>NC_136971.1:247500-567500 GCF_032717465.1 Coenobita brevimanus | reverse complement strand
AAAAGAGTTAAGAGTGCTGACCAACCAGATCACTGGAGAAGAAATGCTGAAACTAAGGACTCAGCAGGCAGATCCGCAGAGAGAATTTAGGGAAGCTGAGCCGTAAATCTTGCAGCAAAGATTACGCGATTAAATGAGAGAGAATGTGAGGATAACAAGTGGAATACTGATACTTGTGATGAGGCAGCCCAGGGAACGAGGTAACACATGACAAACAATGATTCCCACTTGTCAGCTTTTGGCGGCTCCTGCATGCTTGGACTTTCTGGACACATCTGCATCCAGTGCCAGGCGTGCGTGTGTGGAGGGAGGTTGAATGTCCCTTTTCCTACACACACACACACACACACACACACACACACACACACGTTAAGTGAGTATCTGTTATCGGCAAACACAGAAGGCATATATATGTGGGAATAGTCTTCCTGCGTAACTGACAAAGAAAGCACTCAGTCACATCCCTTAGACCACAACATGCAACCGTCAAATTTTCAATCCAAGTCCCTATTTCTGTTCTAGGTGCGAACAGTCTAGGAGTAAGCCACACATGAGATCCGCCCACCAGAGTCTGAAATGGTTGTGAGGGGCGTGAGGAGGCGGACGGGGGTGGGTGTTCGGGGAGAGGTTGTAAATTTGAAGTTAAGGAGAGGAGGTGGCTGTGGGGATGGATATATATGGATGGTTTGGGGAAGGTATCGTGTGTGAGATGGAGACAAAAGGAGGTAGCCTAGTGTGAGGCTGAAGGTAGGGGGGGGGGGTGAAGTGAAGGTGGCGGAAGACAAATGCATAAGAGGATCAGGGTCATCTGAATGAGGCATAGGCGTACAAAGGGACAACAGATCAGCTGGTACTGTAGAGGCGGTTTTGTTACAGGAGAGGTCATGACGATGAGAGAAGCAACTTTCTTTTAAGTACTGTAGATAAAAAATAAGGATGGCAGAGCTGGAAGGTTGATGAGGGTGTTACAGGAGCAGAGTACATGTCATTACATAGCTGGCAAGGTTTATAAAAGCACAAAAGCTGTGGGCATGACATGGGCTTGTGCTGAGTGGCAATGCGCTGTCAGGCACTTCATTACGTGGCCCTGTGCTCTGTACAACGTAAATCATATTTATAATGTTTCAGGATTGCCGTGTGCAACGGCTGCCATAAAAACGCTGTTGTACCATATTAATTGGAAATACATTTTACATATCAGAATAAAAAAAAAGATGAGCTACTTGTGTGTACAGTATGTACCCATTTTATAGTCATGTCGGTGCAGTAATATTTGAGTGACCTACTGAACTGAACAGCATAAGCATCAAACTTCATTTACATAGGATTTCCTCCTTTGTAACCTAAGTGTTCATGTATTTAATTTTCAATCTGTCACTCATATCTATCTATCTATCTATCTATCTATCTATCTATCTATATATATATATATATATATATATATATATATATATATATATATATATATTGCTTTTCGGAGACTACAAATTTTTCTTTTTTCTTCAAAGCTTTGCCGATTTGGAGTTAACCCCTTCACTCCGATTACATAATTTTAAATTCTTAATACCTTCGGACTTTTTTTTTTAAAAGTTTACGACAGGCCAACTTGATGGGTTAGATACCCTTTTCTTTAATACATAGAATTTTTCCTAAGTTTCATGAAATCGTTTGAAGGCAGCAAGAATAAACTATTAAAAAGACGTTGCGGTGTTGAAAAGGTCGAAAAAATATATATATCCTTCGTGATCGGGCACGCGCTATGCAGCAGTGTTAGAGCACGACCAAAATTAAGCAAACATATCCAAGACACTGGCGTTCTGACTGTGACTCCCGGACCTCTCTCTCAGGCCAACAATACCTTCCTTTGGCCATTGCTCGCGCCGCGTCCCTAAGATATATACCCTGGACGCAGAATTCTGAAACGAGACGAAGCCTGGCAGCGAGGTAATCATGGGACGGGAGGCCGTACAACTTGCGCGGGAAACCCCAGAAGTGACTCCCTGCGCCCCACTCCCAAATTACAAACTGGCGCAGAGACTGATCATGGCCGCGTGCCGTGGTGCTGGTGCAAGGAAATTCAGCTCTTACACCCCAGCTGACACAAGGCGCAAAATCCAGCGTCGCCTCAATTATACTCTGAGCTCCAGCCAGCCTGCCCCTCGCGCTCCCTTCAGAGTGTATCTATTTCTCTCTCCTGTGTAATTCTCGCCTGTCCAACTCTCAAAACTTTATGAAATACATGTACCGAGGATTTTACTATGCCCCGGTGTTTTCCTGTGTATTTCCTCATCTGTATGCAGTATATATAATTTCTGAAACAATGCAACAGGATGCAGTTAAGCTAGATGTCATATCTGAAGCGATACTCTTAATTAACTGAATCTTCCTATAAACTCAAAGGCCTCTCTCTCTCTCTCTCTCTCTCTCTCTCTCTCTCTCTCTCTCTCATCATTAACTCGTGTGTGGTGACCATTTTAACACTATTTACAAGTGATGAATTATCTAGGTGCACTCAGCTAACTTTAGGCGAATAGCCATTTCAACAGTTTAATGTTAACTGCAACTGTGGGATTACATATGTACTCAGTAAGTACACACACACACACACACACACACACACACACACACACACACACACACACACTGATATATATATATATATATATATATATATATATATATATATCTATATATATATATATATATATATATATATATATATAGTATATACAATAAAATGAGAACTTTTTACTCACTGTATTTATGTGACTGATAATTCGTCTATTGTACTCTTTGAAACACTGCAACAAAAGTATTAATCTGGTTAGTTGTTCGATTGTTTTTGAAGTTCTCTGGCTTCTCACAGATTGAATCCAGCCCCATTGTAGCTCCCCATTTTTCCTCCTTTTTTTTTTTACTGGACGCGATACATGGTGAAGCTGTACGTTTCCATTATGACACCAACACTGAGGCGCTAATCTCCCTGTCTCCCTTGATTATCCCAAAGCTTAATTGAACCATTCATTTGCAAGGTTTCCACCGCTAAATTAGTTCGTATCAAGACCCGCTGGGTCTTTCACGATTGCCATGGTACTTACTGCCCCTCAGTCAATGCCCAAGAAAAAAACTAGAAAACAATGAGGATCTGCACAGAGGAAACGCGTACTGGGTGGAAAAAGAAAAAAACTGGTAAATATTGATTATTTGCAGGAAAAAATTACGCTCCACTTCGTAATGTTGCGTACTAGATAGCAAAAGAAAGAACCGAAAAATATTGATGATTTGTACGGAAGAATTATCCCCCATTTGAAGATGTTTAGTGGGTGTAAACATCCCCTACAAATATTAATGATCTGTGTGGAATGAGTATACAATCGAGAGAGTTACTCTGGAGGTATACAGTAACTGGCCCTTTTGAACGGTTTACGGCAATATCAAAACACACACTGATGATTTGCGTTCTACCTTCCTTATATTTAATGTCCACATGACTGCGACTGAAAGGCTTTAACTCTGAGAAAATCATCTCTTTTCAGGTAATGAGGTGACGAGACATGAGAGGGGGATAAGAAGTGAGCAGTAATCACTCAGTTTTAGAAAGAATTAATATTGAATACTTCGTCCACGTGCAAATTTCAACACACAAACTCCTGCGACTCACTCTTCGTTGAATAAAATCATCTGGCGTTACCTGGAGCAAAATACTAGAGTTGTCGGTCATGAGAGAGTTAACACTGTATATAGCGTCATAAATAAGGCGTCATAAACGGATAAAGTAATTCATACTGTCTACAAAATATGAATTCTTTCCATGATTCAAGAAGTAGTGGAAGACAAAGAAGAGGGCGAAACTGGAGCCATCATTCTTTATATTATGCATTTACGTATATCTTCATTTTTTCGTCGACGCTGATCTCTTAACTCATTTAATTGTTATCCCTCTGTTAACATTTATTCTTACTACCCATTGTACACAAAATTTTATTCATATTAGGAGGGCCGTCAGGAAATGAAGGGGCTGGAAACAATTAGCCAGTATTTTCCCATAAGCTGAATAAAATGCTTTAGTGGCAGCAACAATAAAATTAAACCCACGTCCTCGGGCTGTAGGGGGTAAGTGCTGAGTAATACTTTTCTTAGACTGGAACATTACTTTGATGGATTGTGTGTGTGTGTGTGTGTGTGTGTGTGTGTGTGTGTGTGTGTGTGCTTACACAAAGCATGAATGTAATACTGTATTGTCAGAAAAACCTTCCAACACATTCATTAACATTTTATTTTTCATTAGACATACATCTTTGGTATATAACATGCATTATTTTATTCATGAAAAAAGGGAAATGGTCGTTGTTAATGCCTCACTTCAAACATCCTGAGAAACACAACATTTATGCGAAAAATCGAAGCTTCAGATGTAGCGTTTCAGATCTACACCTACGCCTCTTTCTTTACAAATAAATTAAGCCCACTTTTAGAATCGTGAGCTAGTAAATAATAATCTAAGTATACTTTACATGTTCAAGCATTTTGAGGCAAGTAGAGGGGATACTCGTCAGACTTTGAAATGTTGAAAGTACAGTTAGGGGCAAAAGTTCGCCTACTAGTCCACTTTCCTGTGTCACTTTCCTCTGTTGGCTAATATTCCAAACTTGTGAGACGTTTGGCGCACTTCTCTGCCCATAGTTGCTTCACCTTGTTATGGTGCGTCAGAAAGGAAAGTGACGGACATGCCTTAAGGGCGAAGCAGATGCAGTAGAGCAATAAGTGAACTTTTCTCCCCGACTGTACAGCATATGCAGCACGTAGGATGGCAAGTGGTCGTCTATTGGCCAGAAGCGCGGAATGAAACAACCAATGGCCGCCGCTGTCGACGCTGCCCCTCCCACTCCCCTCTCTTCTCTCATCTCCGTCCCTTCCCCTCTCCCCTCGGAAATTCCTCTCTCCCCACTCTCCCTCTACTCGCTTGAGTATATTGATTTTCCACGCGGAGTGATATGTAACAGCACACAGGCCAAAACCTTCCCCAGCAAATATTAGTAACTGATCACTTACTAGTAGTTTTTTTTCTTTCTTTCAGTTGACCGTGGTAGTGAATATATAACCATCGTATTCCTTATGAATCATAATTCTACTGGAATGTGAACCGAAGGTGACAAAAGTAAGAGAGGGAAAACTGGCCAAGGGTTTACAAGAAATTTGGGAATGGTTTCGTACAGCGCACAAAATGAAGTGAAAAAAAAGATGATTAATCAAGCTCATGAAAGAGACGACTGCATGAGGCGAGAAGAAGAGGGCTTACAAAGGGAAGGCGTGATTTAGGCAAGAGATGAAAGCCGTTAGGGAGGTTTTAGAAAAAGCGACAAATGGAAAGGGTGTAGAAAGCAGAATTTGATTATCGGTAATGCTTTATTGCGTGGAATGAATTCTTTGGTGCGGGTAAACAATTACGCACTGAAATAGTTAGGAAATGGAAGCGCTCTAATTACTGTGAGAATAATGGATAAAATCTAGCGTAAAGCAGTAGCGAAAACTTTAGAACTTAATATTTGCGATAATGAAGTTAGATAATTTGTAAGTATATTTATAGTTCTAAGTAAAAGATACTGGTGCTTGGGTATTTATTTGTGCATCACTATGAAGTGTTGACAGGTGTTGTGCAAAATGTTTATAGTGGAAACTTTGATTACGTTTTAAGAACTGAAACTGAAATGTTGCAGTGTGTGTTCTTGTACTGCCTGTGTGACCAGTGAAAGGTGGAGGATAATAGATGACATGAAGGAGGGTGTCAGACTGGCACTTACAGCCGTAATCTAGGCGGCGTAGGAGGCTTCTTAACACCTCTTTCAAAGCGATTGTTTGTGCATCTTACACCTTAACATTCTTTTGTATGCAGTTGATATATATATTTTTTTAATCGACATAGTTTGTTTCAATAATTCATGAGAGGATATTGAGGTGTGATGTGCAGAATAAATAGCCAAGGAAGGGTTGTTACGAAAACCCCAAGGCCACTTAGAATACGACCCCTACACAGGTTGACGAAGATGTGTGCCTCATAAAACCCCACAGAACACGAGGCCGAATCGTTTTTATCACAAAGATGACATTAGTTACGCTTGCACTGGCGTCATAAAATCCAAAATAAATAAATAAATAAATAAACTCCCTGACTGATGTGTAATAAAGTACGTTTACATAATTTTTTTCCGTTTTTTACATAATGCATTACACCTGACATTGCCTTATGTTTTGGTCCTTTTGAGGAGGGGGAGCGGGAAGAGGCTGGAGGAATTCCGACTCACCCCCTCTATGATGAATAAACAAACAAAAATAAAAACAATAAAAAGAAAACATCGAAAAAACTGAGAGAATAACGAGTCCTTTTCCAACATTCCTGCTGATGAATAGAGCTGTCCTGAAATTATAAAAAAAAAAAAAAATCTAAATTCAAGATAGTTTAATATCGTAATTGGGAAGGTTGTTAAGTTGGTGGATAATCCGCTCACAAAAAATACTGTCTTGGACCTATGAATTTGTACATTCTGGATAGTCAGTTTCATTACTTAGCTGGGAAGATTATTTGTTTCGTAAATAATCAGCTAATATCCTTGAGAAAAGAGTTCAGGTTATGGCTGAAATCAATGAATTCTTTTAACTAGGATCAGCGGGAGAGAGGAATTAGCACGAGATATTTTAGGACAGCGATGACACACCAACTGTTGCCAATGATTTTAGCTTTTTTGGAAGGTTTCAGTATCCTTTTCCTGTTTAAAAATTAACTATGTCGCTCGTGCCGTCCACCACTAATGCGGGTAAGAGAGGGAGGACTGAGAGTTGGATCGTGAAAAAACCACACTGGCCTCTGGAGGAACTAGAGCGTCAGGTATGCTGCAGTCCGGTGCGTGGTAGTGACTGCTGTTCTTTCACTTTAACTTGGCCTAGATTTTCGTCCTTTTTTCCAGCTTTCATCCTGTGTCTCGATGGAAGAATAGAACAATACTATGGCTCTACATCCTTTCCATAGCACTTCTTCGCGACTAGTGCTATGTTCCTTTATTGATTTCTTGCTACAGCTCAGCAGTCAAGATGGAGATATGTCAGTTTTTTAAACCAAGTTAAAGTGAAAAGGGTATGGTTGTTGACATGGATGCGAGTCTACTCACGAGGTTTGGGAGTGGACACGCATGTGGCGGTTAAGGTTGCCGGACTGGCTGAAGCGTAGGAGGCAGAGCTTACACTGGTAGGGCTTCTCACCGGAGTGGATCCTTAGGTGTTTGGTGAGCGTGGAGGAGTCGCTGAAGGCCTTCTTGCACATCCGGCAGCGGTAGGGTCGCTCGCCCGAGTGTGTGCGCATGTGCGTGGTGACGGAGGACGACTGTGAGAACTTACGGTCACAGATGGGGCAGCGGAACGGTTTCTCGCCGCTGTGGGTGCGGACGTGCGCCGTCAGGTTGGCAGCCTGGCTGAACGATTTGTTGCAGTCGTTGCATCTGAAACGAAACCCACTGTTAGTGTGGCCAGTCTATACAGCTACTGGCGAGGGATGCACTGACAGACTTAGGCTCGAGTCTCTATCGTAACTTAGATTACTGAAACAGCAAGAACAAGAGATATGGGAAGAACCTGCATCTTTTCTCGTCCTTCCTTAAAATAAATAATAAATAAATAAATAAAGAGCGTCAATAATAAGTCTCCCCTCCTATTTTGGTTTTTGCAGTAAGAACAAGAGACACTGTAATAATCAACAATACATTCCCTGTCTTTCCTGCATGAACAAATCTGATTTACGACAGAGAGTTGATCTTTGTCTGTAAATCTCTCCTCTGATATTTTCTTCATATTAGCACTTTCAAGCCGATGATGTATATTTATTTATTCTTGGTACCTCGAGATGAATTTATTAATTTGTCTTATCATGGACCTTTGGACGTGGACGAGATACATACAGCCTTCATTAACTTCAGCATGTTGGGGCTTTCCTAACATGAAAAACATCGACTGACGATTAACAAGAATAAACTATTTTTGAAAGTGAAAATGAAGAGGACACGTAACACTAGATTTTACTATTGCTAACTTGATACGCCACCTTTCATTACTTCTTTCTTTAAGAATGTGATGGTGATGATGATGATAATAATAATAATAATAATAATAATAATACCTGCAAGGGTCACTATTACAGGTAACCCTCACTGAAAGTCAGGGATGTGTTCCAAAACTATCAAAATCTTATCTTAGTGGTGCTCCAAATAGGGTGACGTATTATAATATATAATAATATATTGTATAATATATAATAATATATCATTGCTTCCTACCTCCCCATACTGTTATTTAGTTTAGGAGAGACGTCGATCTGGAGGCTTTAGATACTTTTCTTAAATCTCTCAAGTAGGAAATATCTTTTTCTAGTTGAATGCATTTGTCTGTAAGTATCAAAAAATACGTCATCGGAGAAAACTGTTTATTAGGCTTGTTCTTTTTCTTTGTTTCTTTTATTTATTATTATTATTATTTTTTTTACCGTGGACTTGACAGGAAAAGAGGATGGTCCATAATGACAACCTAAGTCTGGGTCTTTCAGTAGTGCAACAGCTACTGACTTGCATGGCTTCTCCTGCACTCCATGTGTGTTCTGACATGAATAGACAAGAGAATATTAACTCCTAGTATGCAACCTAAACTGCTTAAGGAGAGGCACGACGAAATCCATGCCAACGACTAACAAATTACAGATAAGGGAATATAAAGGCGTAAGGGCAAGATAGGGAGTTAGTACCTAGTCTCCTATACATGATAAGGAAGAGGCACTACAAAGTCTCCTATACCAATGATAACATGAACTGCTAACCTGTAAGGCTTCATCTATCTGTGTTCTGACACGAAATGAAAAGGCAGGAGAATATCGAGGCGTAAAATGCAAGTTATATTGCTAAAAAAGAGACACTACTAAGTCTCTTGTGCAAAATAAAGCAGAGCACTATAAAGCCTCCTGCGTCAACGAGAATACGTGCCACTTACTAACCTATATGGCTTCTTCCCACGTGCGTTCTGACTTAGAGAATATCATGGCATATATAAAAGATGAATCCCTAAGAAACGGGTGTTAGAAAGGCCTCCTGCGCCCTTAGAACACATGCCACTCACTAACCTGTAGGGCTTTTCCCCGCTGTGTGTTCTGAGGTGCGTCTTGAGCGTGGATGGCCTGGCGTACGTCTTACCACAGATGCGGCACAGGTTGGGCTTGAGTCCGTCTTGCGGCGTCAGGAGGGGCTTGCCGATGTCCAGGGTTGTGCAGGGGGGCGCCAACCCCGCACCGCCCCCGCCCAGCATCATACTCGGTCTCCGCCTCAGAGCGTTCAGGGTGGGAGACAGCTGGCCGCCTAGGGGAAGGATGTAGGGACGGAGAAGTAAGGCCTAGATTAATGCCTATCCACTGTACAAGGGTTATTAAGGCATACCTCTGATTTTTTACTTAGGGAGAATTTTGCATGAGGCTCGTTAGGGCAGACAGTCAGTTTTTCCTGAGTCCAAATCATTTCCTAGAATATAACACGCAACAGTCCGATTTATATCCATTTTCTCGAATGTGCTTTTGGATGAAGAGAGACACATGAAGCAAATTTTGCTATAAATTATGGAGAAAAGCACTTAGATTAATACCTTTAGACTGGACGAGGGTCAGTGAGGCAGACTTTCAATGCTTTACTATGTTCAAATCTTCCCCTAAAATACGAGTAGCAACTGTCGATTTTACATCCAGGTTTCCGATTGTATTGCTAAGGGAACAGGATTTAGGGGGAAGCAAATTACGTCCAAGAGTCTGGCCGGCCGAAGAATCGAACTTGAAGGGTTCCTAATCATCAGGATTGAGTATCACAAAATCGGCAATGGGTTTTCATAGTACCAGTAATTTCTGTCATAGTTGGGACGTTCAGCAATTACGTTTTAAATATGTAAACAGTTCCCTTTGACTTCCATATTTAACAAAACATATCCTTCCCACCTTTTAGTATACTCTTGTTACATCCAAATGCCTTTATTCAACTTAGGAAGGACCCCTAGTTGCGAAGGGGTTAATTAGGGAGAGATAAAGTCTCTATGCTAAGCTGACAATAGCCTCTGGATGTAGCAAAAATGAAAGAAGAACCATGTCATTGGAGTTAAAGGATTGACTGACCTCAGGGGGTATGATGGACTTGTAAGGACTAGAAATTAAATAGAGGAAGACAATCTAATAATTAAACTGGATGTAACCTACTCCTTCATGGCCTTGAACTGATACCAATAGACCTAAATGACCTGATGGGCTGAGGACATGGCGAAGGTAATGCACCCTGTGAAGATGGCCACTGAAGGCTGGACGGGATGTGTGTAATGAAAGCTGATGTCAAAATAATTCTCCAGCAACAACAATTATTTCTCCCCAGTTCATCTGATTCGATTTTCATGAGAGGTTAAATGGCCTAAAGTGAGAAGAATGGACCTAATCTTATGAAAAAGTTTTTGAATAGATGCTCTTAGACCTAATTCTGATTTGTTGAGATGTTTATGCTTGACACGACGTATATGGTAAAAAAAAAGTGTGTGTGTGTGTGTGTGTGTGTGTGTGTGTGTGTGTGTGTGTGTGTGTGTGTGTGTGTGTGTGTGTGTGCGCGTGCGTGCGTGCGTGCCTGCGTGTGTGTGGGGGGGGGGGAACTGAGACAGGACAAACGAAGCAGCACTGACAACTAAGCTCAAAGGGAAACGCAGCAAAACCATATCCTTATATGCTTGCAGTTAGTGTCGAATCCTAAGTGGCTTTTGAGGTTTCGTGACTTTCTCATGTAGCGATTCATTCTACACACTCCATCTCAATATCCTCTCAGATTTTATTGATACAAACTGTACCGATTTCAAAACAATCTAAATAACACACAAAGCAATGTTAAAGGTGTAATATACAAAATAAATCGCCGAGTAGGAGATACGACGAAGCCTCCTATGCTACTTACAAGGCACTTATTCCTACTACAGTACTTTCAGACGACTGTGTTCAGCTTTGGGGAGTCGTGCTGTAGTGAGGGATTCAATGGAGGGCACAATTAATCCCCCTAATGTAAAAAAAAAATCTCCACAAATCAGAATAAAACCTAAAAAAAGTGAAAAAAGGAACTACATCATCGGAGTGAAGGGATGACGGCCGCGTGGTTAAAACTGAGACATTTATTTCTCTGCATTTATTAGTGCTTTATTTATTTATCTATTTATGGGACACCTGTACTTGTTAGATTTAATTAGCCTGCATCCCACATTACCGAGTGTTGTCAGCATCGAAAAATAAAGCTTGGTCAGGTTCTCCCATCATCACAGTTCAGAAATTGGCCTAAAATATTAAGAGGTTTGTTCATATCCTAAAAAATTAAGGGGCTGGTCCATATCCTAAAAAATTAAGGGGCTGGTCCATACTTCTGCATTTACAGTTTTGATAATACTGGTTTTACTTTAATATATACTGACACTGCGAGGTGGGGGTGTTGTTGACGGAGTAGGGTGGCAGCGTGGGCGGGGGTGAGCCGGGCCGGGGGCGGAGGGGGGGCGGGGAGCGAAGACACAGGTCGCGGTGGTCCAGGGAGGTCACACTGGCGGGGTCCGATCTCAGGTCACCGCCGCCCCACGAGTATGACCCCACGCCGTAGCTCTGTTGACACGACCCGCTGCGAACACATCCGCAACAAGGTCAAAGGTCAGCATAAAGTTTCATCTCTCGTGCCGCTGAACTCCTCACCTAGATGACATGTATTTAAAATTATGCTTGCTACCTTCAGACGATTTGTTGAGAGACAGACAGACAGACAGACAGGAAGAGACAGACAGAGTGACAGAGTTTTCGAATATGCAAGGTTTGACATAGCCACTGCAAAACTGCTAGGGCATAACCTACTGATGATTAGGTCTATGTCATCTTTTTTTTTTTTTCCTTCATTGCATTCTAGACCCTACCTCACCCCATCTGCAAGAGGGGAGTGCTAAAGTGGGATAATGATGGTCAATCCTTCATTATCTCTTCACTTCTTGAGGGCCCTTCCAACATGACTACGAGTATAATTGTCTGGTAGCAGGAAGAATGTAATATAACAATACGGCATCGGACTGAGGGATTTCAGAGTGACAGGAAAAGAGAAGAGGTACACCTACGTATGGACATGTCTATTGAGAAGAAACAGCAGCCTCGACCCTCCCTGGACCCTCTTCGGAAAGCAAAGAGGGTCAGTGTCGGGCCGGAGCTGTTGTATCTTCCCAGTACTTATTATTTCCATATGTGGGTCTAATTCTTGCATTCGAGTAATATACGGTTCTGTAAAATCAGGAAACATATCTAGAAACCTTCCCAGATGTATATGTGTGTTATTAGTCATCTATTTCTTCACAGAGTTATATTCTGTTCAAATTCTGTTTACTTTACTCTCAAGTGTAACATCATAACTTATCCTACATAACGACAGGTCACAGATATCATAGTATGAGCTAGGAATTCAGAAGTTGCACTAGATAATATTCACACAATGACACGTTATCTGATAAAGCATCTCGTTTATATGATCTTATTACTTATAGCTTAAAACACAGTACAAATAACTTAGGAAAAAATAAATAAATGGGAACTGCTTCATTTCAGTAAGTCCTCGTTATATATTTCTTTTATTTACTTCCTTTTTTCAGTCACATTTACGGTATGTTAAAAAATACATGCTTATTAAAGTTCTGTTTCTACTTATAAAGCTGATTTGCCAGTTTCTCATTATGTATTCTGTAATTTATTGTATTTTAAAAAGTTTGGATGATTTTGAGCACATCATCGATATATAACAAGGATTCATCTGTCTTATAATGAAACATATAAACAAAGGGATATAAAATGAGGTAAACTGAGAAAGTGCAAGGTGAAATAAAGTTATGGGATGAATGATGTAGAGCTTTGGTGATAATGGTGCAGAGTAATGGTGATAATGATGGAAAGTAATGGTGATCATGCACGTGTAGAGTTACGGTGATCATGGCGTAGAGTTATGGTCACAATGGGCTTGAGTTTTGGTGATAATGATGTAGAGTTTTAGCGATAATGGCACAGAGTTTTGGTGTTTCAAATGACATGAGGAAGGAACAAAAAATCAATGAAAACTACGATGATGGAAGCTGAAGTGTCGATATCGTAGCTCACCTGACATCACATAAGGAGTGGACAAAACAAGAAGGTAAACTGAGATGATGTAATATGAAGTACAATTATCTTGGCTCACCTGACATCAGCCCACCTGTATGACATAGGGAGGGGGCTGACGAGACCGGTGGCGGAGTGCTGCGGGTACCCAACTCCGCCCACGGGGGACACGGCCCCCCCTTGCCCACCCGCCGCACAGCTCGTGGACCACTGCAGGTAGAGGGGTACAGGCAGCGTCACCAACAGAGACAGATTCATAACCCGAATTCTCTTTGCCGATTTCGTAACACCTGATCCCTAGCGACTTCATTTGCATATATCACGCTAGTATTCTCTTCTGTGTCTCTTATACCTCCAGAACATCAAAACATATCGCATAAATAGCATACAAAGGGATGTTAACCTTCCATATGCATAAACAGATACCAAGCAAGAAGTGCTCAGAGGCCTCCTTATAGTTCACAAGAATATCGGCCAAGACGGCATTGTAAGTCTCGTGGCATCTCATTCTTAGCGATTTGTTATGTCTAGTACACCTCGGTCTTCTACTTTTCATGGAATTTATATATCTAATACGAGAGGACACTGAAATGTGATGTGCAGAATAAATCGCTGAGGGATAGGTACAACGAAGTATCCCACAACACCTCTTCATACAATACAGCCCTACTGTCCTAATCATAAAGTTGGATTGTTTTTACTTGATGGGACTGGACCACTGCCACAACTTGAAGCCTAAGTTGTGATCAAGGTACATACATACATAATTATATACATACCGATATAGGGCTGAAAAGAAAAAAAAAAAGTGTCCTGGTACTGAACAGGTAATGAAAAAATTGAACCCCATCCTAGGACTGAGTCCGTGGGGGTATGGTGGATATTAAGGTCTAGTGAGATACCTGGGTGGAAACGAGACACCGCCATGCAGGTGCACGGGATGGCAGTGCTAATACTACCCCAAGGGGTCGGTGACATGTCCTCGGGATAATTTAAGATAAAATTCTACATAATGTTGTATTCTGATGCAATCTCGAGACCTAAAACAGAAATGCCTATCACACAATTTTCCTGATTTTTCTACCAGTTAGAACATTTATTAGAGTAAGTAAGGTTAAATAATTTTAACACTTGTTAATGTTTTAAGTTATTCAAACAGTTTCTTGTTGAAGTTACGTTTTAACTGACTCAAGTTAGGCATCGAAAAATGATGATATCAGGATATACACTTAGCGTCTCAGGCAGTGACTGTACCAAACAGATGATCGCACCGTATTTTGATGTAGGGATTTACACATCTACATATAAATAGAGGCCTTTGGAAACTAGTGATTAAATGAGTCCTGACACAACATAAAAATATAGCTGATCAGTGAACAAAGTGGCTGATAGACATGATATTGAGGTGAACTCGGCTCTGAGAGTATATACACATAATATAATGATATGCATACAAGGTGTTCCTCTGCTAGTGTACAAGAAGCTCTGCACAGGTGTGTGGTTGGTCTGACCTGATGCTGAAGCGACTGTTCCGGCGAGTAGCCCATGTTGACGTTGGACACACCCATGGTCATGTTCATCGACACGTTCACGCTCATGGCCGGGAACACGTGGTGGGGGGGTGCGGGGGAGGGGTAGGCCGATGGGGGGTCCTGGTAGCCCCCACCTGAGTAGCAACCCCCGCCCCCCATACCCCCCATCATGCTAGGTAGAGTCTGTGGAAGGGGGAGGGGGACGAAGTGGAAGGAGGGAGTTGGGGTGGGGATAGGAGAGGATGGAATAGGGAAGGTAATGGAATGTGAAATGTACATGTGAGACAGACAGATAAATAGAGGAGTGGGAGGAAGTGGGGTGTAAAGAAGGAAAGAAAGCGTAAGAATGGAGGGAAGAGAGGAAATAAAAAGGTAAGATTTTAATTACGGAGGTAAGGGAGAGTGAGGAAAGAACAAAGGATAATGAAGATACGAAAGAAGAAGAGTGAGAAGACAAGAAAGAAAGAGGGAGAGAAAATAGGAAGGAAGGGGGAGAGAGAGGAAGCAGAGAAAAGGAGTGAGGGGAAGGACGGAAAAGTGAAGAAGGAAGAGGCAGGAGGGAATGAGGGGAAAGAGGAAAAAGAAGCAAGAGGAAGGTGGGAAAAGAGAGGGAGGGAAAGGAGGGAAGAGGGAGGGAGGGAGGGGAAGAGGGAGAAGGAAGGGGGAGGAGAAGGAAGGAAACGGAAGAAGATAGTGAAGGTGAAGAAAGAATGGAAAAGAAAAAGGAACGAAGGGAGAAATTGTATGAGATAAGGAGATAAGATTCCATGAGAATGAAGAGGACAGATAACAGGAGAGAGAGAGAGAGAGAGAGAGAGAGAGAGAAGGGGGGGGAGGTAGGGAATAAGAGAACAGAAAAGGGCGCACGGAATTACAACATACAAAAATGACAAATGAATAAATAATGGTTTTACATGAGAGAATGGAGAAGGGAAAGAATAATGAAAAATCAGGGCAGACAGAATTTTAAAAAATCGGAAATGTGAAATACGAAGGAAGGAAATCGGATGGTGGAAAAGAATGTCATTACACAGCACAGGGAATGAGAGTGTGAATGGGAGAGGAGTGGAGAGTGGTAGGGAAGAGAGTAGGAAGGAAGAGGGGTGGAAAATGAAAGAATCGATTAATCCTTTTGTATTTCTGATAACCACAAACGCAGTCTCTAACCATCTGATAAAATATTCACACATTTAAGAACTAACTCCTTTGTGTAAGATGCACATTTCGTCTCATCGAAATTGTTTCATCTTTACAGTTTTCCAGGTTTTGCAATTCTCACGGCTTGTTTTTTTCAAAGTCGTGTGACACTCTCCTCAAACATATAACACTCTCTTTAAAAACAACTGGTAATAAGTAATTGATGGAAAGCGTGGTAGTGAGTGGTATATTAATTTTAACAATGTTTAACGAGTGAAGATGTCAGCTCTAGCTCAACGTTGTTCTAAGAATTCCAATCTTCTGCATTCATTGGCGGCAGGGGCGTAACCAGCATTTTAAAAACGGAGGGGAAGGGTGTTCTATTAACAAAAAGGTCCTTGACAAAGAATGCAGAGAGGAAGTGGAGAGAAAGGAATGGATAGCATGAAGTTATATTATGATTCATCAGAGGTCTTCTCAAAAATTTCCTGTTGATGCTTAGAATAATATGAGACACTAAAAGCTAAGAGTTTTATGTTATATCCATCAAGTGGGAAGGAAGAGGGTTTCCAGGCAATTTCCCATTCCCTCTGAAAAAAAAAAAAAATGCAAACGCCCTTACATGGACTGACTCCACATTAGTAATTTGTAGTCAGGGCGTCAGCATGCCTAAGCTGACAGAGGACTGGCATCTTTCTTTGACATATATAACTCTCTCTGATATGATGGGTCAAGGATGAAAATAACTGATAATGTCCTAGGTGTGAAGTGGACGGTGTGGAATATTAGAACTTATTTTTGAACGTACATTGTCGAGATCAGTACTGCAAATTCCTAGACACACACTAACCGAACAACATTTTTTAATCATTACAGTTCTAACTTAAACCGAAATTCGTTTTGGCTTTCTCTTATTTTACTGAAGAATAATCTACTCGCCATACCAGTCTACCAAATACTTATTACGACTACCAGCTTCTTCTTATTTATCTACAAAGCTTTACTGTAGGGATTGATTAAGTACTGTATGCCACCGTCGTGTGTTTTAACCCTTTCAGTACAAACAGGTGTCTCCAGAGCTGAGTAAAATCGCCTGGTGTTTACAGAAATGAACTAGAGCACACGTCACCGCACTGAATGGATTAACGAAGCATCTCATTAGCACATTTATTCTCAGAACTGCCTCCTAAGCCAAATATTATCGTCTACAGGTACCAAGATTTACACCGGAATATAGAAGACGTGATGGTAGTGAAGGGAGTCACGAACTGTACCGTAGCATGCAATTATACCTCAGATAAAGTGGTGACAATAGACCCTACCTGTATTACCGCTTTATTTACCACTTGCTTGTATGAAACAGCTGGGCCTGCATTCTCGTCACTTAAGGGATCGTATTCTAAGTGGCTTTGGAAATTTCGTAGCACCTCTTCCTCTGTGATTCGTTTTCCCTGTTTTCCCATAATATCATCTTGTGTTTTACTGATACGATTATTTTAAAACGATGTAAACCGCATGCGAGAATACTACGATGTGGTGCTAGATAAATCGCTAAGAACAAAATGCCACGAAGTTTCCTATGCCACCTAGAATGCGACCCAAGTATGCTCCCTAACACCTCTTCCTAAACAACTTATTTCACCCCATATTGCACTTTAATACTCTCTTGTAAGTTATTTATGTAATGTACAAAAATAGACAGGCTGGTGGTCCGGTGGGTCAGGGCGCTACATACGAGGAGCAGTTCGGGTTTATTGCTCACATAATGCCACTCAAGGAGAAATGAGGCTGGTCACCCTTGCCTTAAATATCCGGACTAAGTAGCCTAGCCCCGGGTCACTACGCTCCTGATGAGGTAAAAAGGCGGAGGGGAGGAGGGGGCTGGATTATGGATGGCTGGGTGAACGAGAAAAATAAATCGCTAAGGAAGAGGTGCTAAAAATTCCCAAGTCCACAAGGATACGACCCCTAAATTCTGGTATTGAGTTTTCTTCGCCAGCTTTACTCATGAAAGTTAAATTGAAGATGATCTGTGTTGCTTAGGCTTCGTTGTCGCTATAGTTATTAGTATGCGGAACAAGATATTAAGAAGCAGAATTTGTTAGTCACTAAATCTGGTGTAATGATGTTAAGGAGATATGGACTTGAGTTGTCTGTATAAGTAGGTCATTATACGCCTATGCTTATGTAAGAGGCGCTTTATTAATACTGTTAGCTGCTGTATGTTCCTGGAAGGCCCTGGTGATGATGCGCTGAAGAGAAAAGTTGCGTTAGTTGTAATTTCTGTATTCAGTGTTTATTAGTAATGCTATTTATCGTCGCTTGCAACCAGTGCAAATACAATCATCCCCCCGTTTACTCGCTCTCCATACACACACACACACACACACACACACACAAACGCAGCTTGGCCCCTCGTCATATAAAAGCTGACAGGTTAACCACATTTCGAGCCAGAACATCCCTGTATGAACCCAGCTTGCTTACTTGTATGCCTTTTAAGGATATAACCTATTCTTCAGAGGTAAAACGGGTTCAAAGAAAAAAGTGACATTACAGAAGCTTAAATTAAATAATTTGGTTCTTACCAGGATTAAACTGACACATTTCTGGGATGATCCTGCAACTGCCTGCACCACAGTGCACCCAGGAGTAGTTTGGCTTTCTCCTGTATTTTGTTTTTCTCTTGGAAGGAACAGTAATAGAGGGCCCACGGCCTTTGGTTCCTTCTTCTTCGCAAAAACAAAAACAAAAAAGTATAGCAAACACAACCCTGTGGTAGACTGGCCATGCAAGCATTTGGATAATACTCTGTGGGCCGGTGCTTTTGTTCGTTAGTACACCGATAACCTGTGGTGTGTACTTGCAGGTGTTATTTCCTGTAGAACATCTTGGAGCGGGCCTTTGAACGTCTCGGGATAGTTTTTTCTGTCGCTCAACGCAGACTTCTTTTTTTTCTTTTACGTTCTATATACAGAATTTTACACTTGACTGCGATACTCGACTATAGCCCACACCGGTAGGACGTGTGAGTGCAGGTGGAAAGAGTGGAGACAAAGTGAGTGGAGATGTATCATCGTGGTGACACACAGCAGGATGAAAGAGGGATGCGTGTAGTTCATTCCTGGCCAGAGATAATGGGGTATCACGAGAAGCCATATTAAATTCAGGAAGCAGAAATCAACCAAGATGCGTAACTTGATAATCTGCAATTGGTCACAGATACTGGAGTGTCGAAAAAAATTATATGAAGGATATGGAAGTCAGCCGAGTTATGAAACTGGATGGAGTAGCAAAACCTGGATGAATTACGTCGAGATGGCAAACTGAACAACAAATCCAGATAAAGCGAACTGAATTGAGTCCAAAGATGGGGTAGAGTAACACAGATGGATATTCCCCTAAAATTTCCCATCTCTCCCCTCTACATTCTTCCCTCTTGTCCTATCCGTCTTCTCCTCTCCTCGTCTCCTCCCTCCTCTCTCTTCCTTCATTCCCAACAGCTTATCACATTATATCTTCACTCCCTTCCTCCCTTCTGCTTCTCTCTCCTGTCACGCGAGATTTTGTCCTCTCCCGAGCCAGACGCGAGATTTTGCACGTGCAAGCAGTGACAAAAAACAGGGAAGTGATCATGGAAGTGAAAAAGTCACTACATGACAGTAGTGTGATACCAACTCTAACGTATGAAAGTGAAGCTTGGACCTTGCTGGAGGGACAGAAGTCAAGAGTGAAAGCAGTGGAAATGAGTTATTTGAGAGGAGCCTATGGAGTCACATGGAGAGACAGACTTACAAATGAGGATGTGAAGGATCGTTGCGATGTGGATGTGGATGTGATAGGAAGCGTTAAGAGAAACACACTGAGGTGGTTTGGCCATATGGAGAGGATGGAGAGTGAGAGACTGACGAGGAGAGTGTACGTGAGTGAGGTGGAGGTGCGGAGAGGGAGGGGGAGGCCAAGGATGAGATGGAGGGATGGAGTGGAGAGGTATATAAGAGAGGAAGGTGTGAGCTGGGAGAGGGGCAGTAAAATGGCGGGGGACAGGGTGACATGCAGGTGATTTGTTTGTGGCCACCCCTTACGGGATTAAGGCGTCTGGTAATAGTTAGATAGATAGAAAAAAGAGAGGACTAGTGATACTGGGACGCCGTGACGTTACCATGATGTAGCAGACTGTAAACATCAGAGGAGTTTTCGGCATACTCAAGGCCGCGCACACAGAGACAGCATCGCGTAAGTAGAAAATAATACTTTTTTTCACCTTTACCTGGCCTAGTTTTTTGTTGTTTTCCAACTTATTTCACATAGCCCATTAGCAAAGAAACACAGTGCTGCAACCCTCCGTCTCTCCATAGCACATGTCCATGACTAACATCATATTCTACCTTTGATCCTGTGTTACAACTCAGCGCTCAAGATGGAGAGATGTCAGTTTTGCGCCAGGTTAGAGTAATTAGGTCATAGTCACTGCTGAGTCCGTCACACGAATATATAAGAGAAGTGTAAGTAACAAACGCGTAAACGGTGGGATGATTGTACAGTCTATTATTTGCATGCCACTGAATCTCTGTGAACCACTGCTAGTGCTACATTATGTTAGAAAGTTTACTTTTGGATAATGATTTTGCAGGAATGAAATCTGCTGATCTTACGTGCAGCAATAGTACTACAAAATGCTCTTGAAATACTGCAAAGCTAGAGGAAATTTTTCTCAAAGCTATCAGCCTCTACTGTTTACTCTGTACTGTAAAATTAGACTCTGGTGTAGCTACATGTTAGGAAGCTGATACAATATTTATTGGCGGGAAATTACAAGGACGGAAGCAGTACGATGATTGTACCATGATTTACTGGACGAAGAAAAATGCTTTAGCAATACCGCACATTTGGCCGTATTCTAGGTGACATAGGAAGCTTCATAGTACCTCTCCCTTAGCAGTTTATTCTGACTATTACACCTCGGCATTCTCTTGTAGGTTGTGTATATCGTTTCACCATCCACAAACAAAAAGATACTAAGGTGTAATGCGGAGTACAAATCGCTAAAGAAGAGGTGCTACGAAATCTCTAGAGCCACATCGAATACGACTCATTTAGTGAGAGGTAAGTAACAATTTGGGTGAAGGGCTGTATATTGGTTTGACGTGATACTTGTACAACGCTACTGCCGATGTACTGCAGGGTGCTGGCACAGGGAGGCTACTGTCACCACCTTACCTGGGTCTGCTGGTAAGACGAGTATGGCGACAGGGACGGCGGCGGAGGCAGTAGGGGACCTCCCAGAGGACTAGAGTACCCGGATGAACTCATTGAAGGCAACGGACCCCCAAGGGGAGCCAATCCACCCCCGCAGAAGGAACCCAGAGTGCTTCCGAAGGATAAGGAACCGACGGAGCCTAAGGATTGGGTGCCTGACGAGGGGGGAGGAGTGGTGGCTCCGACAGGATCCGACAGCACCACGGGGTCCCCAAGTGTGGTGGAAGGGGTCATGTGGGCGTCTGTGGGCGGGGACGGGACGGGGATGGGTAGGACCGGTTCGGGAAGGGCTGTGTCGGGGGGCGGTGAGGGGGCGGAGAGGGGAGCTAAGGGCAGGTAGGTGGGAGTGTGAGGATAAATAGGGTAGGAGGAAGGGGAGTAAGGTGGAGGTGGGTGAAACGGTGGGAGTGGTGGGTGTGTAGGAGGTAGTGGTGGGGGTGTAATAGGTGCGTGTGTGGAGGGTAGGGGTGGAGGGGTGAGGTGTGGGTCGTGTGGTGGGGGAGGCGGTGGAGGAGGTGGGGATTCACAAACCTGATGAGGATGTACCACTGCATGTTTGAGGGAGAGGAGGACGTCAGCCATGTGGTCTCCCTTCTCCTTCCCCAACATACCACTGGCGTCCCTGCTGGTGACGTGGAGATAAAGAGGGTATGCCAGTCAGATGACCTACGCTCGAGCACAAAAGTTCGCCATGTATTAAACCACTTCTGCCTGTCATTTTCCTATGCAGTACTAGCTGAGAAGGGCTTGGTATGCATCTCTGCCCAAGAATGATGTTCTCTGATATGATGCGCCAGGGAGGAATGTGATGGGTTTATCTTAAGTGTGTGGTAGAAGCAGTGGAATAATAGGCCAACTTTTGTCCCTGGCAACTATTGGCAACAAATATTCTGTCATCTCTCCACTTTTTTTTTACACTGAAAATTAGTCTTGAATCCGGGGTAAATGATACGATACTGCAATCCAGGTGGCACAGGAGACTTCCTGACACTTCTTCCGTAGTATTTATTTTACATATTACACCTTTTTTACCCTCTTGTACGTTACAGAGGTCAACCATGTCGGTACTAAAAATGCATGACAGAAGGGAATATCAAGGTGTAACAGGCATAATGAATTACCAAGAAAGCTTCAACAAGACCCATCTAGCCACCCAGCATCCAGCAGGCCTAAGGTTTTGTCATAAAGCCACGTGTGTCAGTTGCTGCAGATTCACCAGACTGATTTGCAGTGTCCATGGAGAAAGAAGCGACAAGACTTTTGTTGCTGATAGGATATTTTAATTATACATTCACACCACGCCATAGCTACACTACACTGTTTTGCACAAGTACACACACACACACACACACACACACACACACAAACACTACATATACTGTATACAGCATATATATATATATATATATATATATATATATATATATATATATATATATATATATATATATACTGTGTGTATATATATCAGGTATTGGTAAAATACCTAAATATATGGAGGGAAAAAAATAGAGACAAAGGGAGAGACAACAAGTACAGTTGCGGACAACAGTATCTCTCCAAATTGTTATCGGACAGTAACGAACCTCTTACACGCATTATTCCGAAAAGTTTGTTAGGTTCCTAAGATCACATTACTGAGTTTCGACAGTCATTGTTTACTGTCTCTATTGCTGTTGTTGTTGCTTTGGTGTCATGCTCATCTGGACGTGAACAAGGTGGGCTACTGCTGCAGGATGAAACTGGCCATCGGCAGTCCACTACCCTCCTTGTGGGGGAGAGGGAGGAAGTTGAGGGAAGTTTGAAAAAATGGGCAGCGGGGATGCCCGGTTATATAAATGGCACTCTCAGGCATCGCTTTCCAGCACTGTTAATATTTGTATTGAAGTGTTTCGATATTGATGTCCGCAACTGTGCAGCCTTGACTGTAATAATATTACTCTACTAAGATTAAGCTTATTGAATGAACTATATTACTACGATCAATCATTTAATTTCATTTTAATTTCAGTAAGCTTACCCTGTACCATACCCGTACTATACCTGTACCATTACTTGCCCAGTACAAGTTACAGTAACCATTCTTTATGAAAAAAGACTCATGGTAGTATAATGCACTCTAAATTAGAATTACACTCCGTCGCAGCTCACTCCCTTACAGACCGGTCTTTACTCCCTCACTCTAACTCCACCACCCGTAACCATAATTCTGATTTGGAATGGATTATAGTTACAGGAGTTAGAGTGAGATGCAGATGCGGAAGGGTGTGCGTCGTGGTCATGTATATAACTTGGTATGAACTAATGTTACATGATGGGAGCAACCACATTACACCTTACCGTCTTCTACTGTCATGTTAGTATGGTACTTATGCCTAGTAATTACTACTGTATGCGTAATTTACAAGCATCTGGCACTAAGGAGCATATCATAAAAAACTATGTAGGTGTTGATAACTATTTATTATTCCCAGAAGCAAAACCTGTAAAATGCAACAGTACAAAAATCATATTCTACTTGAGCCTTATAACTAAATACAGCGTATTCAGTAATTCATTTGTACAGAGAAGATTATAGTACCAAGGAAACAGTAACCTTTTCGAACCGATGATGCGTTTTATGCATTCTTCTTACCACTATGCTCAACTTAGGAAGGTCTCTCGTACTGAAGGGGCTTTTTAAGACTATGTTTAACCCCTTCAGTTCGAAAAAGACTCTCCTAAGCTTCATCAGATCGTGTAGCAGCAAGAATAGAGTACAGGTGACATCCTCGGTGTAAAGAGGTTAAGATCTACCGTCTCAGTTCCCACTACACCCACCACCAAAGCTGTGTATATATTGTTTTACCCTTGCACTACTTGACATCGTAGTTTTATTGATTCTTGCTACCTTCAAAAGATTCTATTGAACTTAGGTTAGGCCTCTCGCACTGAAGGGGTTAAGTAAGGCAATACCCAACCCTTCAGTTCGAAAAATCTCTTCTAAGTAAAACGTCGTCTCTGGAGGCAGCAAGAATGAAATATACAATGCGTCAGTTGTAAGTGTCCACGGTTAACAGTGGCACTATTTACTCTACAGACAGAAGTAGAAGCAAGAGAGGAGAATTCTGTATGGAAATACATTACAGATGAACCTGCGGACACGAGGGAATTACGGAACACGATGGTCCATACATTGCGCCCCCTTTGTTCCTCAGCTGCTGAATTTTCGTGTGTTGCGAGGACGGCTCAGTCAGAGTTCCTTATGTCTACCCAGAATAATTTTCTATTTCTCATAACCCTTTTCATGCATTATAATGTTTGCTTTTTACATTCAATGACTGAATGGTTGATTATTAGTATCATGAGACAGCCAAAATCTCTGCGCTCTTACTTCAGCATATTGAGCAGTCCCCGCAAAACACAAGATAGCCCAGGCCGGGATGCAGTAAACGGATCATCCTGTGCTAGTATATAATAATCTAAAGATTGCGACTCTGGCATTACATGCACCTTTATTCCCAGTTCGTCCTCTTCTAGTTTCAGTTCGTGTGTGTGTGTGTGTGTGTGTGTGTGTGTGTGTGTGTGTGTGTGTGTGTGTGTGACACTCCCAACACTCATTAGATCGGATCGGATGGTAGGCTGAGGTATAAACCTTTAAGAAGCACTTCAGTTTGCGGTAGTGAGTTAAACTAATACGGCAGAATTTTGCAACACAGTATACTGCAAAAAGAGCACTGGGAATTAAGGCAAGCGAGTAAGCGACAGATTGAAACAAATACGTAGGTTAGATGCTACTGAAGACAGACTGGTTTGAACCCCTCATAATTCATGAGTCTGTGCAAGTTTTGGTCATCTGATTTATTAGTAGCATTGTAACTACTGTAATTACATGGCAAATATTCTAATAAGCTTAAGCAATGTCACCACGGAACTACAGGAGAAAGGACGGTGAACGTGATGATATCCTTTGCTGATGATCCGTTTTTAGAGTCAAACTGGTTTATCTTTCAGTCACTTATATTGAAATTATATATATATATATTTACCTTCTTGTAAAAAACATTAGTCTGAAGGTTTACCACGTTATCTTGTTTTAAGCCTCAAATCCCTCCATAAGCTTTGTTTTATCAGTATCTCTTTATAAATGAAATTTTCTGATATCCCTTTGTACAATGAACTGTACTGATGTTCTATATTTTCTTACTTGTAAGGCGCATGAGGAGAGAGTGTGACGAAATTTGGCAGAGGTTCCAGATCGAAGAGTGGCGGGAAGGCGGCCGTGGACGATGACACGGACGAAGGTTGAGTCTGCATGTGTGTGGCCGTGTACAGTGCGTCCGTGGGGGCATCAGGCGGGGTACGTGGGGTGCCAAAGTCGTCCGTGTGTGGGGCAGGTTGCAGGGGTGATCTTGGGGGTGGGTAGGCGGGCGGTGGGTGTAGGGGCGGGCTGGGTGCTGTGAGTGGGCGTAATGGTGTCAGCAGGGCAGGTTGTCCACACGTAGGGGACAACGGACGCCAGCAGTCTGTGTACGCCGGGTTGTTAGGTACGTAGCAGCTATCCATCTTGATTTTTTTTTCTGCTTTTTTTCTTAATTAGTGATGCTGATGTTGTATGCGTCCCGTTTCACTTACTCAACCATTGTGAATCTTACCTGCGTCGCAAGACGCCAGGTATATGAGACTGGTACTTGCTTGCTTCTTTGTTTTTGTTCCTTTCTGGGTATAATGACAATTATCTTCGCACCCTCGTAAAAACACCAGTGATGACGCCTGTAAGAGATGTGGCAAATTTAAACATATAACGTATTTGCTATATTTTACTCTCTGTCTCTCATACATATTACCTAAGCATGTCTGTCAAAACTATATTGACAATACAGCATTAAAACTCAATTAATGAAGCATATCGCTATCTTTAAAATTGAGGGAATTAGTCTCAAGACAATACACTACAGCATTTTGTGTGAATATGTTGGATCCAAAGACTGAAAAGTGACACAGTGAGCTGCGCATTTTTTTTCTTAAGTGACCACAACACGTTAGAGTCATTTTAGAAAACACTGAAAACTAGAAAGCAGTATCTTCTAACCAAACAACCCTATTCTTACCTAACTAGGCCTAAACACATCACCTATTTTAATCTAACCTAACTTGAATCTAACCTAAGCTAAGTCATCCTGAATTAATTGGTAAGGCAGGGCTGTTGGGTGAGGATAGGGTAGGTTAGGTCAGAGTTGGTTACCTCTTCGAAGGAACACTGCCGTGACGAAGGAAACTGTGCATCCCATGATCAGTGAAGCTACAATAGTCAGGTGTAACCATACTAGGCAGGTTCACTGTCGGAGACCAGACGGAGTGTGCTGTGCTCGCAAAATACTTGAACCTGTGTTGCAAGTACCGGTGCAGTCCGCTCTCTAAACCACTATGATATGTCCCACCAATCCGTGTTCCCATACCCCCAGCAGCGATGATGTAGCAACTGGTCATGGCGGCAGTTAGACCTGATCAGGAGCAAGGGATCCTGAGACTTCCTGGATACGATTTTCCACCTTTGGAAACTGAACACCGGAATGGACAACTTCTTAACTCTGATAGTGATGTAAACTTGGCGACTCTTCTTACTGGATCAGTGAGAGTTGTAAACTAGGATAGCATAGGTCTTAGTTAAGCCAGAAGACCAGGTAAGGCAATCATATAACCTAATATCACATACTGTGCCACAGAAGAAAACAGAAAAGGAAGGACGGTAATGTAGGATTATTTTTTATCAACGTGCACTTTGTGATAGTAGTGAATAATTTTGGTATAAATTAAACAGTAAGTAGGCCTAAGAATTCAATTAATACAGGGGAAAAAAATTAATATAATCTACTATATGCTTCAACATCAAACTATAAAAGTAAAGAAAATAAAGTCGGTTTTATGAAGATGCACTGAACTCACAACACCCAGTACCAGTTGGTGATGGGAGCCTTTAATGCAAAAGGAGAGAAGACAAATGCAATGGTCAGTACTGTTATGAATTTTGGAATGGGAAGCTAACCAGACTGCTGAGGGCGAAATGCTGGTGGAATTTGCAGAAGCGAACAATCGTCTTTCGTAGGAAACGAAGAAAAGATGTGAGTTTGGAAAGGGCTAAATGGTGAGAAGATAAATTTACTGAACAGATTAACTCAAGAAAAAGACAACACAATGTTGAGAAGCAAAACTCACACACAGAGAAAAATAGATCTCAGGAGAGGAAGGGAGGAGTGGATCTGTAGAAAACAACCACAAGTTGTGTGAGAGAAGCCAGCAAGGTTTTTATGGTTAAGTAAGTACTTGTAGCTCGTGGATAAGGCAGATGATAACACACAAAAAAGGAATGAGAATTTTACGAGAATTATGGGATACCCAGTAAGATCCGTGGACCTCCCATTGGCGTATCTAATTAAAATTTTAGATTATTCAATGTATGTACACTGCAGCGGTGCCCCTCCCCCCTCCCAGAAACTAGTCCTTGGACCCACCTTGTCTCTCCCCATCCATTGGTGGAGACTTGGTCATTCTCCTAAGGAGGTGTTCATGAAATGCCAAGAACTCAAACCCGTACCTAGATCATGGAAATATGAATTTTACTACACTGTATCACACAAAAAAAGGGCGAAAATAATCACTTCAAAACAGCCGACCAATGAGTCGTCTCATGATTGTGTGTAAAATTATTACAAAAGTCCTAAAACCTCGAATGTCTTTCCAACCCTCACACCAAATGCAAACAGACCAAAAGAATACGATAAGGATATTGTAGCGGTTACTCAGTACTAGACTATATTCAGTTTATGAACTCTTTCAGTCCAAGTCATCATATTTATTTCATTCTTGCTGTATCAGGACGATTTACCTAAGCTTAGAAATCGTACCCATTTAGTGATCAGTCAAGGCTACATCTAACACCTCTTGTTCGAAAACCTGTCGTAAGCTGAATAAAGTCGCTTGGAAAGGGAAGAAAACGCTACAAAAAGATGCATCACCAGCTTAAAAGAAATAACCAAGTAATTAAAAAAAAAAAACTAGACATGGCATAAATTGATACGATACAGTACATACCGGTAAATATTTAGCTGAAACATAGCCAGTGATAAAAACAATTTGAAGGCAACGTATAAAAAAAAAGAGTAAATATATAAGAAGGAAAATATAATATGCCACTACGACCATGAAACGCAAAACCGAGAGCCGAAAAAAAAATACAGCGACCAGTTGGGTAGTTATTCACTGTATGTTTAAAGGAAGCATTCAGATAATTAGACTGGATTGACAGAGGAGCAGAAATAAATGGAGAGGAACTGATGAGTCTTCGATTTGCTTTGCTGACGACATGCTCCACAACACACACACACACACACACACACACACACACACACACGCAGTTTCTGAAGGAACTTGCAAGAGGTGTTTGTAAATGAAGCAATCTGTGTCTGGACCGCCAAGGCTTCACCCTCTTTGTCGCTCCGCCACCCCATTACCCCGAGAGAGAGAGAGAGAGAGAGAGAGAGAGAGAGAGAGAGGGAGGGAGAGAGCCATCGTGAAGAAATGATACAGTGGAGGGAAACAAGAGTAAATGAAAGAATACAGAAAATTATTTAGGAAGCCGGGGAGAATGTTGATAAGCTTTATAACAGAGAAGAAGAAGCTTTAGTTCGGCACCTATCAACTGCACGAGGGTCATTTCGGCAGACACACAACCGTCGAATTCATGACCCAGATCCCCTTTTCATCTCAAGGTACGAAAAAGGTAAAGATAACCTCGTCCAAACGCCTTATGGCCCGGGAATCGAACCCAGGATTTATCGGTTGCAGGCCAAGTGTGTTTCAGATTACACCACCGCCACTCTCAATAAAATAAGGACGGGGATAGACGAAGAAGCCAGGCAGGGATGAGAGAAGGGGAGAAAGATGGAAGAAGCGAGGAAGGGAGGAAGGAAGATTAGTGAAAGACAGGAGCAACGGAAGAAGGAAGGGAGAGATGGAAGGAGAAATGGCGAATGAAAGAGAGCAGTAGAAGAGGAAGGGAGAGATGAAAATGAAAAAAAAAAAAACTAGATTAAAGGGAGAATACTGAAGGAAGGATCAAAGAACACGCAAGAATGGGAGCGGGGAGAAAGGGTGGATGAGAAAAGAGTGAAAGGGGAGGGAGAAATGAATGATATTGAAATGACTTGGATTACACTGAATGAGGGAAAGGGAATAGAACAGTGTGGAAAGCGGAATGAAGAAGTGAAAGAAAGGTAATGCTGTCTATATGAGAGAGAGAGAGAGAGAGAGAGAGAGAGAGAGAGAACGGGACTATGATGAGTAAGTACTGTACGGTACGGAACTGACTCAGGGTAGTACTCTATAAGAGGATTTGGTGATGTCGTAGCAAACCATCGTCGGGGATTTATTTTGTCTAGTGTACCATGATATCCTCTTGTATGTCACTAATGCAAACTGTGTAGATATTGCGCGATACAAGCAACATACGAGAATTATTAAGATTAGCAGGCAGGATAAATCGCTGGAAGAGCTGCAACAGCCCCGAAATTGACGAACAAACTTATCATCATCTCGTAAATCAAACTGTTTTTTTTTTGTGTGTGTGTGTAGGAAAAACACGAGACGAAGGGAAGTTCTGAGCTTCCCTTTCTTTGGTCTTCCTGCGTAAAACAGATGCAACCCGCTATAATTTTCCTTTGATAAGTTTATTTTGGGAGGCATAATAGAGCACAAAATAAGAGCCTGCACCCTCCTTTTACTTGTCCACCCTGCAAAACAAATCGTAGTTAAGACTGGAAATTGGTCGTACGTTTGTTCGCGCATCTGGCCCCTGAAATTCACAAACTTAGTAATCCCTCTCATAAAGTAGATTTGTTTGTGCACGCAAAATGGGTGTGAAGATTCTCGCCTCGCGTTTTGCTATTATTATGAAAGCCACCCTGAGCTACCAAAGAGAGTTACTTGCAGGTTTATTAGCTACTGGATCTCGCCCCTAAGTTGAGACAGAAGTAGGGGTCTGCGCGCCCTGCTCACAGGGGAAAGGGGAAGCGTGCATAAGCAAATAGACTGGATTTTCATTTTCCCCATACAGCCATTTACTTTGTGGCTTTGATTGTGCCATCTCTCTCTCCCTTTCTTTGTTTCTCTCCTCTTTCCCTCCCTCTTTCTCTCCTCTCCGTTGTCTTGTCGTCAGAGCACCAAATCGATCCAATCTCCAGCACGTCTGTGGTTGGTCCGAGGGCGGGATGGTGGAGGAAGGAGACTGTACGTGATTGGTCACCACTGGTACAGGGGCGGAGTTGTCAAACCTCCCTCCTCTGTTTATTTATGTGACTATCATCCCTGCTGGTTATATTATATTGTTATTTGTTGTTATTATTGATTAATTACGTGTCAGAATATTCACACCGCACGTATGTATATTTTGCTGCCTTAATTAAAATAGAGGACTCTCTCACACTATCTGCGAACACTTCACGGTCCACACACCGCGATCAATGTTCTGGATATACTCGTACACCTGTACGGTTTTTGTCTCTGTTAGGTTCATCGAAGGAAAAGTGACAAGCACATCGTGGATGTTTTTATAAACAATCAAAAAACGAGAAACCAGTAATTAAGTTGACCTAACCTAATTGTTTCGAGGTAAATTAAGATAGGCAGGTGTGTTAGAAGATTGGGTCAGGTTGGGCCAGGTCCTTTTCTCCCTTCTTTGTAAATATCATAACGTCTTGTAGAGCTGGCTTTGGGGTCGGTGAGGACTGAATATAGGTGGATCTGAGACTTAAAATGAAAACACATTCCTTTGTCTCGTAACGCCATGATTTGCCTTAAAATGTAAGTTATATCAACGTGTAACGCCAATATCGCACATGTACACCGGCCCTTCGTCGGCATGGGGGTTGCCTTCAACAGTTCAACACTCGTCTGGCCTTAGCACTAACTGAATACTTTTGTGACGTCAGGTCCTACAAAGTGTTTAACCCTCTCAGTCCGGGGACATAATTTTTAGATGCTCCTGCTATTTCGTTGCGGTTTTGTTCACATAAATATAGACTTTTCGAACTGGAAAACTTGGCTACAGGCCTCATGACCCACCTTACAAATAGAGATCGCTTCAAAAGTTTAATAAAAGCGTCTGGTAGAAGGAAGAATAAAACAGAAATAGGCCACCTGATCAAAGGGGTTAATCATTAGTGGCTTCAGAAGAATATCGTACTAGATAACAAATGCTTTTATTCAACTCACACACTGCCAGCCACTGCAGGTCATCAGAGTGAATTTAAGGATGTATTTTAACACTCCCAGGCTTCCATGACTCACCCTCAGCTAAATATAACCATTCGGTGTTAACTAAAATAGATTACAGGAATTGCGTCAATCATGAAAGAGTTAACCAGTGATAATTTGCGTATCCTTTCTTGTTTATCTCTCAGGTTCATTTTTCATCCTCCCTTCCTTCCTTCTTTTCTTCCCTCATACCATTCCCCCGCCATTTCTTCTTTCCTTCCTCCCATCTCTCTTTCCTTCCTTCCTTCTTTTCCTTTTCATACCCTCTCCCTCTCCATTCCTTCTTTCCTTCCTCCCATCTCTTTTTTTCCTTCATACCTTCTCCCTCCATCTCTCCTTCCTTCCTTCCTTCGCCTGCTTCCCCTCTACACTTGCACCATTCTTCCTTCCTCTATTATCTTGCTGTCAACAGTGGAAAAAAAAAAATTGTGGAGCACCTTGCAAGCTTCGTGAGACCCTACGAGTGAACCCAAGGTGGCTGCGATAACAAGGTGTGAAGTGTGTGGGGAGAGGGGGACAGGTGAGCAGGGAAAGAGGGTGGGGAGGGGGGAGAGGGGCAGGGGAGCAGGAAAATAGGGCGGGGAGGAGGGAGATGGGCAGGGGAGCAGGAAAAGAGGGCGGGGGGGGGGAGGCAATAGTGGTAGGAGAACGGTACAGGCAGAGAGGGAGGGAAGGAGGGGACACCACTATCAAGAGAGGGAGGAGACATTGTCAGAGAGGGAGAGGACGTTGTTAGGGAAAGAAAGAGGGGGGGAATATTGTTGGAGAGAGAGAGAGAGAGAGAGAGAGCAGAAACAGAGACAGACAGACAGCAAGACAGACAGATAGAGTGATTTCCTGGGAGAGGGGGTCGGACGAGAAACGAAAGGTAACACAAGAAAAAAAACCGATTTAGAGAACAAACCATATACTTGCCACTACCACAGAAGAAACTTACGGTACTATACAAACACATGTCGACTAAACAGAGCATCAAAAAGATCAACCGTAGTCCAAAGCAAGGAGCAGTACCATACGAACTAAGGGCGGATTTTTCAGACATTTTTTTCTAGTGATTCCTTTTCGTGACTCACATTATGTTTTTACAGAAAGAATTAGGCCTGTATAGATGCTACGCTCTCCTCGTCCGTCTTGCCAAAACAAATCTGAGTCACGAGAGGAAATCGATCTTACCTGTTTCATAATCCCATCCCAAGATCGTTGAGAGAGCCAAAAGTTACTGATCAGAGGGTAACAATAGGATATGAAGATTCGTAACCTTGTCTGATTTATGACAGTGGTTCCCGGTCATCAGGGAACAGGGTACTCGTCTCTTTTTATTTTATATCTCCGGCACATAACACTCTTCGTTATTTAGCTCTGTATGTTGAGTTGTTCATGGACGCAACTTTTCTATGGTGCCAGAAGTATTTATGCAGCTTTCTGTTATCCATGTGCCTTTTGATGATTATCTATATGCAAGTTGATGACTGTACATTTTTTCTTATCTATTCTTTACTGTTCAGTTTCATACAGATGTCTCATACTGAAGGAGTTAATGAAGGCTGTATCTAGCTCCATCAGTTCGAAATGTCTCTCCAAAGCTGAATAAAGGCGTCTAGTGGTAACAAACATGAAACATATCGTACTTCAACAGGTAGGTGTGAGGAGATGAGATTTACTGCTGAAACAACCATTGCAATCACTGACTCAAGACCTCTGCTGCCAAAGCTATTCAGTCAGTTCTCGGTTCCCATGTACATACGGAAGACAACTATAATCATCTAACCCAGAGTATCTGAAAGAAAGTTCAAAATCTTCTTGTGCAGAGATACAGAAGTGAGAGAGTTAACACTTGGCTGCCACGATCGACGGCTTCGCATTTCTATCCCTGGAAAATGATACGGAAGGGATGATGTCGAAGGTGGAAAACATTCAGAAGTGAACGTATAGGAGGATGCGTGGAGTGACAGGCATGAAATACTCGTATGAAGGGCAGGGGGCTTGTCCAGAAGGCATGTGGGGACGGTCACCATCCTCTTATTCAAGTGACTACTCTGAGTGACAAGCTAAATGGTTTCCTGTAACCCCGGAAACCATTTACCACGTTTGGAGGTAAACACATAATCAATGGACGCTGGTGGTCTAATGGGTCAAGACGTTCCACTTGGATGTGGGTCATGAGGGTTTACATCAGGGGAATGGTTGAACATTATTGCCCACTCAGAGGTTAGCGATTTGTTACCTTTGCTTAACATGTTAGGACCGAGAACTGAACCCCGGCCTATTACCCTCCTAATTGAGCAAAACCGAACTGAGCGATAAAGAGAAAATATCCTACATTTTATACCCTGAAGGCTCACAGGGCCAGCTTATTGTTGAAGATGTTCATAAATGATTATTCTTTGCACATTGTAGCAACTAACCCCTAAATTTGCTTTGTTATAGCCACCGCGGAAAGATTTATGTCAGCTTAGCACAGGCGTCTCTTACTCAGTGGGCCAACAATGATCTCCGGTCAGGGGTTATCACGTGAATGGCCTGTATCGCGACTATGGCTTCAGAGCGGTGTTGTGTATAGCATCACTCAGGCGCCAATACTCACTCGCAGATCGACATTTGCTGGAGCTGAATACTAGTCTTATCCTGTTCAAAAGAGGGTTAATATTACAAGTATTAACACTCCCAGGCTCCCCATACGAGTATTCACTCTCAGCCGAATACAATCGTCTGGCTTTAGCATGAGTAGAACACTCGAGCCGTTCCATGTTTTTTTTTTTTCTGTAATTTTATAAAGTAATAATAGATTTGTTCCTGTCGACTGCACAAGGGGCATTGCAGTAAACAACCAGTACGGGCTAAGCTAGAAGGAGGGTAGTACTTCCACCTCCCTCGCTCGCTTCCTCCTTTCCCTACTTATCTTCCTACACCCTTCTCTGCCCTTCCCTCCTCGCTCCTCCCTCTCCCCTCCCCGCCTCCCACACCCACTTCCCTGGTTCTGAAGCCCCACACACAACCTATGAACCCAACCCTCCCCGTTATGATCAGCTGTTGTCCACACCCACTCCCTACCCTTCAACGTTCACTGAAACGTTTGTATTAAGAAGCAGAATTTTGTGTGGATCATTGGCCTGTGAGATGAAGCCAAGAATTCCAGGGACTGAAATGATGAGTGGGTGGATGCGTGGCCCATTTTTGTTGGTCACTCTGTTTACCTTTCTCTTAATTTTGTGTTTTATTCATTTTTTTTTTTTTTTAATTTCTTCCACCCTATGTAAGAGGGAAAGTGGTTTAATAATGATGATGGTGATGATGATGATGATGATGATGAAGAAGAAGGCGACTTAAGTGACGTGTCTATTTATTAAACGAATGATGGTGATGATGATGATGATGATGATGAAAGAAGTAGGCAGCGGTTTAGATCACGTGCCTGTCTCTTACACGAAGGTCATTAGGGCAATCAGTCTGTTTTCTCTGTCCCATCTTTCCCCTAAAACACAACCCACTGCAGTCTGTTTACATCCAGGTGCCCAGGTGTCTTGCTGGGTGAACATGTACGAGGGGAAACGCACTGCACCCAACAGTCTGACCGGCATGAGAATCGAACTTGGGTGTAGTGAGCGAGGAAGTCGATAATAAACCAGGAACCCACAGCGACTGAAGTAATAATTGCGATAAAAAAATAAATTAATTAATAAATAAGTTGTGGATGCTAGGAAAGTCGTCGCGGTGGTGGTCAGGTGGTTAGAGGAGTCGCCTACCGTCCTGGATCCGCATTCTCGTCGGTTAAGGAAGCTCCCTAACACCTCCTCCTGAGCGATTTAGTTCGTTATTATACATGACTGTTGTCTTTTGCGTTGCTTAAGTCATTCAAATATCGCCATTCTCTGTGTAAGTAAGATACAAAATTATAATAACCAGCCGAATCTAAAAATAAAATCGCTGAGGAAGAGGTGCTACGAAGTCTTCTTAATCGACAGTGTAAATAGGGTAAGGTCACGGTAAATATCGGTGTAAATAGGATAAGGTCACGGTAAATATCGGTGTAAATAGGGTAAGGTCACGGTAAATATCGGTGTAAATAGGGTAAGCTCACAGTAAATATCGGTGTAAGTAGGTTCGGTCACGGTAAATATCGGTGTAAATAGGGTAAGGTCAGTAAATATCGGTGAAAATAGAGTTTGGCCACGGTAAATATCGGTGTAAATAGGGTTGGGTCACGGTAAATATCTATGTAAACAGGATTAAGTAAGGTAAATACAGGTGTAACTAAGGTAAGGTCAGGTAAATATAGGTGTAAATGGGATAAGGTCAGAGAATCAATTTTAACCCTTTCAGTCCAAGGACATGATGTATTTATATTATATTCTTTGCTGTATCTGGACAATTTTATTCAACTCCGGAGATTTTGTCCGATGGATGGGGTTAGATATAGTCTTCATTAACGACTTCATTGCAATAATTCCCACCTGAAGTAGAATCAGATCGTCTGATGGTCGTCTGACAAAAATGAACAAGTCGTCACTGGACTGAACGAGTTAATAATGTGCGTGACTCCTTCCTCCATCATCTTAGTTGGTATTCTCGTTGGTTATAGTCGCTCCCTAGTTATCACGTCTTCCTTACTGCTATATTTCTGTATCTGGTATGGTGATCCTTACTATTCAGTTATTCATGCAGTTCAAGGCAATGTGAAAAAAATATAGATGAAATGTATGAGAATAATAAGGTGTGCTACACAAAAATAAATCGCTGAGGAAGAGGTGCAGCATAAAAAATATAGAGAGAGAGGGCATGTAAGAGAATAATGTGTGATAAGCAAAATAAATCGCTAAGGAAGTGCTGTGAAACCTCTTACACCACCGCGAAACCGACCCAGAGATTTTAAGAACCCCTCAAAGCCTGCCTCGACCTTACTCCCTAGTGTCGTTGGATAAAGAAGCTCTTTAGCACAATTTTGTAACTATACTCTGTTCACTTTGACTAGGCGCGAAATTGCCCATCTCTCCATCCTGAATGCTGAGCTGCAAGAGGAGATTATCCACAGAATATGGTGCTAGTCACGAAGACGAGCCATGGAAAGAATGTGGGGCAAACTTTTCTTTTTTCACTGATGAAAGTGAAATAAGCTGCAAACGGACAAATAACTCCGCCTAGTTAAAATGCATGAGCTATAGTTCATCTGTGCACTGAATACATTAATAGCCTCCTGAATGTCACCACGGCAAATTATGTCGATATTGAATGGATTAATATACAAGAGAACAATGAAGTGAAATACGCAAAATATATCTTTAAAAATAGGTGCCAGCAAACCGTCAATGCTGACGACAGTATGGGGTCTTGTGAGAGGTGTGAGGTGGGGGAGGCTGTGAAGGATACTGGAGGTGGCGGGGGTGTAATCGGACACACACTCGGCCCACAACCACGAGATTCTGGGTTCGATTCCCCGGCAGGCAAAGGGACCTCTGGACAAGTGCTTCACGCTAGTCTTCATGTATCTAAATATGAAATGGGGATCTGGACCGTAAATTTGATGGTGGCGTGTCGTAGTCTCCGAGAAATTTGGGGCTTTGCAAAAACTGTCTGGCTGCTATAATAATTCTCGTGCTATCGATAGGCATTCATCCTAACCCTTGTTCTACTGATACATACAACAGCCAGGCGTGCTTTAATAGTTTATCAGTCTACCATCAGTAAATTCAGTACTGTACGCAACAGGTATATGTCGTACACTAATAATAAGTACAATGATAATAGTCAAGAAGTGAAATGGGATGCGTAGTACTTTCCAAACTCCATTTAACTGCATTGAAATTGTTCACATAAAGGAATCTATTTTTTACACATAAACCTCCGATGATACTCACAACGGGTAGTAAAATATTATGTCTCTGGCTGGAGCGAAATAGACAGCCTACGTCACCCCTCTAGGTTTGAAGGTCATATCAATACAATTCTCAATATCTCTCACAAATTTCGTACCAGGAAAAACTAATACTGTAGTGTAAGTGACGTAATGCTGTTGGTGTATGGCATGACGTAGATGGTTATCCTGCAAGTAAAAAATAATGTGTCGGTACTGTATTGCCATTTCTGAAGCCATAGATCTCAGTGTGTGTGTGTGTGTGTGTGTGTGTGTGTGTGTGTGTGTGTGTGTGTGTGTGTGTGTGTGTGTGTGTATAAATACATACTTACATGTATGTGTGTATGTAGCAAATACATAGATAGACAGTCAGACAGATAGATATTGATATAAATATAAACAACATAGATATAAAGTAGATAAAATAATTATAAACATACAGAAAGATTGCAGTGTTTCACAAGAGAAATTACATGCATACATAAACAGGTAACACGTGTACAAAATTTGTGTATTATATTTAAAACAAATTTTTTCAATTAAGTATAGTCATTATAGAGTAAGGTTACCTACAAAATCTCTTATTTATTAAGTTCATGGATAACCAATGGCTATCCATCAGTCACAGGAAGCATAACTCTTCCTGTAGCCACATTAAAAACAATGTTATACAGCTGCAAAACCAGATAACTGGAGGAAAGCATTTTAGTTGAGCTTAATAAACAAAGGAAGTTATTTGTAACCTTGCTAGTTAATGACTACTATCTTTAACTGACAAATATTTGTTTTCAAATATAGTACATGAATTTTGTATACTTGTTTCGTTTTAATGTATGCATGCTTTTGTTTTTCGTGTTAAACATGCAGTTTCCATGCATGTTATTATATATCTCCCCACGGTAAAAATTTCTGCGTATTTTAATGCAATATCGATAGATAGATAGATAGATAGATAGATATAATGTTTAGTTTATGGTTATTCAATAAAAGCTACCGAAATTTTAATAACGTGTTCTAATAATTTAGGAATTATTACACATCGACAGTGAGAAATAGGTATAACAGAGTGTTGATTGGTTATCCATGGCAAATATTTCGGTGTAATATAGTCTTATGACCCAAATGAGTGGTAGGAAACTGTTCAAAGCCCTGTGAGAGGGAGTGGCTAAAATGGACTTTTACACACATCATCTCTTTTCGTTCACTACTATAAGGTATCGTGAGTGGAGGTGTTTCATGAAGCAGTATCGAGAAGCAAAGTTGCGTTTCACATGGCAAACTATCTGGGCAGACCACATCAGTTCCTCTCCTCCGCGGCAGACTTGAGCAGAGCATCAGTTACAGCATGGCGGAACGCAGATATATGGGTGTAAGCAAACTTATGCGTCGTGATAAATTACGTATTAACGAACACTTGTAACATACTTGCGAGTGAAGTTAATGGGCAGCAGTGGAAACATCAGTGTCACTCTGTACACTTTATATTCATCGATATCATTAAAAGTGCAACAATTCCGAAGTTTGGAGTACTTACGGGCGTGGGGGTAATATGGCCGAATTTTCGTCTGTCGAATAAGTTCTCAAAACTATGAAAAGTTTGCTGAATATACATACATATGGCATCTATTTATTTAATATATATTATTATTATCTAAATTAGCCTTAAAAATTGTAGGTTTATGATTCAGTGGTTGGACCATTTGCGCGTATACAGCAGCTACTTCCCATCAGTGACTTAAATCAGTGAAAGTTACGTAACACATGAGTTTTTCTTTGGCGCCCAGTAGATGTCTTTCATGTGGCACACTAAATATGCGTCACGCCATCTCGAGAACCATGGTAGCTGACCTGCGAATATTAAAGAACTTTTTATTTTGCTTATTTAGGCCTATTTATGTTTTATTCATTATGGTCCGCAAGCACTTCTAGTACTGCTACCAATATACCTAAGAAAGTGAGGAAAAAAATTGTGATTCGGTTAAAAGGGGTGATTTATTTCATCATAACATTATCACCATCATCATCATCGAAAATACCCGTGTGGAGGAGGAAGGAACGAGGTGAAGGGCATGAGGCAACAGCACTGGAATCGTGAGTACACATTTTTTTGTTTTCTGTATTCTAAAGTGTTTCACTCTTAATTCTGTTCTAACATCCGTACATGCTTTTAGGTAAGCGAAAGAGTATTCAAGCATTTTCTTTATTTTCTAAAAGTCAGTATGTGGGATACGAATTATTTCTGTGGAAGTAGTTGTAAATTGAGGAATAAATTTAGATCGGCGAGTATATGCCAAAGAAAACGAAATTTCAATGCGAAATATGTAAAATAAAACACTGTTAAAGAGGTATTAAGAAATCTCCAAAACCACTCAGCATACGACCCAATAACTCTTAATTGTAGCCTTGCCATTAGCAGTGACATCGCGACTGATTTGAACTCACAACTGCTGATATCATTTAAGTACAGTTGTCGATAGTAATGCCACCACACAGTTTATTTCTACACTATTCTTTCACTGACCTACCATAAGCCTAAGGGCCCGGGGTTAGGCTGCTTACTCCCTACAGTCAAGGCGAGAGTGACCAGTTCGACATCCCTGAATGGCATTATGTAAAAATACTGCAGCCGACCCTCAGTTGTAAATTCGCTGTTTATCGTACGAGAGTGAGTCGTTAATTATGTCCACAAGTGTACATATTAATATTCTGTGACGACACCAACGTTTTTATCCATAACTGCTGAGAAAAAAAAAGTGATACTGATACTCATGCAAAGAAGGAAGGTATATATTTGAAGGACGAGAGTTGTGGAGGGGAGGAAAGGTGAGCAATGTGGTAGGGGAGGTGGAGGGTGTGATAGGGAAGCGAGAAGTGTGGTGGGGAAGTGGAAGGTGTGGTAGGGAGGTGAGGAATGTGATGGGGAGGCGAGGGGTATCGTGTGGTGAGGAGGGGTCTGCTGATACGGTGGGGTGAGGTGAAGGGAATGGTGTGGTGTGGTGTGGTGTGGTGTGGTGTGGAGGGGTGTGGTTTGGTGTGACATCCTGTGATGTGGTGTAGTGTACTACAGTTTACCGTAGTGTGGTGTACTGTTGTGTGGTGTGGTGTGGTGTGGCGTTGTGTAGTAAGTTATAGTGTGGTGTGATGTGGTGTGGTGTGGTGTGGTGTGGTGGTGGGTGAGTGGTAGCGTCACCTGGGCAGCGGAGTAGGTCACTTGACACCACACCCGTTTACCCTTCCCTGCCAACCCCTATTTCTCACACATTACCCTTATTTTAACTTTATCTAACACACACACACACACACACACACACACACACACACAGAAAAAAAGAAACACAGGCTCTAAATGATAGTGTCACAGTATATCCCTTTCTTATCCGCTGTAACTTATTATATTTTGACTACGGCCACACGATTTGGTTCATCTACAAGTAACATTCCCTCCCCCCAGGTCTGAATGAGGTGTCTGCAGAGTACGTTGACAGATGAACCGTATTATTGTCCTTATTCCTTTCAACTCGACGACGTGATATATATTTTACTCCAGCTATCTGCGGACGATTTGATTATATGTTTTGGAGAGATTTTTCAAAACTGGAGAAGTTAGATGCACCTTTCATTAACCGTTCACTAGGAGAGGCTTTCGTACGCTCAATAGTATCGTCTCAAGGTAGGAAAAATAAAACTGAGTAATATGCCACCGAACTGAAGGGGTTATGGGGGCTTTTCAGCACCTCTTGCTTACTAGTTTATTTCAGCATTAGACACATGAATATTATCTTGTGACGCATTCCGTGCAGTCTGTCTCAAATGAATAGATAGATAGATAGATATAGATATAGATATAGATATAGATATAGATATGTAGCAGATACAGCAATAGACTGTTTAGGAAGAAGTGCGAGGCAGTCTACCTCTCCAACTACAATACGACCCAGGGACTGCAGCACTCTACACAGTATACAAATTATTAACACTGTTTTTCTTTCACGTTTATTTTCCTCGGGTAAATACTAAGGCTGCTTTGACTCACTCCCAGGTGAATAAAATCATGTACTGTTAGCTGGAATAGAATACTAGAGTTGTCTTGATCATTTGGGGACTAATGACACCTGTATTAGCACTCCCAGACTCATATGATAGATTTTCTACTGAATAAAATCGTCTATTATTAATACTGGAACAGTACCCACCATGAGCGAGTTAACAGCGCCGATATGAGCACTTACAGATTCACATGATTCACTGTCCACTGAATAATCACCTGCTGTTGGCTGAAATTCAATACTAGAGTTTAATTCCAACCATGAAAGAGATAAGGTTAACTGTACTAATCTCTCATGCTCCCATTACTCAATTTCGGCTGAGTATAATTGCCTGACGATAACTGGATTAGAATATTAGAATTTCCCGATCATGAGAGGGTTAATGACACTGTATAGTACCAATATTGACACTCAGGCTGCTATGGCTCACTCTCAGCTTAGTCTAAACTTCTGGCGTTAGTTAGAATAAAATACTGAAGTTGTTTCGACCATGAGAGAGTTGATATTCGCAGCCAAAACTATCAGTAACATAGCTGAGGGTGTGTTGGTGTGAGTGTGTTGGTGTGGTTGCGTTGCTGTGGGTGTTTTGCTGTGGGTGTGTTGCTGTGGGTGTGTTGGTGTAGGTGTGCTGGCGTGGGTGTGTGGGTGTGGGTGTGTCCGCGGAAGGGGTAGGTAAAGGTAACTACCGAGTAACCGTGGTATTCCCCAGAGGGCGGGTTATCTTGGGTTACACTGGATCATATGGCGCTCTATATGCTTCCCTGCCCTTAACACCACTACCCCAGCTCCTTCCATTAGCCTACGGCCAACCGAAAGGACGCTAGTTCGATCTCAGACAGCAGCAAGGGATAGTCTGATTATTTGAGTTGCATTAAAACTGGCTATCGATCCACAAGGACCACCGACATGTCATAAAGAACCTCCACCAGTACCATCACACAATCCTAAATGAGACAGCTCGGGCAGGTACTCTTTATTTTAGGGGTGTAGCCTATCGGAGCCGAAGTAGTTGCAACCATCAGCTAGAGGGTAATCAAATAAGCATCCTTAAATAGATATTCGTAGTGTTAAAATACTGGTACCGTAAGGGCAACCGTCCCGTAACCCAGCTGGCACAGGAAACTTCGTATCACCTCTTCCTTTCCGATTTATTTAGCACTTGCACCTGAACATTCCATTTATATTATTGATATCGCTTTATTACCGACTTGGTTTGCATCAATAAAATAAACAGTATAATGAGGTACAATGTGCAAAATAAATCGTTAAGGAGGACGAGTTGCGAAATGTAAAGAGCCACTTAGAATACGACCAATATTCCTCCTGTGCCCTATAAACAAACAGCTCTTCGGCGTTCGCAGTGCAGGAAAAGAAAGATCACTGCAGGTGCTTGTAATCTACCTGTATTAAAAGCTCCGCCTCAGTTTTGCTAGCCTCATGAATCTTTTGACGTATTTTTGACTTATTCTTGTTTCATCAGACTTTTTTGTAGCTTAGGAATGAAGTTTATTAGTGACGGGTTTGGTGAGGACTGTATCTCTTTGAAAGTCTCCCCTAAACTGAAGGAAATGGTCTGGTGCAAGTAAGAGTACAGTGGAAAATGCGTCCTCAAAGTGAAGCGGTTATGCTAAATTCACTGCTTGAAATATTGGCTTGTATGCAGGTATAGGGCAGATTATTGTACCCTTCATTATATACAGTTTTTTTCCACAGTACATCTTTATCCCATGTTGTAAACCCCCCCAAACAGATGGAGTGTTTTTTCATTTCATTTCTGCTATCTACACACGATTTTATTCAGCGCAGGAGACACTTTTCAAAGGGAAGGGGCTACGTGTAACCTTCATTAACCTCTCCACTATCAAAAAGAATCTCTAAGTCAAATAAAAGCGTGTGCAGGCGGCAAAAATAAGAAAAAAAATAACAATTGCGTCATCACGGTGAAATCTGGGTCTGAAATATCTGTCCCCATGGAAATACGTGCTAGATTATTGTACTCTTATTTTTTCCCTTATGATAACTGATTTGTAAAGATACAGTTTGATTTAATGCCACTTCAGGTTAACCCAATAAATCTGGCATGTCTTTTAATTTATTTATGTATTTATCTATCCATCTGTCTATCTATCTGTATATCTATCTATTTATTTGTTTTTCTTACGGTCTTTTACGATGTTTTTTAGCTATGGATTGACTTTTTGAAATTTAGGGGTTACACACGGCATTTGTAACCCTCTGAAGTACGAAACCTCTTCCTTAAGCTCAATACAATGTTCTGAAGGCAGCTCGAATGAGTTAAGAACGACCTCATATCGGTTTTAGGGGCTCAGTGCTTATAAATTTTCGTTCTGACCATTCCACATATGTCTGAATCAACGTTACATGTACTGACTCCTACTTTACCTCTCCTAGACTCCCATGACTCATTTTAGGTCAATTTTATACTCTGGCGTAATGTGGAATTGAACACTTGAATTATTCCCACCGTGAAAGGGTTAACGTTACCAGTATTAACACTCTCAGGCTCACAGGACTCGCTCGTAGCTGTATACAGTCGTCTGGAATTAACTGAGGCACGATATCAAAGTTGTCCCCACCGTGAGAGGGTTAATGGATCTGAACCTGGTCTTCAGTGGCGGATCCAGAGGGGGTGTTCAGGGAGTTCAGACCCCCCTGCTGCCCATTTTTCATTTGTGTCTATATTTAATACAATTATACAGATATATTGAATGAAGAACGGTAATGTGTGTTTGAAGATTTTTTACCTTTTTTTTTAATATATAATTATTGCAGTACAAACTTGAAATGCATGTCGTTGATGGGTAAAAAGGAGAGAGAGAGAGAGAGAGAGAGACCCTTTACATAAATAGTGGCTTCGCTGTTTTTTGTTTTGTTTTTTTTGTCAACCCCATCAGGCCGAGCACGTAGTTTCCGTTCTATTCCCTCTAACACCTGGCGATCATATTCATCTCTGGGAAGCCTTTCAAGTTGGAGGGGTTTGGCGGGGATTATTTCCAACCCCTTCACTGCCAGAGGTTGCCCAAGAGTGGAAGGCAATTGTATGAGGTTAGCAAGAATGAAAGACAAAATAAATCAGAGCAGTGTAAGGGTTCATGAAATACTGATCATTGTTTTGTTTTTCTCCTCGGCCATCTTAAACTATATCAGTGTTATTCACCCTCGAGTCTTTATCACAAAATTTCGTTCACCCGCGACTAAATTCCTTACGTTTTTGGTCATTTTCATCTTACCCTCCCTCAAAATACCGATGTCAGTAACACAGAAAATGCAGACTATCACTACAACAATATGGCACAATCTTGGTTTTCGTAACTTAAAGTCGAGGCTTAAATCTCCGTAGTATAACTGGAATTCATGTTACTAGATGTCGATAAGCGTTGGTAGAATTAATTACAGTAGATATAGAGAGAAATAATTCCAGTTCTAGCAGAAAAATAGCGGAATCGGCAGCGCGAAGTGACATGTCAACAGCTGCTTACGGCGATCATCCAGAGTTACCATTTATGAATTTATGATCCAACTACGTTATCTGGCCTCCCTTTAAAAGCTCGAGTAAATCTGGAAAACATCCTGCTTCTTGGAAATTGGAAAGCCATAGACAGAGAGAAATAAAATATCCAGCTCCACTGCCATGAAAAAGCAATGAGAACTTACTTACTACAGGTACTTTAATGGCAAGGCCGTTTTAGAGTATAGTAAATATATAAAATCATTCACCCTTCATGTTTCAGTCACCCTTCATTCACCCCTCTAGTTTCAGTCACCCTCAAAAAAATATCATTCACCCTTGAGTGAACTATTCACCAATTTAAGAAGTACCATTAATCTAGACTATGAATTCTTAACTCAATTGTCGATGAATCGGTTGTATCTGGCAGGCAGTGTGAAGAGATCTACCAAGAAAAATACCCATATTAAAAACAGGAATAATCCGGTGAGGTAGAGCCAGGATTCTTATGGTTAAATGGTAGGTGAATGAGTGTCTGGCCCATCTCATTGGCCATGCTGTTGGCATCGCTGTAGTTTTCCTTTTCCTTCTTTTGTTCCATCTCTTCCCATGTTGTCTGGACCCCACCGCAGAATTGGGGGGGGGGGAAGTTACAGTGATGATGATCATATAGGTGAGCGCTATACAAGAGCAGGTTGTCACGTAGTCCTTAATTCAAAGTGGTATACTAGGAGGGTTCAGAATACCTCTTCCTCAGCGATATGTTTTGCATATTACACCTGAACATTAATGTGTATGTACAGTATATAGGTTTAAAAGACGTAGTTAGCATCAGTGACATGCAAGAGGATACTGAGGTGTAAAGTGCAGCATAAATTGCTAAGGAGGATGCTTTACGAAATCCCCCCAACCACTTTCAGTATGGCCCATAACCCAAGGCCGTAATATGCGCTCATCCCTAGTGTCTCTTGTTTCACGCGGATTTGTTTACACAGCGAAACCTCACTCTTCCCACCCCCACCATCACATTATTAAAACTAAGAGCGCGATGGTTTAAGTTGGCGTCTGATTCTTGAGTCATTCATGAAAAACCTGTAGTTCTTGGGTGAGATCAGCTTCATCCTAGATTTTGAAACATCTGTAACTATTAGATGTGATCAGCCTACATTCCACATCACAGTGTAGTCAGCAGCGATACATTTTGGTCAGACATGTTCCATTTTCGTCAAAACTGAGGACTTATTCACACTTCCGTACTCTCAGCTCTCAGTTCTAATAGCACTTCCCTTGGTGTTCAATTTAATCACGTAGAGCGGTACCAGCACCGTATATAATGCAAAATCAGTTCATCAGTTAATGTTAGAAAAAATTTTGAACAGGACTGGGACACTGAAAAAGCAAAAATAATGAAAATACAATTAGCCTGACACAAAAGCCTAGAATTATTCACGGACAACGAAGGATAACAAGTCATATTATCATGGCCATTTTTCCCCTCTCCCCGGCGCTTACCTTACCTTACCTATGTGGCGTCTGTGGTGGCGAGACGGCTGGGGTGTACCTGATTATTACTCCATCAGTATCGAGATTTAACCTTGCTCAAATTTGGCTGTCGGATCAAACTCTGAAATCCAGGGAGCCGCAAAAGAGCAAAGACTGGTTCAGACGTGCCGAGAGTCGAGTACAAAGGAGCCAAACTTGTTCAGTCAACTCGGCTACACACGAGTTCAAATTCGACTGAAACTGGGACTTCTGCTGAGCTCAGTATGTCAAGCTTACCTCAGCTAAGAGTCAGATTCAGCTGAGGTCAGAGTTAAGTTAGACTGAGCTCAGATGACGTCCACTTATGCTCGCACCAGGGTTCACGTAATCTCTAGCGAGCTTAGCGAGACACTGATGGCTTAATCTCCTCGCTACCCTACTTTGGGAAAGAGGGCGCTCTGCTCCCCTCACCCAGCCAGCAGCCAATAGGAGGCGTGTATAATCATTGCCACGCCCACAACGCCAAAGTAACCAATGACGTGTTTGGCGTGTGTGTGTGTGTGTGTGTGTGTGTGTGTGTGTGTGTGTGTGGTGTATGAGCGAATGTTGAGTTGCCACATAAGGTTCTGGTATACATGCACAAAACGCAATGATTCGCCAGAAATAATACCAAGATCTATAAAACATCACTTAATCTATTTACATAATTGGTGTTTGTTCACTCATTTTGCAGCAAGATACGCGTAAATACCTCTGGATCAGGAATCAAAAGTGCTTTAGTGGCATCCTCGTCGCGTAAGGCAGTGAAGGTGTATCGCCGCCCCCTCCCCTCCCCCCAGCCCCTCACCCCACGCCTCCGCCTCCCCTCGTCCCCTAGCCAACCGCCCTCCCCCTTCCGTGACTGGTTGGGAGGGGGCGTGGACTGCATCCCGCTCCGGAGTCATCCCGTCCAACACACAACTGACAGACAACGAGTTCGATTTTCGGCCTAGTCAGAGTCTTGGACAAAGTTTGTTTCCCCGCTTTTCCTATTCATCCAGCAAAACAATTAGGGACTTGGATGTAGCTTTCGACTACTGCGGGTTGTATTTTAGGGAAAGATTAGGTAATGAGCGATATCCGTCAATTTCTTTTTCACTGTTTTGTAGCGAAGGCGGCCCAAGACTAGGCTAGCATAGTTCAGAGCATCTAAGGAGGGGAAACTGACCTTCTTCCCAGGCATAATTTTCACATGATAGAAGAGCCTCCAGTCATCTCCTGAGGGTTCACTGGGTCGTATGGAGCGGTTATTTCCCTCGACTTAAAGACTGGGGTACAGCAGAATTGTTTATCAGCCTTAATGACCCTCGTGCAGTCGACTGGCATTAATCATAAGCCTTCTTCCTTGCCGTGGTGGAGGCAGAGGCGCGGCTCCAGATCAAGCTCCATACAGGAGGCTTAACCCCGTCAATCCGACGACGTCTTTATTATTTCGATCATTCAATCAACAGACGATTTAATTTTGCCTATTTTGTAGAGACCCCTGGTAGTGAAGAGGATATGAAAGCTGTATTTAACTCCTCGAATTCGAAACGACTATCATTAAAGGAATACAGTCGTCGGGAGACAGCAAAAATAATGAGAATGCAGTCTGGCTGAAAGTGTTAATGTTGTCTTGTTGCATTATGATGTCATGAATTAAACCCTGTCATAGTCGAGACAACTCTAGTAATCTATTCCAGCTAACGCCAGACGATTTTGTTCAGAGAAGAGTGAGTCATAGGAGCCTGAGAGTTAGTATTTTTATGATAATACGATAGAACTAAGAATGATCAGAGACAGGACGCGTGAACAACTGGGTTACATATTTCTCTCATGCTCGGAACAGTTCTAGCATTCTCTTCCTCATGAGAGTGAGTCGTAAGAGGCTGAGGGAGTGTTGGCCGACTGAGAAGTTAACAATCTTCCCACAGCTACTTAATTCTGTTGCTTTCACCGTTACAGCTGTATTATATATGATTTCCGGTTCTTATGACTTACTTTCAGGTAAATAAATTCATCTGGTGTTAGCTAGAATAAAGTAAAAGAATAGTCCCGACCATAGAAGAGTTAATGGACACAGCATTAATCTTGGGCTCCTATGACTCACTCTCAGTTTATCTCCCGTAACTGGAACGAGATACTAGATTTGTCCCAACCATGAGGGTGTTAATGGTAACAGTATTAACACTAAGACTCCTATGACTCACGCTCTGTTAAAATTAATCGTTTCTCGCTGAGTGGAATAAAATATCAAAGTTGTCCCGACCATGAGAGGTTAAATGAACATATTCTTGGTACACAGATGGAAATATCATGTAAGGATCCTCGGGTTACTGTTGACTTAACGAGGTCAGCCTTGAGACGTGATCTGTGTTTTTGTTGCTGCTGCCAGATGATTTTAGTGAGCAGTGTAGATCCTCCCCCCTCCCTTCCCGTGCCAGCGAGTACAGTCTTTAGTCATGTCACTATCACAGTCCTACAATTAACCCCTTCAGTCCGAGAAGGTAACCCTCACTTTCTTCTTGTCATATTTGTTCAGGAGACATGCTACAGGAGGTAACATACAGGAGCAGTAGTTGCAACCCGGCGCTTCCCTGTGCCCTGCTGTGGCGAGGCGCTGGCCACCACAAGAGAACATTGGTTCATTGCACGGGACGGATGCGCAGAGGCTAGTGCTTGCCTGCCGTTGATGGGTATGCTCAACCGGACACACAGGGCTTTCTCTACTACATATCATTACTACTAATTGCAACCCAGGTTCATATGAACGTGAACCCGGCGGTCTGTAGGCTGAAGTTACCCTCCTTTTGCAATCCATCTTCCACCTTTTGGGGAATAGAGATGTAAGTGAGGGGCGATTTTATAACCAGGCAGCGAACCCGACCAGTTGAATCAGTGCCACCACAAGGAGGTATCCGTCTCCACCACCGAGTTAAATTTAGCGTGAGATAATGGAAAGGTGATTTATGGGGAGATGCAGCAGTTTGGGCACAGCTTGGACCCTCTTCAGAATTAGATGTAGCCTTCATTAACACCTTTACTACGAGAGGCCATTGCTGAGTTGAATAAATCGTCTGGAGGTAGCAAGAACAAACTAACATGTCATCATAATGGAGTGATTTACATTGCTATTGCTCCTGTTGTCACTCCTACCTGGGGGAAGATTGTGAATCCTGCTATTACCGCTTCTAATATAATTCCTATTATTTTTCTATTTTGCTAAAGACCGTGAATGGCGCCACTATTATTTTATGGAAGACTGTGATTGGAGTTTCTATATTAAGGAAGACTGCGAATGACGCCACTCCCATTTTAAGGGAAACTGAACGACGCCACTACTGTTAGGGAAGATTGTGAATGACGCCACTACTATTTCCACTACAGTTCCTACTATTTATTTCTATTGTTTCTGCTATTTCTGCCATTATTTCTATTTTGATGAAGACTGTGAATGGCGCCGTTACTATTTTGGGGAATGCTGTGAACGGCGTCGCTACTATTTAAGGGAAGACTGTGAATGACTCTACTACTATTTCTCCCGCCACCAGCATCCACTATGGCGGACACTGGTTTATTTTTGTTTGTGGTTATTGTCCAGTGAAGCTCCGGCGGCACTGATGCGGCCTCGCTAATTTCACACTCACAGCACAAATTATTAGTTGTTTTTTTCTATTGACCTGAATGTGTAAAGGCAACATCGTGGGCTTCAGATCATTGTTTTTGCGGTTTATGGATGAATCAGATTTCATTATTTCCATTGCAACAATATTTGCATTCTGTAGTCTTCACACTGATATTGATGTGTGGTAAAGAGCAACTGTTGGCCTCTGCAAACTTTGTTTAATTATATCTATCTATCTACGTCTACCTATCTATCTATCTATCTATCTATCTATCTATATATATATATATATATATATATATATATATATATATATATATATATATATATATATATATACAAACAGCATACTTGTATACGGTAAGAAATAATCTGATGGATCCTCCCACAACGTAGTATTCTATTCCAGTTCACCAGACGATTTTACTTGGCTGAAATTCAGGTATGGGTGGCCTGAGTGATTACTGCTGCTGCCATTAACCTTCACGTTGGAAATAGGTCGATGATTCTATTACGATTAAGAGGATTTCATAACAGGCTGATAATCGTGGTAATTTAAAACAATAACAACGGTTCGCGTTTACGAGTGTAATCAACCCTTCAGGGAGCAGGAGCAGTAATTATAGTAGTAGTAGTAGTAGTAGTAGTAGCAGTAGTAAGTGTTGTTGTTTATGAGGAACGTCAACCCTCTGGACGGCAGGGTTAAGGTGATATCCTGCAGTTCACAATCCTTCTTTTGGGAAACAGGGAAGTAGCTAAGGGACGTTTGTACAGCCGGGCAAATGAGCAACCTGGTTATATCGGTGCTGCCACACGAAGGCGTCCCTCTCCAGCACCTCCTTCAGACAGCAGTGGTGGTATTTACAGCGTTTCACATATTTATGCTCTGAATCTATTTGTGTATACCATTGCCTTCACTTATACAGCCAACTAATGCATCCTAATTAAATAACAGTGATCATTAAAGTGACAGAATAAGAAAAATAAAGCCACCAATAACAACAGTTTACTGCTGTGGGAGCTTATTTATCGGAAATATTGTTTAGGGTCCTTTATGAATACCAGCCCGCTTTTGTTTACATAAATTAGCCGCCTCCACGTGCCACCTCAGCCCGCACATGTCAGTGTTTACCCTCCGTAATTGTTATTGTTGTTGATGTGACCTCAGGCTCATTGGGGTGTGAACCCTGTGAACTGCTGAATGAAGCTGCCCTCCTGCAATCAAGCATCCTTTTATCGGAGAACAGGGAGGGAGTGAGGAACGTTTGTATAACATGCCTACCACGTTGACTCCCACCCTGACATCACTCTCCATAACTACAGGCCACGAAACAAGTCCAACTACCGTTTTCTAAGTGGCAGAGGAAGATTCGTAGCACCTCTTCCTGAGAGATTTATTCAGCATATTGCACCGTAACGTTCTCTCTTGTGTAATTCATATCCTTGTAATATCGTCAGTCTTTCATCATTAACAGACAAAAACATATGAACATGCCAGACACAGAAATACTCAGGTAAGGAAGAGGCGCGGGGGAGCCTCCTAAGCCGACGGAAATACGGGCCCGAGAACGTGACCTGTCCTAGAATCAAACCCGGGTTCTTCAGTACCAGTTTTTGTGGGGTGATGAAGTGAGCGGGAGGAGGGGAGAAAAAGGTGGGGTGTGGGTCGAGCAGTAGCTCCAGAGGTTCTCCGGCCGATCAGACTGGTAGACAAAATGTGTTTCCTCCCTCTATTCTGTTCACCAAGGAGTATACAACTAAGAACCTGGACTTACATATGACTATCGTTTATCGTGCTGTAGGGGAAGACTGGGGCTTAGCTAGTTATTTGTCAGTCTTAATTACTCTTGTGCAGTCGATAGGCATTAATATAAACCTTCTTCTTCCCTTTCTCCTCCTCTTCCTACTTTTTCTTCTTTTCTTCTTCTTCTACTTCTTCGTCTTCTTCTTCTGCTCAGTGAGATACTTCATGGGCGGATCCCGTGCGTTCTGGGGGGGAAAAAAAATCATTAACTTCCTGAAATTGCAAACTTTGTACAAATGATGGTCAAATAATTAGTGAAACTTTACGCTGTCAGAAAGGAGAGGGGAAGAACAAGGATGAGGTGAAAGGATGAAGTGGATATGGACGGTGTGAATAGGAGGTAAGGCAGCTTGATGGCGAAAATCAGGGTGACAGAGACGATTTGTTTGTGGTCACCCTTTCCTGGATTAAGGCGCCTGGCTAAGGATAGATAAATAGACAGATATATAGATAAATAGACAGATAGTTAAGGTCAGGCTAGGATCGATGAAGGAGAGGCATCACCACATTACAGCATAATAAATTCACTTCTGTCCAGACATCATTTTTGCAAAACTGAAAATACAGTAGGTCGGCAGGACGCAAACACGTAAATTTACAAGGACAAGCGAGAAGGGTTGCTTATCACCCCTTTGTCTTCATCTAGAGGAACTGGATCACCCCCATGACTTGAATACTAAACCGTAGTAACATGAAATTCAATGCGTCTCAGTTATGAAGTACAAATGAGTGTCCCTGGACAGTGGCTATATCAATGTCTCTCTCTGCAATTGGCCATGAATTGGGTGGAAAGGACTTTGGGATCTTTGTAAGGTATTAATAAACATAAAGGCCATTCAAAACTATGATTTATTTATGCAGGAAAGACGAGAAAAGTGCAAAATCTTCCCATGACTGTTCTTCCTGCAAATCAAACTCTTGGTTATGAAAAGGACTCTGATCCTATAAGTTTATCAGTGAATCCAACCCCACACCCGGACCACCAGGAGCCAGGTTCATAATGCTTGTGGGGGCTAAGTCGTGAGTAAGGGTGTTTGTTTATTATTTCCATTTATATATATATATTTTTTTTAAATGCAAGAAGGAGGGAAAACCTAGAAGGCCGAAAGGCTGTTCCCTCACAGAAAAAAATAACAAAACCAAATTCAAGATCCGTTCATTTCGAGCTGCCTGGACACATCGCATTTAAAGGACTGGGAGTCATTTATGGTACCTATCACACACACAGGAGTCAGCATTAAAGTTAAAAAGAAAAAAAAAAAAAAACAGAAACAAAAAACAAACTTTCTGATGTTTAAAAACTGCTATGGGAACATGCTTCTGACAAAAAAAATGTTGGGAATCTTTATAAATGCCACGCCAGGAGAGCATATAAGTTCCCAGAAGTCATTATTAAGTATTTTTCCAGGTGTGGCCTAGGATGTCCATATTTAAAAAGAATCTCAGCCCCTTGGATCCGGCGACGTACTTTTCCCACTTCATATTTTTTCTGCATACGATTTTATTCAAATTAGGAATTACTTTTGAAATTGAGGAGGTGAGATAAGATTAGGAGTAACTTATAGAGCTGGAAAGGTTAAATAAGATTAGGAGTAATTTTTAGAGCTAGAGATGTTAGATGAGGTTAGGAGTGCCTTATAAAGCTGGAGACGTTAGATGAGATTAGGAGTGACTTATAGAGCTGGAGAGGTTAGATAAGAATAGGAGTAACTTTTAGAGCTAGAAAGATAAGATATAGCTTTCAGTAACCCCTTCAGTACAAGCCATGACCCAGCTAAATAAAATTGTTTAATGGAAGCCTGATTAAAGTGAAAAAAAAAATACATTATTGGACTGAAGACGTTAGCCAGTTCCTAAGATAAATACATATCTATAGAAGTGAATCATTACCAGATTATTATTATTATTATTATTATTATTATTATTATTATTATTATTATTATTACCGGTGTTATTATTTGCGTATATCCCACTACAATATTCATTCCGGTTTGGTTCTTAAATGTTTGATAATTAAACTGAATTTTAAATGAAAACATATTCAAACGATCTTATAAACAAAATAAGGCAGGAGTATATATATATTTTTTTTTACAGGAGCAACAAATTTCCATAACCATTCGCTGTTGCCACTGATCTTTTTATTTTTTTCCATTTTTTTGGCCTTACAATTCCCTCTGATTTAACTATGAGACGTATGGTGGCTTTTGTAGGTAAAGATAATTGTCAGTGTAAGAAAGTTGATGCACAAATGAAACTTGGGAGAATTTACAACAAACACCTCCCCTGGCTTCGTATGTATCAAGGATCTTCACTTACTTACAAAAGAAACGAGCCTCCATAGCAGAAAAGTATTATCAGAAATCGTTTGTTTGTTTTTCCTATTTGTTATTTTAGCATACATTCTGATTTGGTTGTGAACTGCTTGGTACATGCAGGAGTGCACGAAAAAGTATAAGAAAAACGATTAAGTACACAAATTAGGTTCAATTCGTAAACAAAGAGGGTCGTAACCTATCTGCTGGAAACACACGCCTCCCTAGCAGCTTCATATTCTCACTATTCTCTTATTGTTTTTCGTATTTATTCACCTTCATATCCACCATAGTTTGTGCACTATACTGCATGTTACTTATAGGCGTTGTTAATATACGTAAACGGTTTCATACACAATTTAATCTCAAGAAATCTTGTAAATATAGCCCCTCAAAAGGTGTATTTACGGGATCTTAACCAATAAGAAAAATTAACAAGCATCCACAGCAGTAAAGTGTAAGTTATATCATTAGATTGCAACTTTCACTCTGACGCTGATTTTAGTTTGGCCGTGGAGTGTTTGGCAATGAGTACGAGTAAGGACGTAAGGATAAACCACCTCAAACACACACCTGAAGCTCGAGAAAGTTTATAAGTAGGGCGTGAGAAGCTAATTAGAGAGGCTGATTTTTTGACTCTAGCGTGGCGTGTAAGGATTCGCAAGGGTGGTTCTCTAAGGTGTTTTGATCTGGGTTGTCGCCTGTTTTTTCCCGCCGTTTTCTGGTGATGTTTGTGACTGCTGTTTCCGTGTCCTGCTTTCTTCTTCGTACTGTATTTTGTGCCTTATTTTCGTATGATGCTCAGTGATTCATTGCGTATTTTTTTATTGATGTTTAAGACCGCTGTTAACGTGTCATATTTCCTTGTTCAGACTGCATTATTTGGGTGTATTTTCAGATAATGTTTGTGACTTATTTGACTTATTTCCGTGGCATGACTCTTCCTTCCTGTTTTATTTTTCGTGTGTGTGTGTGTGTGTGTGTGTGTGTGTGTGTGTGTGTGTGTGTGTGTGTGTGTCTCCTTTACCAGCCCTTGTTATCTTCCTCCTGCTCCTGGTATCGTAACAGTTCCTATGCTCTCCACTTCCACTTAAGCCATCTCATTATGGAACAACTCTAGCATTCAGCTGAGTGTCATAGGAGCCTGAAAGTGTTAATACTGGTACCATTATCCCTTTCATGGTCGGAGCAAGTCTAGAATTCTATTTCGCCTAACGCCAGACACTTCAATCTAGCTGGAAAAAAATCATAGGAGCCTGAGGGTGTTAAGAAGCTATCCTAAGATATTATTTCCAGTCTCTCCTACAGCCTATTCTGTTTTCCATCTCTCTTTTTATCTAATCCCCTTCAGTCAGTGCTTTTTAGTTGAGTCTTGCGGCAACCAGGTGATTTTATTTAACTTAGGAAGGATCTCTGGCAGCGAAAAGGTTCTAAATTTGCTCTGACTCTCTGCTGATCCACATTCGTTCAACCAATGCTCTTTGGTTTCGTGCACTCCGTATTCTAGGTGGCATTACTGGTTTCGTGGCACCTTTTCCTCAGCGATTTTTCTATTTCTTTCTTTTTTTAGGAGCCTGGAGATGTTAATAAGATCATTGTAAACCCTCTCGCCATGGGAACAGATCTAGTAATATCTTCCAGCTGACACCAGACGATTTTATTGAGCTGAGAGTGCGTTATAGAACCTGAAAAGTGACATATCTAACCCTCCTGGTGTGAAAAGCCTGTCCTGAACTGAATAAAATCGTCTAGTTGCACAAGATTGAAATAAATGCGTCGTCGCCCTAGAGGGTTTATCAGATGTAATGTGTGTTCCAGGCTGCGTCACTCATTCATTCATTCACTCAGTCACTGTCTCACTGAATTCCTGTATCTTTTGGAAGGGTGGATCCAAGGCCTTATGGGGTGTGTTATGAGGGGTGGGAAGTATTGATGGTGTGGCCGGTGGGTGTCTGAGGTGTGTCTGGGGTGTGTCTGAGGTGCTTGTGGTGTGTGTCCAGTCAGCGGAGTACCTGTGTCGTGCCAGAATAGTGTAGATACGACAAAGAAGAAGGATAGAGTGGGTGCGGCTATCAAATGTGTCCTTCTCCTTATCTTTATTCTTGCTGCCTCGAGATTATTTGATTTAGTTCAGGGGAGGCCATCGGCAGTAAAAAGAGTTATATTTATATCTATATTTAACCACTTCATTAAGAAAAAAAAAATCTCTCTTCGGCTAAGTAAATTCGTCTGTAGGTATCAAGAGTATATTGAAACTACAGTAATGTCTATCCATCCATTCACCCATCCACCCGTCCATCCCAGTACACATCCCGTCTTGTTCCCCTTCCATAATCCTCTCCTCCCCTCCCCTCGCCTCTTCTGTCTCTCCTTTCCTCCCCTTTGGTAATCCCTACTGCCCCCCTCCCCCTTACATCTCTCTCTCTCTCTCTCTCTCTCTCTCTCTCTCTCTCTCTCTCTCTCTCTCTCTCTCTCTCTCTGCCTAACACCCTCCATTCCTCTCTCCCTCCTTGCCCTCCTTCATCTCTCCCTTATCCCCTTCCTTCCCCTCTCTTTCTCTCTCCCTCCCTTCTTCCCTTCCTCTCTTTCTTCCTCCCTTCCTCCCTCCCTCCCTCCCCTAGCCGGAACATTGAAGAGATATAATCGACAATCATCCCGGTGTTCAGGGATTACGGAGAATTAGTGGTGACTCCCCCCTCCCCTCCCTCCCTCTCTCTCTCTCTCTCTCTCTCTCTCTCTCTCTCTCTCTCTCTCTCTCTCTCTCTCTCTCTCTCTCTCTCTCTCTCTCTCTCTCTCTCTCTCTCTCTCTCTCTCTCTCTCTCTCTCTCTCTCTCTCTCTCTCTCTCTCTCTCTCTCTCTCTCCCATTCCTATCAAGCTCCTTCCTCTCTCTTTCCTTTCCATTTGTGTTTATTCCTTAATTTCCATTTCTTCCATCCCTTTACCACTCCTTCCTTTCCCTCTCCTCCCTTTCCTTCCCTGTCACTGGCCTTTGTGCACGTCTCCCCTCGTTCCTTCTAATACACATGGAGTTTCCACAAGAATGAACACTTGCGTAAAGGACGTGTCATGCCATCAATATCTTCAGCCTAAGGTGGTTTGTTTTGTGTCATTGTGGTTAACGCCAGACAATTTTCTTCTTTTAGAAAGCTGTAGTCTGATTGAAAAATAAATATATGCTGCATTATCAGTTAACCTCTTCAGCCCGAAAACTTTTCTAGCTAACACCTGGCGATTTTAATCAGTTTTATAAATTGGTCTTGGGGCTGAAGCGGTTAATTCATTCAAAAGTGCTATAAAATAGTTCGTCCGACGTAATTTGGCCAAGATTTTTGCCTTTTTGCAGCCTGTTTCACGTACCTCAGTGGCAGAAGACAATACCACGGCTCTGTGATAAATTTCAGTGTCACCTTCTTGTGACTAGCCCCACATTCTCGAGTTACTCTCTTGCTGCAGCTCTGCATTCAAAATGGATAGATGGCAACTTTAGAACAGGTTAAAGTGGACAGAGTTTAGTAGATACTGTACCACCTTTGCAGTTGAAGACACTCCCCCTTTTACCCATCTGACCAGCATTATTTTACATACTAATTATAAACTGTCTCCACCAGCTGAGTGAAATCGTTTGACCTGGCTAGACCAGAGCGGGGAGAAAAGGACGTCGTGCTGGTGAAGGGGTTAGCAGAGGTGTGTCCATCCCAGTTTAGTAGGAGAATGGTCCTGGAGAGGGACCCCTTCAAGTGGTGGCATAGATATAACCGATCAGCTCAACTGCCTGGTTATACGAACATCCCTTTACTACTTCCTTATGTCCCGAAAGAAGGCTGGTCGACTGCAGGCAAAGGGCAAGGTCTTTAAGCCTGCAGTCCACCGGGTTCACATTTCAGAGGTGCTTAGGACCACAACGACAAAACTGCTCGAACTTTCCTCCAAGCTGGATAAAAATCACAGTAAGAAAAATATGAAAAAAAGGGAAAAGAAAAGTGCTTGTATGAGAATAATAGTACGCTCACATGTACAGTAGTTGTTGTTTTTGTAGTTGTTGTTGTCGGTGGGTTGTTGTTGTTTGTTGTTCTTGTTCTCGTCCCAGGCTGTTCTGAACGTGAAGTCGGTGAACTGCAGGCTGGAGTTAATTTATTCCTGCGGTCTACCGTCCTCCTTTCGGGGGATCGGGAGGAATTTGAGGATCCTTCATGTAACTGAGCAGCGAAGCCACCACATAAAGGCGTCTCTCTCCACGTGTACAGTTATAATCCTCTTCATTCTGATCACGCTTTATTCACCCCAGGAGGGGCTTCGAGATGGAAGGGTTTGATACAGCCTTCATCAACCTCTTACTGATAGGGGGCATTCAAGCTGAAGAAAGTCCAGTGCTAATGACAACAAATAATATAAATGACATCCTTGAACTGAAGAGGCTTAGCTGGTGTGAAAGGGAGGGGTCAGATCTTTATTAATGTAGGTATGTAGGTAGGTAGGTAAGTTAGGTAGGTAGGTCGATAGGTAGGTAGGTAAATGCGCCGAACCTCTACAAACATTTTTTACCCAATTATGCAAACACAAGCTTTGGGGTCCATCAGCTGACTCTCCGAATTTGGTCCAGATTGATCTCCGCCAAGGGGGTGTTTAGGCCATCCTCCTGCAGTGACTTCATTAGTGAAATGTGGATGACGGAGTGCCTAGAGTTTTCAGTTTACTAATCGGCGTGCGTACTGGTGTGTGTGTGTGTGTGTGTGTGTGTGTGTGTGAAAGAGAGAGAGAGAGAGAGAGAGAGAGACCCAGACTGCTATCCTCTGAGGGAGTGTGTTGACCTCTTCTGTGTTCATGCAAAGGGAAGGCGCTTGTCTCGTCTTATGCTAGTTTATTCTTGCTACATCCTGCCTGTTTTATTCAGCTCAGGAAACATCTCTTGTGCTAAAGAAATAAATAAAGACTATCTCATTCCTCCACTTCAAAATAAAATCTCTAAACTAAAAAAAAAAAAAAGTAGATAGCAAGCGTGTAATATAAACGTAATCGGTCTGAAAAGGTAAATTTGATTGCTGGATCGGTAATATTAGATTAAGTCGGAATCTCTTCTTATGTTTCTATATCATTCAGTACAGCCTCCTTTAATCAACAACTAGACGCCTTTTGGTCTAGTGGGTTAGGGTGCCCCAGTCGGATGTGGCCTGCAAATGGTTTAAATCTAAGAGATGCTTGGGGCTTACTATTCACAGAATATCCTAAGGGCAGAGCGACTGGAAATTTTTTACCTGAAGTGTTTGAGCTGAGCAGTGTAGTAGATGGAACAATAAGGGCGTTAAGTACACACACACACACACACACACACACACACACACACACACACACACACACACACACACACACACACACACCACGATGACCGAGGAGGAAACAGAAATCCTTATAACATGAGCAGTAATAAAAAAAACAGCAAACACAGCAGAATAATGTTGCGAGGACAAACAGGGTTACAATTATACCTCAGGCCCGTGGTTTAAACGACAGGAGGCTTCGTATAACCTCTTCCCTAGCGATTTATTTTGCACATAACACATCAACTGCCTTTCCATGTTGCTCATATCGCCTGAAGATGGACATAGCTTGCATCCGTAACATACAGGTGGATCCTAAGGTGTCATGTGCAGGATAAGTCGTGATAGAAAAGGTGCTACGACCCTCAGTTATTTCGTTGTTATCGCTCTCACCTCCATCGCATTTTCCAGTTTGGCTACGTGTTATTCTTTCCCTTCCCTTTCTCGTTTCTGTCCACTGTTCTTAACTCTTTCAACTTGATGACGTATACACTGCTTTTCCTCTTCCTATCTTCAGACGATTTTATTCAGTCAAGGATATACTTTTAGAGCTGAAGGCGTTAGATACAGCATTCATTAATCCTTTCACTTTAATGTCCCTTCTGTTTCAGTAAAATTCCCTGATGGTTACCTGAACAAATTTAAACTGGCTTCATCGAACTGAATGATTAACTCTCACACTATCACGTCTTCTCTGGCCCTTCCTTCCAGCTGACCCAGACGATTTTATTTCAGCTGAGAGTGAATTATATGAGGCAGAGAGTGTTAAGTTTTCGTCATTAATCTCCACATGGTCGCGACAACTCTAACACTCTATCACATCTAACACCAAACGGTTGTATTCAGTTGTGTGTGAATCGAATTACGAGTGTTGATTCCCTTCGCTTGTTCTGTTCTGCTTATTACTTTCTTGTCTACCATCAATTCGTGTTACTTGTCCATCCTTTCACGTTCTTGTTCTATCCATCCTTCCATTCGTTTTCATTCTTTTGTCCTTTACTTAACTGTCTTGAATGATTCTACAATTTTCTGTTTTTCTTTATCCCACCATTTTTTTAATTACTCTCCTTCCATCTTCCATCGCCTTCCTTCTAGCTCCTTTCATCCCCATTTCTCCCGTTCTATTTTTTTCCTTTCCCTTCGCTTTCTTTTCTCTTTCCTCTTCCGTCCTTCCCTCTCTCTTCTTCCCTTTTTTTTTCTCTTCCTTTCCTTTGCTTGTTTCTGTTCCACCCATTCTTTTTCTCTTCACCCTTTGCTTCTCTTCATTTTCCTTTACTTTCCTGTTTCTTCCCTTCCTCTCACATCTTACCTCCGCATCTGTTCCCTCTCTTGCCTTCTCCTCTCCTCATCTCTCCTCTCCTTTTCTCCCCTCCCTCCTCTTTCTCTTCCTTTCCTTGCTTACTGTTCTCCTCTCATTTCTTCCCTCCTAAGCACTTTCCTTTCTGGCTTCCTTTTTCTTCCTACTCTTCCCTCCTTCTCTCATCTCTCTCTCTCGCTTCTTCCACTCTTTCACTTCTTCTCCTCCTTTCCTCTCACTCCTTCCCTACTCGTCCCCTTTCTTCCTTCCCCTTGCTCTCTTTCCATTCTCTTCCCGCCTCACCTGCTCACCTTATTCTATAACTCGCTCCCTCTCACCCTTTGTCTTTTTACTCCTTGTCACCTACTCTTTATCTTTTACTTTTGACCCGTATTCTTGTCTCTTACTCTTTGTCTCTCTTTATCTCTAATTCTTTGTCTCCTACCTTTTGTCTTACTCTTTCTCTCGCCTCAGGTTTATTCTCGTCCTCCCTCACGCTCTCCCAGTCTTCCTTTTGTTTTCATCTTTCCCGGCGCATTTCTCACCCGCGTTATCTTCCACTTTCTCTTTGTCATTCCCACTTCTTTTGTATTTCCCTTTCACTGTCTTCCTTGTTTCCTTTAGCTTCTTCTGTTGCTAATTAACTCCTTCATGGTCTGGAGAGGTGCTGGAGAGGGATGCCTTCATGTAGTGGCACCGATATATCCTGGCTGCGGTGTTGCCCGGTTATACAAACATCCCTCACCCCTTTCAAGGCTGAATGTGGGAAGATAACAGGTGTGGATAAGATACAGTACCTGCAGAAAAGCTGAGAGAGAGAGAGAGAGAGAGAGAGAGATGGGGGGGAGGGAGGAAGAGGTGTACGCAGGTGTAAGCAGGTAGAGTGGGTCCAAAGATACATCATCTGGCAGAGTTAACATGATATCTAGGCAACAAGGTGGTTGGTGGAGCAGGGTGCAGGTGTTGAGAGGGAAGAAGAGAGGAGGAGGAGGAGAGGAAGAGGAGGAGAGGAAGAGGAGAAGAGGAGGAGGAGGAGGAGAGGGGGAGGAAGAGAAGGTCAGGGGGAGGAGGAGAAGAGGTGGAGGAGAGAACGAGGAGAAGAAGAAGAACAGAAGTATCACGAGGAGGAAGAAAGAGGAGAAAAAAAAGAGACGAAGACAAAAGGAAGAGGAGGATAAGGAAAAGTGAAGGAGGAGGAGGAGGAGGGGAAAAGAAAAAAGAGGAGGAGAAGGAGGAAGAAAAGAAGAGGAAGAGAAGGCGGGCGAGGAGAAGCGAGAGTAACATGAGTAAGAGACTGCACTAAGTGATGGTGTAAGTGGAGACGGAAAAGATGGAAAGGGAACAGGTGTTGGGAGGAAGGAGAAAAGTGATGGGATGAACGATGATGATGAAGAAAAAGGAGGAGGAGGAGGACAACGAAGAGGAGTTGGAGGAGTAGGAGGAGGAGGAGGAGGAGGAGAGGGAGGAGGAGGAGGTGGATTGGGGATGGGATGGATGATGAAAGGAATACTGGGTCAGAGGAAGTGGACGTTTGTAAGGAAGATGTAATGTACGAGACAAAATTAAAAATAAAGCCGAATAAAGAAAGGAAACAGAGGAGGAGGTGGAATAGCAGAAAGGAGGGAGAATGTGTAGGTCGTTCTTGTTAACCTTACAGAGATGTTTATTTTGCAGCTACAATCCATAGTTCAGTGGCAGAATAAGACAATACTACGACTCTACATCTTTCCATAGCGCTTCTTCGTGACCAGCACCATATTCTGATAAAATCTCTTTGTGCAGCTCGGTATTGAAGATGGAGAAATTAAACTTGGGTCCTAAAACTGGACGAGTATATTAAGATGATGCAACAGCTGAAGATGAAGGAGGCTGGACTGATATAGAAAAAAAACAAATACATCAAGAAAAGATAGTGTTGAAAGAAGTGAATCAGGAAGAAGGATAATGGCAGCAGAGCAAGTAGAGTGCTGTAAGTACGAGTAAAAAGGAGCAAAAGGGGAATACTTTGCGAAACAAGAAAGGAAACAGACGGGCAATCAAGTAAAAGAAGCAAGCGAAAGGCAACCTGGAATTAGCAAGAAAAACAGTGTCGTATTATCTACATTTGTATCTTGACACTTTCAGGCTCCTATGACTCACTCTTATCTGAATAAAACGTGTGGTGTTAGAACAGAAGATAGAATTGTTACGATCATGATGGAGGTAATGACAGTATTATCACTCTTCATGCTCCTATGGCTCACTTTCCTCTGAATGAAATCGTCTGCCGTTATAGCTGCAAAAGAATGCTAGACTTGTCCCGATCATGAAAGGGGTTAATTTTGACAGCATAATCCAGGCAGCCTCACGGACTTCCAGTCACCTGAATAAAATTGTCTGGCGTTGGCTAACATAGCACCGGTATAGTTGTCCCGATGATGAGTTAATGGTGACCATCAATACTCACGAGCCCTGTCACTCACACCCAACTAAATTAAATCGTCTGACGTTAGCCAGGATACTATTCTGGAGTTGTCCCGACTATGAAAGGGTTAACACCAGTTGTCCTGAATTCTTCTTCTTGGTCCTTATATTCTTGTCAGATTAGGAGATTTTGTATTACTCTTCTCCCTCATCAGTTTTGTGCGTCGGGCAGGTTAATATTATCTTACACGTTATTATACCTCCACCCACCTAAAGTGGAGGAGGCATTAAGTGATTGGTCTGTCTGTCCTTGCCTGAGTGCGTGCAGGAGTCCTTGCGTCTGTAACATTATTGTGGTCACTGTATCTCCTGAACCTATAGACGGATTTTCACCAAACTTTTGTCAGTGATGCGGTAGGAGGAGATGTTGAGCTGATTAGATCACCTATGTTTTGGAGTCAAAGGTCAAGGTCATAATGGGGTTGGCTTAGTTTATCCTTGTGGGTGCAATATCTCCTGAACCCCTTGACGGATTTCGACCAAACTTTCGCCAATGATAAAGTATGAAGGGACGATGAACTGATTCGGTTAGCAAGGTCGAGGGATCAAAGGTCAAGGTCATATGGGGTCGACTTAGTTTATCTTTGGTTTCATTTCAACCCACAATGAACCCTGTCATGGAGGTTGTATGGCAAGTCCATGAGCAATGCTTGGCTGAGGCATACCTAGCGATGCTTTGCGTCTACAGTTTGGGGTCTGAGTTCTCGATGTGTCATTTAATTCATACCCTGTCGATATTCAAACCGTATGAGTAACATAAACGAGAACAATAACGTGAAGAATGCAAAATAAATCTCCAAGGAGTCCGTGATACAAGGCCTCCTAATCATTTAGCCAACATTCTCTTGGGCTTAGGAGTCTTTCTAGCACCTAGCGATTTCACTTGGCTATTACACCTCAGTATTCTCTCCACCACCACCACCACCACCACCACAGCTACCTCTACCACTCTCATCATCATAGCTACCACCACCACCACCACAGCTATTCTGCTGAATAAAATCGTCATATCATAGCATCAGTGAAGTAAGATATCATAGTGTTGATGTACAACTTCTCTCTCTCTCTCTCTCTCTCTCTCTCTCTCTCTCTCTCTCTCTCTCTCTCTCTCTCTTCAAATTCGTACGAAACTCCGCGGAAATGTCCCGTCTCCTCTTCCACGTGCACGCATTGCAACACCAATAGGGACAATTATTTGGGGCCAAAACACTCCTTCAGAAAAGTTCAGTCGATATGAAATTGAAACTGGCCCATCTGGGACCCAATTCCAACCATCCTGCCAAGTTTCATCAGAGTCCATTTTTCCAGTAATGGCTGCGCTATACACACACACACACAAACACACACACACACACACACACACACACACACACACATACACGAGCGTGCCCGTGCGAGGGGTTAGATTATATTAGATTTAGTTTTCTATATTGTATATATATATATATATATATATATATATATATATATATATATATATATATATATATTGTATATATATTCTCTGTTTAAAAGGGTTAATAAAAACTACTTCAATCCCTTCAAGCCCGAGGATCACCTGGTGAGCTGCGCAAATTGTTCGGGGTTAGCCAGAAAGAAAAAAATATGTTCTCGACCTGAAGGAAAAACATAAAGGATACCAGCGTGATCTACTCTGATGGAATCGACATCGCCTTGTAAGTGCAGATATTTGAGATGATTATATTAAGCTGGGCTAAGACAGGCAGAGAGGGAAGGAGGAAAGAGAAATGATTAAAGGATGGTGATAGACACGGAGGGAAGGAAGGAAGGAAGGACGGAAAGAACTTGAGGAAAGAAACATAATCATTTTATTTTTTAATTGACAGAACTGAGTCACTCTCGTAACTTGAATTCTAAATCGTAATTGCATGCTATTAAACAAGCCTTGGTTATGAGGAAAAAACGGGTCTCCTTGGTTAATGTACTCTTTTACTCTACCATATCGTAAAGTTTTCATATCTCCATCTTGAATAATGAGTTGTAAAAGTAGATCAAAGCTGGGATTGGAAGCTAGTCACGAAGAAGAGCTGCCGAAAAAACTGAGAGCCGTTGCATTGGGTTCTTCTGCTACTGACCTACAGTACATGAAGTAAGTTAGAGATAGACGAGAATCCGGATCAAGTTAAGGTGAAAGAACTACAGTGATATCAAGGCTTCACCTGATCTTCAACTCCGCAGAAAGGGGTTGGGGATCCTTGTCAGGTAAAAAAAAAAAAAAAAGAAAGAAAAGAAACGCGGAACAGCAGAGGAAGGAGGAAGAAGCGGGGAATGGAGACGTTTACTTCAATTTCCTGATAAGAGGCAACGGAAGTCACTGAGCCCTCTCTCTCTCTCTCTCTCTCTCTCTCTCCTGTCTCGAGTTACTGAGAGAGAGAGGGAGGGGGAAAGGGGGAGAATAAAGAAGTTGAAGACAGAGGTGATATGGGGAAAACATAGGTAATGGATGAAAGAAAAGATAAGATGTATTGGGAAGGAAGGGAATGATCGAAGGAGGGAAAGAGTAAAAGTCGAGATGAGAAGGGAGGAAAGGAAAGAAGAAAGGAAAGGGAGAGTGGAAAAAAGGGGGAAGAAAATGGAGGGAAGGAAGAAAAGTGAAGGAGGGAAGAGAGGGAGGGAAAAGAAGATAAAGAAGGGAAAAGAAAAGGGAGACTGATGGAAAAAGGAGGGAAGGAAACGAAGGAGGGTGGGGGAAAAAGGAAGGGAGAGTGGGAAAGGAAGGGAAGGAGGGGTGAAATAAAAAGAGTTGAGAGAAGAAGGGGGAGGGAGGAAAAGGAAGATGAGAGGGGGAACGAAGGAAGAAAAGGAAGGGTGGGAAGAGAAGGAAAGGAAGAAAGAAGAAGAAGGTAGGGAATTGGAGGAAGGGAGGGAAGCGAGGAAACGGCAGAGAGGGAAGATAGAGAGATGAGAAAGGGAGGGAAGGAAAGAGGGAGGAAAGAAAGGAAGGAGAGGGGGAAGAGAAGGGAGGGAAAGAGGAAGGAGGGGTAGAGTGAGAGGGGGAAGGAGGGGTTGGTGCGGTCAATTAGCCTGGCTGGGAGGGTGTCAAGTTACTGTCGGGTTTAATTCAGTAGCACCACCCCACCAGGCAGGCAGGCAGGCAGACAAGCAAGTAGGTAGGCAGAAGGGAAAGCAGGTAGGCAGGGAGGCAGGTAGGCAAGTAGACAGAAAAGGTTACGTCCCGTCATCTTAATACAGGAATCGGTACTATGGGCAAGAAAAAAGCGTCTGGTGAGCTAGTGGTTTGAACACATCAGTCGGAGTGACGGCCCCCAAGTGGTGACTGGAGACTTTTCGATCATATATTGCCATCAGGGGACGTCGGCTGGTCATCTACTAATACATTTACTGGATTTCAATGACCTAAACTTGGCCACTACACATCAAGGGCGGTAATATGGAAGTGGCTGTTATGGCTGCTACCGTTTTTACTACCAGCAGCCAAATTCCCGTCCTCTTTCCTGCTTCTCTCCCTCCATGATCTTTGAAATCAGTTTGAATAATCTGCAACAGCCGACTCTGATGACCTATTTGGCAGCAGTTCAGTATCATCAGTGTTGCTGGATTTCGATTCAGCACACTAAATTGTACAATTCATGGAGAGAAAAACAGGAAAGGCGACAGGAATTTTGTTGTCAGCAGCGGCTACAAGAAGCGAGGTGAGATGAACAACTCAGCCTAATTAAAGAGGTTAGAGCAACATCAACATTAGCCCCAACACTGAACTCCTGAATAATCAAGCCTAAGTAATTTCTAAACACATTTCATCCGATAACGTTTTTTAATCGTTTTACTGTTCATGTTTCTAGACGGTTTTATTTAGCTCAGAAGAGAGACTTTGCGAATTGGAGTGGTTGAACATTGACTCAATTAACCCCGCCACTTCCAAAGATAGTTCCTATGTTGAATGAAGTCGTTTAATTGTGGCAAGAAGACGGTAGATATGTCGTCCTTGGGCTCTAAGGTTTAAGTCCAATCCATTCTTCTAGTCAGTTCAGATATGGCAAATCTAAAACAAGATGAGTTTCGGGCCCTTCGATTCATGTCCTTGGTGTGGTGTGGTGTGAGAGGCTGGTATTGTGTGGTGTGGTATGAGAGGCTTATATGGTATGCAGTGTGATGTATTGTGTTGTGTGGTGTCGTGGTGATGTGGTGTGGTGTGCTATGATATGGTGTATGATGTGGTAAGGAGCGTCTTCGCCAAAGTCGCTAAAGTCTACGGGAGTGAAGCACCAGGAATCCGAAAATCGTTGATGAGAGACAGACACAGACAGCCGCCCCAGGAGATGCTTCTGCGTCTAATAATAGGATCGTTGACGTAATATATGAAAAAAAAATGTGTTGCTTGAGAGAAAGAGTGATTGAGCGATAAGTAGCTGCTATCCATAACATTAACTGAAGCCTGTGAAAGAGCAAGCAATTGTATGTGTGTGTGTGTGTGTGTGTGTATGTGTGTGTGTGTGTGTGTGTGTGTGTGTGTGTGTGTGTGTGTGTGTGTGTAGCAGCCTCCTTAACCCCTTCGTGCTATCTACAAACGATTGTCTTTTAAGGGAGGTTTTTCGAAGTGGAGGCACGCAACCTTCATCAATCCTTTCACTACTAAACGTTTTTCTGAACCTGCATCAATCCCGCCTGGTGATGCCTAAAATAAGCTTAATATGTCCTTGTCCTGCTGAAAGGTAAAGACAAATGGCCAGCAGGTAAGCAGGTAAGAAGCAGGTGGGTTGGATGAGGATTTTTTTAATTATTCATGTTGTCGTCTGGCGATTTTCTTCAGCAGAGTGGAGGATAGGGTGAGGTAGGGTGAGGTACGGTGGAGAGGAGGTGTAGGTAGGATGGAGGGTACTGGAGGGTGAGGCAGGGTGGATGCTACTGTAGGGTGAGGCAGGGTGGATGGTAAGGTGATGCAGGTGAAGGATACTGTAGGGTGAGGCAGGGTGGAAGGTACTGTTGGGTGAGGCAGGGTGGAAGGTACTGTAGGGTGAGGGCAGGGTGGAAGGTACTGTTGGGTGAGGCAGGGTGGAGGGTACTATAGGGTGAGGCAGGAAGAAAGGGAGGTAAGTCGGCAGGAAGGGCGGGAGGGAGAGAGGCCGAGGGAGACAGGAAGGAAGGATGTGGGATTGAGGTAAGAAGGGAAGGGTGTGACCAGGGGCAGGAATGGTGGGCGTGGTGTTGGGGAGGGGAGTGAAAGGTGCTGATGGGAAGGGTAGCAGGGGTGTGAGGAGGAGAAAGAATGCCTATCAACATCACGTGTGCCTTTACAGATCCCCAATTGTACTGCTGGATAAACAAAGACAAGGGGGAAACAAACTTTATCTAAGAGTCGGACCGGCCCAAGGACAAACTCGGGTTCTTCCACTCGCGGCTTACACATGCTAACCAATGCATCACCACCTCCCCAGCTATGGAAGGGGAGGTGTGGAGGAACAGGGTAGTGGGTGGGAGAGGTGAAAGGGGAGAGGGGAGGGATGTGCTGGGAGAGGTATGTGGAGGAGAGGAGAAGGGAAGTTGATGGTGGTGGGGGCAGTGAGAGGGAGAGAAGGTAGGAAGAGAGGAAGAGGGAATGAGAGAGGAGAGGAAAGACGGAGGAGAAACAACGGGTGGGGAGGAGAGAATACAATAAGGAGAGAAAAGAGTAAGGAGAGATGTGAGGGAAAGGGAGGGGAGGAGAGAACAGGGGAGGGGAGGGAGGGGAGGGAAGAGAGAGAAGAGGAGAGGGGAGGGAGAGAAGAGGGGATGGGAGGGTAGGGGGAAGGGAAGAGGGGAGATGAGGAAGTGAGAGGGAGAGAAGTGGGGACGGAAGAAGATAAGAGGGGAGGGAAAGGGGAGAGGAGGGGAGGAGGGGAAAAAAGAGAAAGGGAGAGGAGATGAGGGGAATGGAGAAGGGAAAGTTTAGGGGAGGGAAGGAACGGAAAAAGAGAAGTGAGACGAGAGGAGGGAAGGTGACGGAAAGGGAAAAAGAAAGAAGGGGAGGTGAGATGAGGGGAAGGGAGGGGAGGGAGAGAAAACGGGAGGGGAGGGGAGGGGAGTGGAGGGGAGGGAGAGGAAAGGGGAGGGGAGGGGAGGGGAGGGGAGGGAGGAGACACGTGCGGGCAGACAAGTGAACATCGCCGCCTTGAAATTACTGGATTAGTGGCTGACGCTCTTGATCAACACTACCTTCTCTCTCTCTCTCTCTCTCTCTCTCTCTCTCTCTCTCTCTCTCTCTCTCTCTCTCTCTCTCCTTCTTCTATTGTTTCTTAACTACTCGCCCTTTCAGTCTCTCCCTCCTTGCCTTTCTTCCTTCTACATTCCATTTACTTTCGTCTATTTTATATCCACAAACCTGGAAAGATTCTCTCTCTCTCTCTCTCTCTCTCTCTCTCTCTCTCTCTCTCTCTCTCTCTCTCTCTCTCTCTCTCTCTCTCTCTCTCTCTCTCTCTCTCTCTCTCTCTCTCTCTCTCTCTCTCTCATGAGTTCCCAGGCCGATTTGAAAAGGATCATCTGTCACATATTACAGACATCACTACGAGAGAGAGAGAGAGAGAGAGAGAGAGAGAGAGACAGAGACAGAGAAGTAATACAATCTTTTGAACGAAGGGAGTTTTAGGAAGTCTGTAAGGAGGAAAAAGAAATACGTAGCAATGAGATATGAGGAGGACAGAAGTACGAGATTGATGGATGGGGGGAGAAGCAAGAAGGAAATAAAGCAGTGAAACGAGAGGAAGAACTCTAGCTTGATATGTGAATAGTGGAGATGATGGACAATTGGTTAGAAAAATCGTGTACTGTCTGAAAAACGCAAGTTCGATCCTATGCCGGGGCAGGAAAGTTAGTTTATTCGAAATTCCTTCAATAGACGACACTGATCATCCACAAGGCCTACCAACGCACCAGTCCTGAATAAGACAACCCTTGTATATACTCAGTTTTGACGGTGTGTATTAGGGTCAAAATGGTAACATACATGGGGTGTAACATCTCGGAGGACTGCTTGGCCTCAGAGACGGGTCGTTAAGTCTATGCCCAGAGTCGGACACATGAAGGAGGAAAGATATAAAATGGTGATGAAGACGACACCGCTATCTCGCCACACGCTTTCTCTCCTCTTCATCTTCGTCACTTCCTTTCCTTTCATAGTCTTTTGTTCTCTTTCTTCCCGTTTATTATTTTTGTCGGTGTTGCGTGTTCATTGTGTTTCACGTTCTTTGTTACGTCTAAATTTGGCTTCGTTTTGATATCTGTTGAAGAAATATTACTCAGTCAGTGCAAAGCGAGAAAGCCAGCACAATAACAACTTAATGTAATTAGTCAATCCATTCGTTCGTTTGTTTTTTTAATTCCCGTAGCTTAAGACAACTTTTCGCCTCTAGATTCTTCCCACGGCACTTCTTCTAGACTAGCACCATACTCCATTGTTAATATCTTGTTGTATCTCAGCCGCCAAGGTGGAGAGACGACAGTTTTGGGTCAGGTAAAAATGACCCGAAAATAATGAGATTAACTGTTTGTCACGTAAAATCAACTGTTTGTCAACCATGGCAAGCGCTGGGAATAGACCTATATATCCGATTGCAGCATGTTAAGATATCTTGTACACAAACAGACACGGGTGAATATATAATAGCAGTCCAACTTCACTGGCAGAGGTAATTACTAAGAGAGTGAGAGGTGGAACGGGGGATGCCGTAGATGTGGGTTATATTAAAATACTGATATAAAGGACCATATAGCGTAAAAATCAGCTTATATATATATATATATATATATATATATATATATATATATATATATATATATATATATATATATATATATATATATATATATATCATCATCATCATCATCCGTTTGAGTATCCACTGCAGGACCGGCCAATCCCGACCGAAGTCTGGACGATACAGCCAATGTATCTCTACCAAGTGGCTTAGGCTGTCTGGTAGAGATTGTATGTACAGTAGGGTGAGAAGTGCTTGTATGTGTAACTGTAGTGTTGGAGTGGCTTTGGATGTGTGTGTAGTCAGTGAACCAAGTGTAATCGGCCCGCGCAAGCCGACTGGGTGCAAGCATACCTTATAGTAAGCGACACTGGTTCAACCACAGCACCCCTTGTGTCCGCCAATGCAGTACGTGGCCGAGTGAACACTCCCAAAGTTTATTATCCCGGCGGGCCGCGAACCCTGGTTCACCCGTGTACGAAACGCACACTCTACACACACACACACACACACACACACACACACACACACACACACACACACACACACACACACATATATATATATATATATATATATATATATATATATATATATATATATATATATATAAACAGACTGATAAATGAGAACAACAGTGGTGCAATGACCTAAACGAAAGGAAGTTTGGGGTCAAAAGTTCGTCTAATAGTTCACCTCTTCTCACCTTCCTCTGGAGGCTAATATTCCTAAGCTAAGAGAGGCCAGGTATGTTTCTCTGCCCAAAGATGATTAGCTTAATTTGATGAATCAGGGGAAAAAATTATGGATAAGCCATAAGTGTGAAGTATAGGCAGTGGAATAGTAAGTGAACTATTGTCCATTACTGTACACACACTAATAGTAGGTAGATCGGGCTGCTGCTGGCAAAAAGTACACCATTGTGTAAAGGGAATAAAAAAGATGACTGACACATATATAGATCTACTGCCTGCGTTTCATGTTTTTTTTTTTTTAAGAGAGAGAGAGAGAGAGAGAGAGAGAGAGAAAGAGAGAGAGAGAGCGGAAGAGGAGTGTGCCACAATATCGATTCGTCACTTGTAGGTGTTCAAAGGCAAGGTCGCTCTGAACTGACACTACCATCATGGTGACACGATACAGTACCAGTAACACTACCATGGCAATAACAGTAACAATACTATGGCGGTAACAGTAACAATACCATGGCAGCAACAGTAACACTGCCATGAAAGTAACACTATCATGACAGTAACAGTAACACTACCATGGCTGTAACGTTACTAGACTTAATATCAACGCTGCCATGACAGTAGCACTACCATAAAAGTATCACTACCATGACATCAACACTACAACCCAGTAAGACTATCAGCTCAACAGCAACACTACCATAACAGTAACACTACCATGGCTGTAACATTAAGGCTACCATGACAGTAACACCAGCACCATTATCACAGTAAAAGAAGCAGTGACATAACAGTGACAGCAATACTACCATCACCGTAAAAGTAATAGTACCATGACAGCAACACTACCAAAATAACACCAACATGACAATAGCATTACCACGACAATAGTACAACCACGACAGTAACACTGCCATGACAATAACACTACCATGACTATAACACTACTGTACCATGACGGTAGCACTGCCATGACTATAACACTATCATGACAATAACACTACCATGACAATATCACTACTGTACCCATACTATAATAATATAGTATGGGTACAATGCAAGATCATAGGGTTTAACCGGGCAACTCCAGGTACCCTTGCTAGTATTAAAAATAAATAAATAAATAAATAAGCTGCCATGATAATGACATTATCTTATAACAGTAACACATCCTTAACGTTACAACCATGCTATAACAGTAACAGAACCATGGCGTTAAAACTCCACCACAAGAGTGATGCTGCCATGATGCTGACACACTACCGTGATTATGTCGCCTTTATTTTGCCCGAAAATTCCATCTTCCCATCTTGAATGCTGAAATGTAACCAAATATTAACACTAGAATATGACTGTTGTGACGAAGAAGTGTTGTGGAGAGATATGGAACCGTAGTGTTGCTATATTTTGCCACTGAGGTAGGGGAAATAAGGTGCGAAAGAACGAAAATCTCCACCAAATTAAGATGAACGAACTGTAGTCTTGTGCCGCAGCCATGTGATGAAAAGTATTTGTGTGTACTTTACCTTAAGATGGTTTAGCCATGTTGAGGAAATGGAGAATGAGGGACTAATCAGGAGAGTGTGAATGTGAGTTGGGGGGAGCGAAAAGAAGGTCCAAGATGAAATGGAGGGATGGGGTGGAGAGGTATTACAGTGAGAGGGTGAGAGTTGAAGAGAAGGCAGTAGTTTCAGTAATATGGCTGACAGAGAGAGTTACAGACTACGAACTTAGGAATGTAAGAATTATGGTGTCTCATCCATCTTTCTCTCCGACAAGGAAAGTATGTTTTCATGCTTGTTTGTTTCCTTGTTAGCAGGATTACTCAAAAACTTAATGAGCGATTGAGACCAAATTTGGTGGGTAGATAGCCCATGTCCCAGGGAACAATCGATTAACTTTTGGAACCGGTCCGGATCGTATTACAGATTTTGGATCCGGAAAACACTTTTCCCAAAACCTCAATCAGTGATGAGAAAACATAACCCATTATGAGGAGTGGCTTGGAAATTACGTTGCCCTTGTCGGAGAGATGCACTCTACTGAGTGCCCTTCTAGTTGTCCCTGTTATCACTCTTCCTATTCTACTGTAATTTGCCCCTTCTCAACCGACCAATAAGACAAACTTACAATGTCTTGATTAGTCAGTGCATAAACTCACGAAAAGGTCCAACTAACGCCAAATTATGTTATTCATCAACTAGGAAGCAGTCATAGAGAGCAGTCCTCCGCCAATGCAATTGCCATTAAAGAGAGGATCCGAATCTGCTCCGTGGATATAGGATTCGGACCCGAATCCGTCCCAAAATTTAATCATTTCTTTCTTGGTCTATGACCCACCTTGCCACAAAATTTCATTGAAATTCATTGAGCACTTTTGGAGATATCGTGCGGGATACTCCGGATCCGGAACCGGATCCACCCCAAAATTTCATCATTTCTTCCTTGGCTCATGGCCCACCCTTCCAGAGAATTTCATGAAAATCCGTTTATAACTTTTTTGAGCAATCCTGCTAAGAGACAGACAAACAAACCGACAAACAAACAAACAACTAAGTTAACAAACGCGGGCAAAAACAGAACATCCTTTGCAGAGGTAATGAATGAGTCCAAAGAGATTATGAATGGGAAAATTTGTACCATTAACCCTGTTATGGTCGGTACAACTCTGGTATTTCATCTTCCAGCAGACAATTTTATTCTGCTGGGAGTGAGTTATAGAACCTTTAGTGTTGAAAATGTTACACCCTCTTCCAGTTTCCTTCCCCTCCCTATTTCTCCTTCCTGTTTCCCTCCCTTCACCAATTTTCTCCCCTATTCCATCCTTTCTGTTTTGTCCATCCAGTTTCGGTGTTCCATTCCTTTCCAGTTTCTCTCTCTTTCTCTCTCTCTCCTTTTTCTTACTCCCCTCCCATCTCTACTTTTCTCTTTGTTTCCTTGCCTCCTCTGTTTTGTCTTCTCTGCATCGTTTTCATCTACCGTCTAATATTTCTCTTTTGTTTCCTTCCTTGCCCATAATTCCTCCTGTTTCCAATTTTCCCTCCCTTCCTTCATTTCTTTTTTCTCTCTCCTTTTTCCTGCTTCCCGTCTTACACCAGTTTCATTCCCTCCGCTTTCCCACCTTCTGTTTTCCCTCCAAATATTCGCTACCCAGGTTTTCCCTCCTTCACCTCTTCCCCCCATCCCCATCCCCCCCTCCCCCGCTGTGGACGCCATATTGGATGCGAGGGGGTCAAGTTACTTTAGCTTCCTGGCCAGTTCCGTTCCCTTCCCCCCTCCCTTCCTCCATCATCTCTCCCCTTCCCCCCTCCCTTCCTCCATCATATCTCCCCCCCTTCCCCTTCCTCCATCATCGTTCCCTCCCCCCTCCCTTTCCTCCTTCCCATCACTTTCCATACCTCTTTCCCCCCTGTTTCTCTTTCTTCTTCCCTTACCTTCCATTTCATTCTTCTTCTCCCCTTTCCCCTTCCTCCCATCATGTTCCATACATCTTTCCTCTTTTCCTCGTCTTCCTTTACCTCTTCGCGTTTTTTCCCCTCCGTTCATTCTTCATCTCCACTTCTCTCCTTTTCTTCTCCGTTACCTCCTCTTCTTTTCTCCCCTTCCATCCCGTTCTCTGCCTCTTCTTCCTTTATTTCCTTCTCCTTTTCTCCGTTCTTTCGTCTCTTTTACCTCTTGTTCTTCTTCCCTTACTTCCTCTTCTCTTCTCTGTCTTTATTCTGCCTCTCTTTCTCTCTATCTTCTTCTTCCTCTTTATTTACCTTTCCATTTCCCCTCCTCTTCTTCCTTTACCTCATCATCTCTTCCTCTTCCATCCACTCCTCCCTCTTCCTCTCCCTAATTTCCTCGGCTTTATTTACTTCCTCTCATTTTCCCTCTGTGCATTCCTCTTCCTACCTTTTCACCCCCTTTCCACTTTCTCGTTTTCCTCCTTTTCCTCTTCTTCTTTTCCTTACAGTCATTCCTCTTTCCCCTATCTCTTTATCTGCCCCTTCTTTCCCTGTCTCGCTTTACTAGGATTTGCCTTTAATCAGACAAAAGAAGAAACTGCTGTAAAAAAAATTAAAGTGCAAGTCTGTATATTAGTGCACTTCGTTTAATCTTTCTTTTTATTATTTTACTGATTTTACTTGGCGTTTGTCTTGCTTGTTTAAAGTGAAATATTAAGAGAGAGAGTGAGAGAGAGAGAGAGAGAGAGATTAAGCTACCCTCCAGTGAATGAACAGGTTATACATCAACACTATAGTTCTGTCACCTTAATATAGCCAAGGGTTTCCTCTTAGTGATCACATATCTCGGCGGCAGAAAAAGACAATACTACAATTCCATCCATTCCATAGCACTTGTTTGTGATTAGCGTCATATTCTACTGTTAATCTGTTGTTTCACACTCAACGTGGAGAGATGGAAATTAGGCCAAGTTAAAATGAAAAGAGTAAAATATGAAGCACTCCTGCATGGGCACTTTGAAGGGTAAAATAATGGAATTCCGCGTATGATTTAATTATAGGAGCATCCAGATTTGTTATAATGCGTTCATTCTAACCTGACGCAGATCCTCATCCCCCATCATCTCAGTTGCTGGCCAGGTCTAGTCAGACTAGTAACCAAGGAGACTCACTTCCACCTCATAATTAAGGCTCATCGAATTTCATGGGAGAGGCCCATTTCCGTCACGTGAAAACAAACCAACTTCAGTCAGTCTTGCCATTTATGACTGTAGGTGGACAAATCGGTTTTAAGTGCTGCTGAACAATGTGCTGTATATAAAAGTACTGCATGCATACTTCCTTCTTATTCTTCTGGGGAAATTTTACTTAAATCTTCATCAGCTCCATCCTGCTCATTCGTGGGGGAAGGTAAAAAATGTTCTGGAAGGAAGTAAACACTGCAAGCTGTACGGAAGAATAAATGGGCGAAGCAATGAAAGGAACAAACGGAGAAGTAATAACAAACTCTGATAACATGAAGAGAGATGGAGTGAATATTAAGACAGTATTTTTTTTTTTTTTATGTTTTAGTGACAGACCTGCAGTAGTAGAAATCACAGTGCTGTACCTGAAGGCATGTTTAGTGCATGTACAGTACTGTGTCGCTTATAAAGGCACGAGTGACAGAAAGGAAATGCTCATATTTTAGAAGCAGAAGTCCGTAGAGCATACTGGTAAGGTGGGTGGAAAGGTGGTGTCTGGAAGGGTACGTCAGCATCAAGAATACCATGTTAAGGAGGAACAAGGACGCTTTAGGTGCGCTGTGTGTGTGTGTGTGTGTGTGTGTGTGTGTGTGTGTGTGTGTGTGTGTGTGTGTGTGTGTGTGTGTGTGTGTGTGTGTGTGTGTGTGTGTGTGTGTGTGTGTGTGTGTGTAACAAGTATTTTTTTTTTAGAGACGTTTGTAAAAATGTACGAGTGTAATTTGATGGACTTGGGAAAGGCATATAACAGTGTTGGCGTTGAAACCTTATGACAAGAGTTACAAGTGTACTTGGTCGAATTAATTTTTTTTCAGTACAGTAAAGGGACTTTTTACGAAAGAAGTAGGGGATGTGCGAGAGTGGGAATGACTGATGTTGATGTTGTTGTTGTTGCTTAACCTCAGTCATTCTGGCTGAACAGACCCGTCGAACACAGGCAAGCAATTACTTCTATTGGACGTCGTACAGGTATATATACCATGTAGATGTCCGCCATCCCCTTGTGATAGACAGCACCTCACCAGGGTCATACCAGGGTCCTTCCCACGGCGAGGCGCAGGAAGATATGAGGAGGCTTGGTGTCCGGGTGAATGCCGCAGCTACCCCACCCAGGGGACATAACAGCACAACGTGTAGGCTTCTCGTCAGTGCCAGAGTGAATGGTCTGAGGTTAAGATGGGGTCGCGTCAGGGTTGTGTGATGTGGCCATGGCTGTTCTGTCTGTTTATGGATGGGTTGGCGAAAGACGCAGATCTAAGGGTACAGTCTATGTGCTGTAGTGATGCGAGGCCTGGATCACAAAAGTTAAGTTCATGAAAAGTGTGCGAGTTTTGGAAGCTAAGTGCCTTAAGACTTCATATAGCAGGAGATGGTGTGACAAGGAGAAAAATAACACGGAATAACAGCAATGATAAAATGACCTAACTCGACCTGATCTAACCTAATTCGACCTGAGTTAACCTGGCTCGACCTGACGACGTAACTGGACCTGATACGACGTAACAACTTTCTTTGACTTAATGACCTAATCCGACCTAACTCGATCTTATTTAACCTAACTCGATCTGATTTGTCCTAACTCGACCTGATTTAACAATTCGATATCATTTGACATAACTAGACCTGAACTGACGTAACCAGCCCTGATCTAACATAACTAGACCTGAATTGACTTAACTAGACCTGCTTTGACGTAACTAGACCTGATTTGACGTTACTAGACCAAATTTGACTTAACTAGACCTGCTTTGACGTAACCAGACCTGATTCGACGTAACTACGACCTGATTTGACGTTACTAGACCAAATTTGACTTAACTAGACCTGCTTTGACGTAACCAGACCAGATTCGCCGTAACTACGACCTGATTTGACGTTACTAGACCAAACTTGACGTAACTAGGCCTGAACTGGCGTATCTAGACCTGAACTGACGTAACTAGACCTAAGTTGACGTAACTAAACCTAATTTGACGTAACTAGACCTAATCTGGTATAACTAAACGTGATTTGGCGTAATTTGACCTGATCTGATGCAACGAGACCTGAAATGACGTAACTAGACCTGCTTTGACGTAACTAGACCTGCTTTGACGTAACTAGACCTGAACTGATATAACTGGACCTAGATGGACCCAAATGGACCTGGTTGTATCTCGACTGCAAAAAAAATATCGAATTATAGGTGGGGCATAGACGCCTACACAGCACCTTTAACTTTGCAGTATATATTGCCTACTGCGCATTAACATTCTCTTTCATCTTGGCTATTGAAATTTTCGACGGTTTGCATCAATGGCATACAAGACGATACTGTGTCGTGAGTGCAGAATAAGTCACAAATGAAGGGGGTGTTACGAAATTACCAAAACCAATTAGAATACGGCTCTAGATGTAACTGGGCTCGGACTGACTTCAACTAATTGGTCTCGCCCTGTAGTGATCGGAATGGGCCTAGCTGAGCCTGGACAAAACTATAGTAGCCATAATCCCTTCACGACGATGACTGTGTAGTTACTACCTCCAGACAGCTTTCTTCAGCCTAGGAGTTACTTTTCGAACTGAAGGGTTAAACATGGTACTTGCTCCTACAACGTAAAGGCATAAACTGGGAGTAGACACCATGAGACTTTTAGTCACTGTATTCATCTCCTTTTTATAGGCCTTTGAGTTCGTGGCGGGTTATTCACCCAATATCCTGGGATACAAGGCCATTGCATCATTCAGGTCAACAGTTACCTACCCTAGACGTTACCCTAGGTACTCATTTTACCTACTGACCTACAAAGGTTGGATAGATGCCTGAATCAAGTGGAGCTAGTTGCCCGTACCAGAATCCGAACCCTACAGATCATTCATAAAGCTGAATGCAATCTTGATGTATCTTGACTGAAATAAAAAATGCTGAAGAGGTGAACAGACCTTATCTGAAATGATCTTCCTTGAATGAACGTAAGTTCACCCAAATGTGCAGTCGTGGGCAAAAGTTCACCCTTCTTCCACTGCGTCCGCATCACAGCTAGGTCATACTCGCCACTTTGCTCCATGACGCATCTATGGGCAGAGAAACATACCACTCCCCTCTCAGCTGAGGAGTTTTAGCCAGATGAGAACAGTCGGAAGCTGAAGAGGTGAAACAATAGGCGAACTTTGTCCCCGATTGTGCACAGCACCGTGACTCATGTTAAGGAGGTAGTTAGAATAAATTAGTGCCTACCGACTACACAAGGATCAGTCAAACTCTCACTAAGCTGTGTTTTGTATTTTATTCTTGGAGTCTCCAGATGATTTGGTTCAACTTAAAGGAGGGTTTTCGAAGCGGGCAGGTTATACTTCATTCACCCGTTGAGCACGTAGGGTTTTTACCTAGGCTGAATACAGCTGTCTGGAGGTAGCAAGAATACTCGTACACTCAAACCAGACGTCACCTTGACTCAGGAGTTACGGCAGATCACTATTACTGGATTAAGATTTGAGGATAAGAGTTTCTGAGACCCCCATCTCTTGCCGAAGTACTGACAAGGAAAGTACCAAAATGTTGTAGGGCCTGCCTCCAAGCTGGAAGGAGGAAGGGAGACAGAAGAAGAATTAGATGGTGAGGTAGTAAATTTCACAGTGAAGGAACAAGTGTTGCGACTTAATATGGCCGTGGTATGAGACAATGACAAATATAAGCCAGCATGACTGACACTAAAGGAAACCAAACATTTCCACAGATTTACAGTCCAGATCCTGGTTTCATGTCCATGTGAGGACAGGATAAAAAAAAAAAAAAAAAAAAAAAAAAATCTTGCAAAACGATTTAGTGGTTGGCCCTCACCAATATAAATGGTATAAGAAAAAAGTTAGGCCGTCATACGGGATACACTTTCCAGTAATTCTTGCTTCCTGAATTGGTTCTCCATTCGATATGCTATAAGTCTAGAGTTTTGGACCATTCAAGACGATCATGCTCGTCTTGACACGGAATATTTCAAGCATTATTCGGGGATCAAATGCATGTTAATACTGTCCTTAATTATGAAGGGCGTATAGCACAATATATGCACAAATATTATTTATTTTGTTAGCATTGTTACAAGTGAAATACTCAAATTTATAAACACTGGAGTTATATTCACTGGATGCTGATTTGACTGTTTTTGCTTACAAAAACATCTGCCCTAGTTCAGAAGACGAATCAACTATGACCACAACTTGTCCAGCGAAGACACATGTACCATGTAATGGCAATTAAGGCCAAAGGCACTTCTCGACTTGGGAAGCAGAGATGTCTTTGCTCGAAATGGTCAAGAAACGTTCGTCTCTCACACACATGGCAAGATTGAGTTTTTTTTTTTTTTCTGTGACAATCTAGACCTGTGGTTCTGAAACTTTTCCGCTTTGTGGCCCCCCGGACAAAATACGATAACGTCAGTGGCTCCCACTTCCATCTTCATTTGAAAAAGCCTAACAACTGTTCGATATAAAACTAACAGTTATGGTCATCAAATATAGAGATGCGTTGCACGCACGTCAGAGAAAACGCATCAAGTGAACTGAAAACTAAATGTTACTGTCGAAATTTAATTTTTGCAACCAGTTGGGTTGGTTGGGAAACAGTAACAGCACAGAAGAGATCACCATCGTGAAATGAATACACTCTTTCAGTTTGACACTTAACAGTGCGTAAAACTCTGCTCTGTAGAGATAAGTAGATGAGACCAACAGAAACACATACAGTAGGTATTTAATATGGTGTAGCGTCTTTTTCTCACTCCAAACTCCGCCGGCTCTTTTCTCCAACTGTTGTGTGGCAAGAGTTACATCGAAATTCTAGGAATTCATCTTGGATTGCCTCCTCATATGCGCTGCATCACAAATCTTGCTCAGGAAAATTATCATAGAGGTCTCTCACCTGTGAACCTAGATGCTTGGCCACTCTTCTAGACAGAACGGCTCGTGTGACCATCTCTGAAAGATTTTTCGTTGTTTCTCAGATCACCCCTTAGATTGTAATATCCCTGTATGACCACTGCTTTGAATTAATTCCCATTGACTACACGAGGGTCATTAAGACAGACAATCAGTTTTTACTGTCCCATTCTTTATTTGAGATATGAAAAGCCACAATTGAATTTTCATCCTGATTTCCAGTTGCATTGCTAGGTGGATGGGGATAAAACGGAAACTAACTTTGTCCAAGAATATGAGTGGCCTTAGAATCGAACTCAGGCAATTTTCCTGTCGCTGGCTGAATATGCTAAGCAATGTACTACCAGCTGTCCTGTGTAAGCTGGGAAGTAATTCTCAAATGCTTCGGAAATTATAGTTTAAATCTTGAGTTCTTGCCTTCCCCTTTGCGATTTAATTAAGGTATAGACATCGGGCCGTTGGTGAGGAAGTTTGGTGAATTAGGGGGTGATATCTTGAGGAAGAGCAGGTGTGGTGGGGGTGAGGGAGGGTTAAGGGACGGAAGGGTACATGTAAGTGGACACCCACGCACGCCATCCAGCTGACGTCCACACCACCCACACCCACACCTATACGCACACCACTCACTCCCACATCACCCACACGCACACCACTCACATACATCTTACCTACCTCACCACCTCATCCACACACCTACCTTCAGCTGCACATCAGGCCACAGTGGTACCAGTTTGCACCATATCCAGGTCATGCACTTCTGTTTTCCCGTCCTTAGGCCTTCGTCATACCTGGGGCAAAATCGACATATTCTGATGCAAACTGTCCTCTCATTTAAGCCGGGGTAAACGCTAGATGAAGAACACACAGCTTCATAAGGCCACGCTCTGTGCCATCCGTTCCTCACTGTCACCTATACTATGTCTGGCAATGGAAAACTGAATACCCAGAACGGGGCTCAGTGTAGTGAGGTGTTCTTCCAACCTACACCCGACCTACGCACTCAGACAAATATGAACCGTATTTTAAGTGCATAGAAAGCTTTGTAGCTCCTCTTCCTTAGCGATATATTATTTTGACTCTAACATCTTAACATTCTCCTGAATGCTATTCATGAAAACTATGTCGATATTAAAACTAGATCATTCCATTCAAGAAATTATTAAGGTGTAGTAAGGAAAATAAATCGCTAAGGAAGGGATGCTACGAGGTCTTCTGTGTCACCTGGAAGACGACCCTACAATATGTCCGCTTAATACCTCAGTGTGGCAAGATCCTTAGTCACAGTACCTCTTCTTTATAAGCCGTGCTCTTAGTCCGTTGTATAATGTAGGGTAAGACAACTGTAGCTAATGTATAGTAATATATGTTTTAGCAAATGAAACTGGGTTCAATTCTCAGGCAGATCAAACTCTTGGATAGTTTGTTTCACTCCTGGTCCTATTCTCTTTTTTATTTCTATTTTTTTGTTTTTTCTTATCCTTTGGGCGATCTATGTAGCCTTCAATCTAGCCTACCATATCTCTCCCCCTCTCCGTCCTTCCTTCCTTCCATCATTCCCTCTCTCCCTCCTTCCCTCCCTCCTTCCCTTCCCCCTTTCTTCCGTCCCCTGAGGGTACACTGCACCTGGCCACCTCCCCCCCCCCTCCCGCCTTCATCTCATCTTTTCCCACTTCCTCTAACTTCGTCTCACCTCCCCGCACCTCACCTCAGCTCATCTCACCTCCTCTCTCCTCACTTCACCCCACCTACTCTCGTCTCCCCTCACCCCGTCACCCAGCCACTCCTCACCCCACCCTACCTCATCCTCACTTCACCCCACCTCCCCTCTCACAACGCTTCACTTCGCATTATCCCACCTCACTGCTCTTCGCCAAATACTTATTGCTGTTTACACGCTTATATCTATCTATCTATATAGATAAATAAATAGATAGATATGTTTGTTGTGTGTGTGTGTGTGTGTGTGTGTGAGAGAGAGAGAGAGAGAGAGAGAGAGAGAGAGAGAAATTCTTTGATAACGGTTGGCACAAATACTCATGTATTTAGCGTTTAGCCTTACTCTTCATACTTATTTATACCTAAAACATCCCCTAAAATTGCTAAAACATAACGCTAACATGCTAAAACACAAGCGACAAAAGTCCTGAATTCTTCTTTCTTCCTCTTCTTTTTCTTTTTCTTCTTTCTTAGATCCCTCTAGCTCTAAAATGGCAAAACAGATCTCCTTGCTTTTTTTTTACCAATGGGTTTCATTCATCACTGGGTCGGAACCACAGTAGATATTGCACGAAAAAGGTCAAAGTTAATAGGTAAGGACTAGGTCAACTTTACATTTTTGTTCCGGTTTAGACAGAACTCGATAGAAGGTTGAAAGGCGTGCACAGGTTAAAATGTTTCAGTTTTGATATCAATTGGTCAAAATTTAAAGTCACGGGACGGTGTCAAGCTTTCGACCCTTTACTCACAAAAATTTTTTGTGATTTTATACTCAGTTTGACTGAATGATTTAGGGGCAGATATAAATTAAAGTGTTCCTTTTTCCTCTACATTAGGACAAAGGTCAAGGTCACAGAGCAAGACCAACTTAAAAGCTGTTGATCCAGTTTTTATCAAATTTGGTAGAGGGGTTCACGGTCACACAAGGATGAAGTATTTCAAATTTGAGAACAGTCAGTCAAAGATCAAGATCAAGGAGCAAGTTCTAAAGATCAGTCACAGACCGATAGCGAGGCGAGGGTGTTGCGCTCTGTCGATGCTCCTTCTCATTATTTATTCCAGGTGAATTCATCTCAAGAGAGACATTTCGAGCAGGAAAGGTTAACCAAAGCCTTCATTAATTCCTTTACTGCTACGACACTCTTAACCTAAGTAATTAACAAAAACCTTCGGAGCTTTCTTACATAGAAGCTATGAAAAAAAAACAGTAAAACACACACACACACACACACACACACACACACACACACACACACACACACACACATATTGCATGTCTTTTACGTCATCATGATCATGATCACCATCATCATCATCATCATCATCATCATTATCATCATCACTAAATCCCAATCGACACATAGCCATCAGAGCTGGTGTTTTCCCTTCCCTGAACACCTGGGCTGGGGCGTGTTTGTTTACCCAATTACCTGGCCGCGTGGACAATCACCTGCCCTGCTGCTAATCCACCTCCATCACAGAGAGGCTTGACGGGGGTCGGGGGAGGTAGTGAGGGAACACAGCGAGCAGTGCAGGAGCAGGATTCACTGACAAACCATCACTTCCTTGCCATGAATGTATTTTGTTTTCACGGGAATGACAAGGAGAGTACAGGATATTCCCACGTCTTTTGATCTTCCTACAAAAGCGGATACTACTTATGGGAGAAAAAAAAAATTAAGTTACATCGTTTTGCAGGAATGAAAAAGAAAGGGAATGCTGAATCTTCCCATATCTCTAGTTCTGCCTGCAAAATCATATCAAAGTTGCAACATGGAGTCTGTTGTGAAATGTTCTGGCATTCCTAGATGGCTGATTGGCTTGGTCGATGTGGTACTGGCCTGATGTGCAAAGGACGTTCTATCCTGCTTTCGGCTCTGATTAGCACTGGTTCTGGAGGATGGACGCCCATAACCTAACTCCTTTCCGCAACAATCAAAGAATATACACATGCCACTCTCTGCTACCTCTGTTTTCTGTTTCACCTTGTTTACTTTGAACCTACGCTGCCGTCCTCCTAGCCCTGCTATGACTATCTTTATCAGCGGAACTGGTGGAGAGAGAGAGAGAGAGAGAGAGAGAGAGAGAGAGAGAGAGAGAGAGAGAGAGAGAGAGAGAGAGAGAGAGAGAGAGGGAGGGGGGGACAGACAGAAGGGCACAAACAGACAGCGCTACTTGCAGTGATAGTACTTTTTCTTTTTTCTTTTTTTCTTTTTTTACGTGTTCGTGGTGGGGCTGTGCTCCACGTGGCTGCATGGGATGAATGAATAAAGGAGGGGTGAAGGAAGAATGGAGGGGGGAGAATCGTATGTGGGGAGGCAAGGCGCACCTGACGTCACACCTGCGGCCGGAGCATTTAATTGTATCGTATTAATTTCCCCTGTTGTGTGATCAGGTGAGGGTCAACTTAACTCTGCCACACACACACACACACACACACACACACACACACACACACACGATATCATCCATCATCCCCTTCAGTGGTGAATTGGGGAGGGATGGAGGGAGGGAGGTCCTGTGGTTCGGACTCCTCCTCCCACCTTTATTTCGGCATAGGGAGGTGGCTTATTATCTGAACGAACGCTGGTTCCATCCAAGTTTGGAGTAATGATGCGAATTTCTTTAAAACCGACTTTAGTAATATTCCAGACGACCCACCAAAATGTTAAAAAAAAAAATAAAAACTTATAACATTACATCAAATGCAAATTAAATTGCTTTAGCATGAATTCAATGTTGAAGATGGGTATTTGTGCCAGGTGGTGACATGTGAAGGTGTATGATACGTAGGAGGACTGGACCTTGGGGTACAAATTGTCAAATATATACCGAAAGCCGGAGGGGTAAAAAGTAGATGCAAGAGCTTCAAGGCCTTATGGGTCTTCGCTAAGTAGTTCAAGCGTACGGTCAGGCTAGAGCTGCAGGGTCCTAATATGGGGAATAGTTGTGGACGCTAAACTCTACGGGAGTGAAGCAACTACTTTCCGAAAATCGATCGTGCGAGACAGAGGACTGGATCGCTCCTGAAGATGTTACCGCATCTATAAAGCACCTTTCTCTGGCATACTGAGCTGGTTTTTGGTTACTGTCTTCAGTCTAATGACATGTTCTTCATTTTGTTCTTGCTGCATCCAAACGATTTTATTCAGTTCAGGAAAGTCTCCGTAGTGAGAGATAATGGAGGCAACACTAACTCCTCCAGCTAAAATAATAATAATAATAATAAATAAAGTCTCTCAAACTGATTAAAATCGTCTTCACGTAGCAAGAGTAAGGTGAAACGTAGGTGAGTGGGGTGAAGGGATTAAAACTGCCCACGTCCTTGTACTTCGACATACTATGGTCAAATGTAATCATTTCATCATCGGATCAGTATTCACTATCCCATGTATTTTCACTTTGAGTCATGGGTAAGTTTCTTCGTACTGGCAAGGGCGGAGGCAGACCCGGCGATGGGGCAGAATATATGTCCCGGCGTCATTAATTTTCATGCTCACTTCGACCCAGACATAGTTACACTGCACTTAGATTTTTTTGTCCTCTCTCTCTCTCTCTCTCTCTCTCTCTCTCTCTCTCTCTCTCTCTCTCTCTCTCTCTCTCTCTCTCTCTCTCTCTCTTTGTGTGACTGTGATGAATCACAGGTTTAGCCCTACTTTGGGCAGAAACATAAAAAACATTATTTTTTTTTCAGGGTTAACGCAACACTGGTATCTTTATTAAAGCCACCCTCTTGTGAACAGCGCTAAACAAGCATGATCAAGCCAAGGCCGTTTTAGATTAATCAAAGGGTAATGCTTCAATTCCCCAGAAAATTACCCCTCAGCACATTCAGATAAACACAGTAATTATTCCAAAGTACGAGTATGTCAAAGAAGTAGGCTACACCTGAGAGCCTTCCAGTCTGGCGTCCCATAATGCCATAGTCACGGCTTCTTAGGAGTCCATAAGTCTTATATATAAAATTTGGACGAGTGCTAAGCGGCGCAATAGGACAGTGAGACTCTGCAAAGACGTATGATACTCTACGGAAATGCCCCACCGCTTCTCCCACATCCAATGGGAACACGAATGTTTTTTCGACCATGGATAAATGTGACAAGAACAGGCACTATATTGGTATAGGTTATTGCTATATAGTCAGCAAGTATGACATTCCCTAGAGTGATGGTTTTTAATTTTTGGAGTTGAAACTTGCTTACAGTGTAGGCTACCATGGGAAAAGCTTTTCTATCCTCTCGCCGTGGAGGTGAAGGGATAGTAATATAATTACGATAAGGAAGCAGATAATTATGTAAACACATCAGCAGGGGAAAATGATGATGAAATCAGTAAAACTGGTTAAGTAACACTCGACGAATCATGGAAGAAGATAAAGTTCTCTCAGATCAAATTAATATTTTACATAAAGTAGAAAACTGAAAATCCCATTTCGATGATTGCAATCAAAACATAAAGAAAATGCCCATTATCTACAGTAATTCATGAACTGTAACAAGAAATCCCCTGAAGGCTCTAGTCAATGGGGAAATATTAAAGTTCTGTGCCCTTGTGCTGAAATATTAGTAGTTTTCTTTATCATGTATTAATTTTCAAACATAGTCATGTATTATAGTAAAATGTAGAGGTTACTGATACAATACATGAAAGAACACAAATTATAAAAGAAAATGAATAGTCCCGGACTGTATCAATGGGTAACTAAAATATGTCTACGTTCCGCCAGAGGTACATTTATCCCTTAGGTAACTTCTAATTCCCAGTGTTCCATTCCGCAAAATGAACTAAAATTACCAACACAAAGCATCGGACCTGGACAGTTTTACAGCTAACGACCAAGGACTGGACAAGGGATATTCTAATGCCTTAGAAGCTGCTGGGCCCAGTTGGGAACATTTTTGGTGGGGCCCCCAGGTTCACAGCCAAGGTCTGTAGAATCATAGAGATATAAGAGAAGTCTATTATGGGTTTTATATCTCTGTGGTAGAATGGTAAGCAATCAGAATGTGCCCTTAGAAAGTGCATGAGTTAATGGACCAAATAGATTAAGCTACATTTAATTTAAAATGGCATACATGTAAACCTACAAGTAAACAAATAAAATGTGTAGATCCCCTTTGAAGAGTACTCTGTACAACCTGCAGTGTGGTGTTAGGTGTATATTGCAATGTGTTGTGTGCTCTTGACAAGACTAGAACAGATTAGGCCTACCCTAGCTCCCTGGCGCGGGGACCCCTAAGGCGCTGGGCCCAGTTTGAAGCAACTGGTCCAATTGGCTTAAAGCCGGCCCTGTTCTAAGGATGGCAACATGGAATGTGAGAGATGTGACTGATGTGTAAGAAAGGGAGATTGTTCAGGTGCTTGATAATGCTAATGTAGAAGTATGCCGGTTGACTGAGACCAAATGGAAGGTGTGTGGAAGGCAGTGGAGGTATGGACTGAATATATGTAGTGGAGTAGGGGAGAATGCGTGGGCAAAGGAGGGTGCAAGCATTGCTGTATGCAAAAGATGGAAGGAACTAGGGAGTGTGAGTTACTGAGCTTCCATAGCGAAGATACAAACATAATTCTTCCGTATCTCACCCAGATACAGAATCCTTCTCTATGGCGGGATGCACTAAACACTTTCCAGCCAGTTAGGGAAACTGTGGCCCACGGAGGGTCGGAGCCCTCCATAAGCTCATTCGAAACTCTAAGGAGTTTTATGTAGTATTTATTTAATTCTGTACGCTATTAATAATGCATATGCATTAAACTGAGTTATATTTATTTATTTAAATCGTCTTAGGTTTTAAGAAGAAATGCAGATATTGTGAAGTCTGCAGTTTATACACAGGAGCTTGGTAGCTTTCCTTGATCGCTTTTTGTGCTGTGAATTAACATCCAGTGGTACTCTACTCGTACATTTATCTGAAAGCAATGATGTACACTTTTTGAGATACTAAGTATTTTGGCAAAACTGGAATAAGGTCCTCGTCCACTACCATTTGACCCAACAAATATTCACAGAAAATTTTACTTAGAGCATGCATGAAATTCCTCGCAGACTTTGCCATGAAGTGCCCCTCAACCACTGTACCAAATTTGGTTCATATCGGGAGGAAATTAATCGTTTTCTACAGACCAGAACTATTCTCATGGCTGCCATGAAATTTGTTCCTGCAGCAATATAAGTCTGCCATGTAGGGACTGTCCTTAACTTACTGTTCTGAAGCCTCGTAGCTCTTGGCAGGAGAGCCCCATTTCGACCTTTCTGCGAAGTTTGGACAATTTCAGATAAATACTGTTTACTGAAGACCGGAACTGTTCTCATGGCTGCCGTGGGAATGGTTCCGGTGATAGAGAGAAGTTTTGATCCGATGTAAGCGTATTGCTCCATCTCAGTCCTAATATTTTTCGTTTTCCCCAATAAATTTTTGCATCACAGTCCTAATCTTCATTTTTCCATATATATGTCGGCGTCTGAGTCCTATTCTTCTTCATTTTCCAATATAAAATTTTGCATCTCAGTCCTCGTCTCCTTCATTTTCCCGCAGAAATTTTTGCATCTCATTTTCGATCCTCTGTTGTCTCATTTCCCCACATGGCCAGCCACGGGGGCCCCAGGGTGCTCGGCCTGGACAAACCCTTTTTGGCCTTGATGGACACCGTGATGGCCTCTGTGTACCCAAACTCTAGGCTGACCATTTTAGGGTGACTAACGTGACCTGGTGCCCCTTGATGGAAACCCTATAGAGTGACTGGCAGTTGAACGAAACCACTTCCAGGCACGAATTCAAAGCTAACTGGCTGAGTATATCTATGCCCTTGCCCCTGATGTCCTCCCGCGGTGAAGCCTCTTTGGAGGAGTGTGCTTGATCGGTATCCCTGTGTCCCTGCTGCCTGTCTCCTCGTTCTGGCTTGTGGGTCCAGCGTAGCAACACACACCACACCCACCACAACTGAAGCTTTCTTGCCTATATACGGCATTAAGAGTTAGATATTCACACACACACACACACACACACACACACACACACACACACCAACTGAAGCTTGCCTTCCCGTACATGGCGTTTAAAAGCTAAATAATTACACACACACACACACACACACACACACACCAACTGAAGCTTGCCTTCTCGTACACGGCGTTTAAAAGCTAAATAATTACACACACACACACACACACACACACACACACACACACACACACACACCACACACACATGTTGGAGGTCGTCAGCGGGCGTGTGGCAGTGGACCGTTGTATACTGTAGTGGGGCGGAGGCTTGAGGCAGAACCAGTGTTACCACTCACCAGTCTCACTCCAGCCTCCGGCCGTAAAGGAAGTGTGTGGTGTCGCTCTCCCACTCTCCCTCGCTCCATCAGACCACGGCTCGCCTGCAATTTAAGTACGTTGCATCACCGTACTTTCATAAGCCCAGTAATTCGTCCATCTTAACTTGGTAACTCACTGGCGAAGAATGACAATATAATTATGGACTCTACATCATTTATATAGCACCTCATGACCAGCATCATATTGTACTATGGCCTTAAGCACTGAATTAGATAGATATATGTCAGTTAGAGACCAAGTTGAAGTGGACATAATATAACATTTAGTCACCGGTAAACATGCGAATGATCTAAACATTTTCATCTCTGATTTAAGAATGATTTTTAGATTGTAGGTGCATACATACTGAAACTGCGCAGAAGTGTACAGTAGTAAGGAAATCACTGTGTATTTAGAAAACAAAGTCAACTCAAGTGGTGATAGATGTGAGGCAGCATCTTTGAGAGGAGGGTAGAGAGGAATCATTCAACTGTAACTTTCTCGTTGGCACACCAGAGTTCGTAGAACTTTTTCTAGGCTATTTATTTTACATATTACATCTTAATATCCTCTTGTATATCATTAATGTGATTTTAATAACGATATGGTCTTCATTAGTAACATACGAGAGGATTAAAATGTATTACTGGAATAAATTGCTTGAGAAGAAGGTGTTAGGAGATATGCCGAGTCAACGAGAACACAGACCATTGTCATCACGCAGGGTAACTAGCGAGGCTGTGGTGAAGGGAACATCCTGTCTGATCACACTACCTTCCTGGCTTCGGATTCACTATAGCGCGTATGTTCTTACCTGACAAAGACCCAAATAACCCCTTAGTCAGATTAGGATCGATGTAGCTAATGACCAAGGAGATCCATGCCTACCTTATAACTAAGACCATCGAATTTCATACAACCACGACTTAGAATTCATGTGGGAGTAGCTTAATTCCCTCATGTGAAAACTGACTATAACGAGACTGTGGTGGAGGGAACATCCTGTTATGGGGATTAACTTCACGGGAGGGGGAGCCGATGGTGCATGGGTTAACACGTCCAGTCCGCAGATAGAATATCCTGAGTTCCACTGTCGAGTTTGTCAGACTGTTCGGTTAAAATTTTTGCTTCTCTTGTCCCTGTTCACGCAGAGGTAGGCTACAGTTTTGAACGGAAGTAAATAGGACAGCTGCGAGTCGTGTTATAGAGAAAGTTTGGGACAAAAAAAAAAAAAAGATTGCCTCTCTTAATGACCTGTGCGTCGATAGGCATAAATCTAAGCCTTCCTCCTGGGTCCATATTCTACACTGTAACTGGGATTTGTATTTGCAGAAAGGGCAAGACGTTTTTATTATTATTATTATTATTATTATTATTATTCTCATGCCTCTTGTTCGTACAATCGATTAGCTGAGTTATGTCTTCCTATAGCCAGGCGCCTTAATCCCAAAGTACGTAGCTACAAACAAATCGCCTCCGTGTCACCCTGTCTTCCGCCATCACGTTGCCCTCACTCCAACTCACACCATCATCATTCATCGACCTCTCCTCCCCATCCCCGTCTCCCCCTCCACCTCCCTCGTCCTCCTCACCCTCACCACCTTCACTTTCTCATTCTCCATTCTCTCCGCATGGCGGCGGCCAAACCATCTCGGGGTACTTCTTACACTGCACAGCACATCTACATCAACACTGTACTAACAGCTTTATTGACTTGAGACATGATCTTGCCCACTTAAGCACCTTACATTTCTCCACGTTCGAGATTCTTTTGAAGGTTAACACAATCGTCATTTGAATTATTGATCTATGCATCCTATTTTTGTGTCGTCAGCAGATTTATTAATACTGCTATTGATTCTTAAGTCTAGATCATTTATATAATTATACGAGTATAACAAATAATAACGGACCGAGTACTGATTCCTGAAGTATGCCGTTACTGATCCCCAATCTGACTTAGTATCATTAATTCAAACTCTGTTCACGTCCCTTCAGCCAGGATTCTATCCATTTTAGATCACCCTCTGCACTGCGTGCCTGAACCTTCCTAACTAATCATTCGTGTTAAATCTTATCATATTCTTATTAAAGTCAAGATAAATAATATCGTTTTCTTTATCGCTATCTACCGCCTCATTGACCTCCGAGAACAATGATAAGTTTGTGAAGCATGATCGTCGTTGCATGAATCATTGCTGACTTTCATTTATGAGATTGAAGCTTTCTAGGTGTTCTCAAATTTTATTTGGTAAAACTGACTCTAGCATTTACCTACTATTGATGTTTGATTTATCACGCGACGGAACTAGTATCACCCTTTTAATAAATGGGTATTATGTTCGCTGCCTTCCACGCCTGTGGAACGTATGACTTTAATGAATTATTAAATAACGCTGTAAATGGATGACAATCCATCCTTGGTTTCCTTTAAAACTTTTGCTTAAATCATCCAAACCTGAAGATTTCTGATGCTTTAAGTAATTAATTTCTTTCAGTACTTCCTCCTTACTAAGAATATTTTGGTATTATCATCGTAAATATTTGTTGTTTGAGGGACCAGGTCTAGATTTTCCCTGGTAAATACTAATACGAAATAATTAGAGCAAATTTCTTTATCTTCATTATTACTTGATTCTGTGCTTGGGTTTTCTTCCGATTTTCAAGCAATCTCAATTTCATAACCTTGCAGTGCCTTCCTTTTCTCTCCCTTTACTCCCCCTGTTTAAAACTGCATACCAGTTAAGTAGGTATTCCTCTCCCCTTTTTTTATTTTTACGTATTTCTTTTTGACCTGTGAGAATTTTTAGTCTGTTGTTTAACCATCTCGATTCTTCATTACTCGTTCTAAACGCTTTTTAAGAAATATTATCATGGTCTCTGTGTATTACTAACTCATCATATCTCTGACCGAACTCATCCCCCATCAATCTCCTGACCACCTCTGACATGACCTACTCCAGCGACCTGAGTGACTTCATGTACACCCAGCCATTTCCTGTCCATCACCTATGACCTGAGCTTCGCCATGCTCTCTCTCCCTTAAACAGCTAGAGAAGGCGCGACTATGAGGGTTAATGGCGACAGTATTAGCACATTCAGGCGTTTATTATTCAATTTTAGCTGAATAGAATTGCTTGGCGTTAGCTGGAATAAAATAATAGAGGCGAGGCGACGAGAGAGGATTAAAAAGAGTCCTTAAAGTTACAGAGCAGAGATGATATGCGTGTATAATATGGCTTATTTTGGATGAATGATGCTCAACTACGCCTTGACGCAATATTGACGAAGCTTTGACTTCCTCGCTAGGTAACGACCGAACATCTACACAACAGACATTAGCTTGAGAATCAGGTAGCCTACTTCTCTCTCTCTCTCTCTCTCTCTCTCTCTCTCTCTCTCTCTCTCTCTCTCTCTCTCTCTCTCTCTCTCTATATATATATATAAATATATATATATATATATATATATATATATATATATATATATATATATATATATATATATATATATATTATATGGGTGTGGGTGGGAGGGTGTGGGTGTGAAGGATAGGAAATCAAGTAAATCTTTACCGTGTTACTGAAGGGATTAATGTAGGATATATCTAACTCTCACAGTTCGAGAAGTCTCTCCAGCTTAATAAATTTTTCCCAGATTAGCAAGAGTAGTATAAAAAATGCGTCATCGACCTGAGGTGGTTAATCCTTTCAATAACACGTTGCTTCACTAAACTGAGTATAGTCGTCTGGAGACACCAAGAAAATACTAAATACAAAAAAAGAATTGAAGGGGCAGCACCAAGCTCATGTTGACTAGCCTGTGGTATCAGTTTACGGTGTTCGATTCTGCACTCTCACTCCGCTGATACGCCCGGAATATATTAACCCTCTCATGGTCAGAACAACTGTTATTTTCCTCCAGTGAACATCACATGAATTTGTTAAGCTGAGAGTGAGTCATGGCAGCATGAGAATGTAAATGCTGATGGTGTACCATTAACTCTGTCATCGTAGTATTCTTATCCAGCTAAAGCCATATGATTACACTAAGCTGAGAGTAAGTGCGAGAAACTAGTGTTATAAAATGGTACCGGCATTACTAACCTCATGATTCGGACAGCGCGGGCGTTTCATGTAACGTCAGACGATTATATTTAAAGTGAGAGTGAATCACAGAAGCCCGAGTGTTAAAGTAACCTACTCTGGGGCTTTGAAAATAACGCCCATCCTGACACTACCCTCGGCTTGTACAGTTACTCCTCCTGTGTGAAAACATCGTCAGTTTAACAGATTTTAATACAGGTTAAAACAGGGCGCATTGTTTGAGCCAGAGTGTGTGATGAAAATATAACGACAATAACATCATAAGACGAAAAAGATGATGATGCAGAATAAGATGATGAAGAACTACAAGAAGAAGAAGAATGGGAAGGAATATATTTATGCCTATGAGCTGCACGGGGTCATTAGGGCAGCCAGTTTTTATGAAGTCCCAACCTTCTCTTAAAACACGACGCGTAACAGTTCTGCTCAATCTTCAGGTCCCCATACATACTGCTGCTGGTACAATCCTCACATGTTCGTGCACTTCTCCACCAAAATAATGTCCTGGGAAGTGAATGGAGGAGTGGAGAGGTGGAGGCGGGGAGGGATGGGGGAATGAGGAGGTGGAAGTTGGGGGTGTAAGTAGGGTGGAGAGGTAGAGGTGCTGTGGAGGTACAGGTGGAAAAGGAAAGGTGGGAAGAGGTGGAGGTGTGGTGGAGAGGCAGAGGAAGGATGGAAAGATAAAGGTGGGGTGGAGAGGTAGAGATTGGGTGAAAAGGCAGAGATAAGGTAGAGAGGCAGAGTTGGGGAAAAGAGGTGGTGAGACGGAGAGGTAGCGGTGGGGTGGCATAACTATCTGTTAGTCATGTGGTAATGCGGAGGAGTTGAGAAATAGACGGAGGGAAGAGAGAAAGATGGAGAGGGGAGGAGAGAAGAGAGAAAGATGGGGAGGGGAGGAGGGAAGAGGGAGAGACGGAGGGAAAACATAAAGAAGAGAGAGAGAGAGAGAGAGAGAGAGAGAGAGAGAGAGAGAGAGAGAGCGGAAGTGAGGACAAGAGAGTGAGGTTAGAGGGGTGGAGTCTGTGTGTGTGTGTGTGTGTGTGTGTGTGTGTGTGTGTGTAGCAGTGAGGGGGAGAGCATTTCTATTCTAACACCAGACGATTTTACTCAGCTGATAGTGAGTCATGGGATCTGATAGTGATAATATTGCTACCATCAAACCCATTCACGGTCGGGACAGCTCTAGTATTCCAGCTAATGCCAGACGATTATATTCAGCTGATGGTCATAGGAGCTTGAGTGGTGATATCGGCACCATTAACTTTCTCATGGTCAGGACAACTCTCTTTGCTAATGACAGATTATTATAGGTATACTGTATTAAGAGTGAGTAATAGGAACATGAGTTTTAAGACAGGATAGAAGGAAGTGAGGGAAAATTAGAAGGGGAGAGAAAACGTGAGGAAAATGAAGAAGGGAAGAGGAAAGGAAAGGTGGAAAGTGGAGAGTGAGGAACAGGAAGAGGTGAGAGTGAGAGAGAGAAGTGAGGAAAGGAAGATAGTAATACGAAACAGTAAAGTGGAAGATAGAATATAATTAAGTATATCAATAAACAAGAGAGAAAAACTGAAGAAAGAAAAGGGGAAAGGAAGGAGTGAGGGAAAAGAAGGAAGCGACAGAAAGAATAGGGAAATAATGCAGTGAGGAAAAGGAAGAGAGGAGAGACACAAGTGAAGGAGGGAAAACAGAAGGAAAGGTAAGCAAAGCAGAGGATAGACAAAAAAATTAAGAGAAATCAGAAACAAAGGAAAGGTTAGCGGCAACAGGCTTGGTTAAGGCAGAAGTGAATGTGTACCCCCTCTCTCTCTTTCTCTCCCTCTCCCTCCCCACCGCACCGCCCACTTGTTGGCCTACTAACAGCGTGGAGAGCCAAACATCCAGGCCAGAACTAATGTGCAGTCGGGGACAAAAATTCGCCTAATGTTTCACTTTTGTCTCTCTGCCTCTACTAGCTAATTTTCCCATAGCAGAGAGAGGAATTTTCACATTTTTTACCTCTTCTGCTTCTTACTTTCCTGTGTTGGTTTATATTCCTTAAGCTGAGAAAGGCTTAGTATATTCTCCGTCCATTGACGAATCTCGCATTGTGTTTATATTTCACTTCTTGTACTTTTCATTTTCCTGTGCTGAATAATATTACTAAGCTTGGAGAGGTCTGGTATTTTCCTCTACTCATAGATTATTCTCTCTTATTAATCGTAATAGAGGAAAGTGATGAACATGTCCTAATTGTGACGCAGACGCAGTGGAATCGTAGGCGAACTTTTGTCCCTGACTGTGCACGTCTTGAGAAATAATGTAAATGCATATCTTTCTCAGAAGAAAAATAGTAAATGTTTACAAGGAAAATAAACCCCTCGTGTGACCTTTGTGTCAAGAATTATGTTTGTCTCGGATTTTAGCTTCCACCCTCAGCAAAATGTTTTAATATTTTTTCCCAAGAAGTTGAGAAAATTAAACTGTACCGTATTATTCCTACCACCGCCAGAGGTTTTTTTTTATTTGCGTCATAAAAAAACAACACGAACTTACCTTATTCTTTAAAAAAAAAAAGTGAAATCAACAAATCAAACTATTGGTTCTCTAGTAACCGTGGCTCCTCCCTACCACCGTAACAATTTCACCTCATCCTGTTCGTTTCTTTCTTCTCCAATGCCCATTTCTTTACCATTCCTCAATATTTTTACTACTGAAGAATAATCAGAAGTATCGGTATGCCTCCACTACACTCAAGCCACTTGTCCTGCAACACCCATTATCACGGGATATACCTTTCTGCCTCAGCCCCACCGTCCACCAAATTTCCATCCCATCCCATCCGTTCGTTTGTTCACCACGTCAGTTTCTTTACCCTTCTCCCTCTCCTTCGACGGATTCAAGAGACGCCGCAAGTCAGACGATCGACGAACACTTTCTCAGCTTACTGGTGGTTTCCTGTCCTCTAAAGGTGAAATGACTAATATGAAAATTACTTCAAGGAGGTTATATATTTTGTATTCTATTCACACTACATTGAGACAATTGTATTTAAATCAGGAGAGATTTTTCGAACACGAGGGTTTAGATATTGCCTTCGTTGACCTCTTCGGTGTGAGAGAACTTTCCAGAGTTGCATAACATCGTCTGTAAGTTGCAAGAATAAACCAACAACATACGTCGTCTGGACACACTGGACACTCCCAGACCAGATGCCATTTTACCCATGGCTTTGGGCCAAATTGTAAAAACTGAGTACACCAGTGAGTAAGCAAAACCCTTATTTTTGAAGGTTACTGAACACCTATAATTGTTACATAGGGTCTGCTGCATTTCTCATCAGAGTGTATCCAGCAACGATACAGAAAGGGCAGGCATGCTATATCATCATCACATGTTTCAGAAATTATAGTGAAAAATTGGAGCTTGTTCACTTCTTCGCGCTGGTGCTTTAAATATTATGGCTATTCTAAGTTTCCTGTGTTGAGAATGCACTGAGAAACAAGGATGAACGACTGAACTAACAAATAATAAGTCATATTAACACTACCATGTTCCCTGTACTCACACTCATCTTAATAAAATCGTTCAGCTTCAGGCTTACCTGAAATAAAATATTAGAGTTGTCCCGACCAAGAGATGGTTAATTGTACCACTGTTAATATTCACGCTCATAAAACTCACTCTCAGTCGAAGAAAATCGTTTGGCGTTAGCTGAAATTGAAAGCTAGAATTGTCCCGACCATTAAGAGGGTTAATGGTGCCACTCTTAATACTCTCAGGCATATAAAGCTCTCTCTCAGCCGGCCGAATAAGTCGTCTGATGTTAGCTGGAATAAAGCATTTGGGTCGCCACGATCATGAGAAAGATAGTGGTGACAGTCATTCAGGGTTCTGTAATGGGCTCTTATTAGTTGCATTAAAATCGTCCTCGTTAGGTGAAATAAAATACAAGAGTTGTTCCGACTACGAGAACGTTAAATCTGTAATGCAAATGAACATATGAAATTACAGCTGCGGATATCAAATGACCAGGCAGGACACTGTGGTAAGTGGATACGTTACGGTGACTCTTAGGGCCTTATTGTGGTGGCATATGATGCTTCATAGCACCTATTTCGTAGTTATTTATTGTCCTTATTGCCGGACCCTGCTAACGGCAGGAGCCTGCCCTCTAATGCTGCTCTATCCACCTTCCCTGCATCTAACTGGTTACAAGGCTCTGTTTCCTGAAGTTTTAAGTCATACACAATGATTCTTAAATTGAATTTTTTTATATTTCAAGTTTCTTTTTTTATGTATACGAAGTCATTTTCATGAAATGACCTTACATAGGTCTTCTTAGGCTCACTTTCTTAATTTTTAGGCCAAAGGCCAAGCGATACAAACCTTGGCTGTTCTATTTATACCTTAGCATTCTCATATATATCATTTATGTCGTTGTAATAACTACATAGTGTACATTAATAATATACAAGAAGAAATTGAGATGCAATGTGCAAAATGAAAAGCTAAGAAGGAGGACCTAATGAATCTCCAAAGCCACCACCTTCATTATTACCCTAGAATGCATGTGAGTAATGTTAGCCCTTCAGTCCGAAGAAGTGTTTTACACTTTTTATGTAGCACCAGTTAGGGGTATGCTGCCAGAGCATGTGTCTGGCTCAGGAAAGATGAACGCCCTTGTCAAGCATAGGCCCGAGTCACCTTTGGGCAAGGTGTAACACCCGTCTGACCGCCAAAAGTTAGTATGTGTATGGTTACCATCGTTCCGAAAGGTTCAGTGAGAGGGACTTGAGGCCAAGGACTAGTCTCTAGCCTTGCACAACACCCCAGGCAGAGAACTCAATCATATTAACCAACAATTCAGATTTCGGGATTATATTTCTACTCTTCCTTCCGGTATATCCTATACACAGCTAATCTTCTTGTGGGTTATGCCTCTCGAGATTTAGCATAGAAAGATCATAATATCCACTTGCAAAATAGGTTTCCAAGAGTGTCCTAAGCCGTCTCTGTGACTTCTTTACCCCTGCACAATTGTTGACTTTAAACAGGGGTTTTAACTGTCCCTGTGCAGAGCACAACTCTCATGTGTGGGCAGGCTCCTCTCATACAGCTCCTCTCAACACGGTGGAGTTAATGACTTTTCGTCTCATTAACTCTCTTCCTCTTACTGACTCCCTTTAGCCTCTCTCTGTTCGCTGCACTATTGCATCTTTATCTCTTTTCTACTGCTACTTCAGTGGTCACTGCTCTTCTGAACTCCACATGCATCCCCCTTCCATTACGGTGGGCGCATAGCACCCGTCTGGCAGAGTCCTTTTCTGTCCAACTCTCCAACGCAAGAGTTAATCGATACTCCCAGTCCTTCATATAGGCCTATGCAACAGGTCAACTCTGGAATTGTCTTGCTCTGTCTGTATTTCTTTCTGCCTATGACCATCACTCTTTTAAAGGCTGTATCCAGGCATCTTGAATTCGGCTGTCTGTTATTTATTTTTTTCTTGGAGGGAACAATCTTACAGACTTCAAGTCTTTGGTTCCTTCTTCTTTGGATAAAAATGAAAAAATAAATCGTCCCTTCGCCATGTGGAAGGACTCTGTATCGACCTTGGCGTGATACTGTTTGCCTCAGGAAGGCGGCTGTTTGCTTGTGGTCAATGGGTCTGCTTGGTGAAACAGACCGAGGTAATGCAACAAAAACGACCTAGTACCACTATATAACTGTATTCATCTCTGAGGAAGTTAATGGAGGCTATATCTAACACCTGCAGTTCAAAAAGTCCCATTTAAGCAAAGGAAAATTGGCATCTGACTGCAATAATGAAATGGAAAAGACGTCGCCGTATGGAAGAGATTAAAGAAAAGCAAACTGAATCCAAGTCAAGGACATTCAGCCCCCAAGCCTGCCTGTCTCTCTCTCTCTCTCTCTCTCTCTCTCTCTCTCTCTCTCTCTCTCTCTGTGTGTGTGTGTGTGTGTGTGTGTGTGTGTGTGTGTGCGTGTGTGTGTGTGTGTGTGTGTGTGTGTGTGTTGCGCTTTGTTGCTTTCTTGCAAAATAGTTATTATGTGTCCCACTTAAGTAGCATCTGTCGATTCCCCAGTCTTAATACGACCAAGCAAAGGACTTGCAAATTCTCTTACCCATACGTTGCTTTTAAGATTGTTTGTGTATACGTTTACTTTTGCTCATGCTGCTACCAAACACTGTACAGTCAGATCGGAATAAATATTAAAGTGCAATGATACGAGAAACAAAACGGTATATGATAAAAGTTAGCTGGTATGGAGATTATTTTATGAATACTGCGTGTTAATGCCGACAGAACTGGTGCAGCGGTTTCTATTACATTTAAACTCAGTCACCTCTCAACTCGACAGCCTCCCTCACGATTATCTCATCACTTTGCGACATGTGTTCTTTCTTAAAATAATTTCCTCTCCACTAAACTCTTCCTCTGCTTCCATCCTTCTTTCTGATGTGACGGCAAGCCACGTGGGAGATTGGTGCTCTCCATGTCGATCTCACACATAAAAAGGGGGAGGAGGATTCATCTTTGGACGCCCCGTTTCCTCTAATTGGTTTCCAAAACGATATCAGGAAACGTATTTATCGAGAATCGTAATCCATTTTCCAGAATAAAGATGTGTTTATAGCCATCTAATTCTCTCTCTCTCTCTCTCTCTCTCTCTCTCTCTCTCTCTCTCTCTCTCTCTCTCTCTCTACTGATGGACAAACAGGAACACGGAGAAAACAAACAAGGTCACCAGCCTGAAAAAAAGAAAAGAAAAAGAAGCAAGCTTAGAATTAATGCCTCTCGACTGTGTGAGCTGGGAGCAGGGCAGTGAAATGGCGGGGGACAGAGCGACATGGAGGCGCTTTGTTTGTGGCCACCTCTTACGGGATTAAGGCGTCTGGCAATAGATAGATAGATAGACTGCACGAGGTTCTTTAAGGCAGATATATAGCCAAGTTTTTGCAATTCCAATTTTCACCAAGAATACTACATGCAACAGTCAATTTTTTATCCAGGTCCCCAATTATACTGCTGAGGGAAGAAGGGCCAAGTAGGAAGCAGTTCGCCAGTGTGTGCTACGGACAGGTGTGGCTGTGTTAGTGTTATGGGCGGATTACCTGGAGGCTCAAGGTTTTTCTCAGGTAACTTCCGGATTTGCAGTCTCTCTCTCTCTCACACACACACACACACACACACACACACACACACACACACACACACAAACACAATTATTTCCTAGCCAGATTTTCGGCATTTGGTGACTAATAATAACAATATCAATAAAAATCAACAACTGTGACCTGTTCCTGTATTTATAATCTTCTAAAATTGTGTATTGATAATTTTCTTAACTCATACAACTAACAAACATTTCTTAACCAGAGGGAACATCTGCATGAAAACCATAAGTCTTCGAGAATAATAAACTGCTATGGAGACTTATTTATTGCTCAAAAAATGGTTTCGTCTTTTGTTGCAATACCTGCATAGTAATGATGATGATGATGATGATGATGATGATTAAAATAATGATGATAAAATAATAATAATAATAATAATAATGATAATGATAATGATAATAATGATAATAATAATAATGATAACAATACTACTAGTACTACTGCTAGTAGTAGCAGTAACAGTAGTAACATTAATAATAATAATAATAATAATAATAATAATAATAATAAAAGTCCCCGGTACTTGTAAGCCAGTGCCCTGTAATGAGTAGAAAGCAGCATTCCCCTGAGAGTGCGTTTATTGCAGTCTCAGCAGCGAAACCAAGAAGCGTACAATCATCTTTCTGCCGTCGGTGAAACTCCTGGTGAGAAACTGCGGCATGGAGAAATCTGAAGCCATTAATTGGTGGCCCTGGTAATGATGGTGTTGACGATGAAGATGATGATGGTGATGATGAACTTGGCTCAGCAACTGGTCTTTCAGTCAGTATACTCTGTCCACTTTAACTTGGCCTAATACTGCTATCCCTTTATCTTGAATGCTGCGCTGTAATAAGATATTAACACTGGAATATGGTGCTTCTCACGTAAAAGTATTATGGAAAGGATGTAGAGCCGAAGTATTGTTTTATCCTGCCATTAGGCTACGTGAAGTCAGTTGCAAAACAGCTAAAATCTCCATCAAGTTTATGTCGACGAAAAATCTTTGTGTATTTTTTGTGTGTGTGTAGTTTATTCATTTTTTTTCTTTTGTGTGTGTGTGTGTGTGTGTGTGTGTGTGTGTGTGTGTGTGTGTGTGTGTGTGTGTGTGTGTGCCTGTGTGCGCGTATGTATGTGTGTCCCACCGTGGATATAAAGCTTCTTGATACACTGTTCCCTGAGGGCCAACAGTCATATGTTCTACACGCTCACAAATATTATTACTGTACTTTGAGTTGATGCCCATTGTATGTATTGATATCATGGCAGGGCTGTCTCATTCACCACAGCTGCCTGGTTATATTAGTGCCATCGCGTGAAGGCATCCCACTCCAGCACCTGTTGTAGGACGTCTGGCAGGCTAGTGGGTAAGGATGCCGCAACCAGAGGTGCCTAATAAGGATTGAAATCCCAGGAGTGGCTGGGGTTTACTGTTCACATACTGCTATTCAGGGATGCATGGCTGGTCACTCATTACATGTCTGAATTAAATCGCCTAGTCTCCCGCCCCAACTTTCTTGATTGGGTGATAATGGATTGAATGACAGGATAGCTATTATTATTGATATTATTATTATTATTATTATTATTATTGTTGTTGTTGTTGTTGTTGTTGTTGTTACTGGAGTAATTCTGTTATACAATGTACAGCTAACTTTAATACTGTAATAATATAAACTCTAGATACAGGTATATCTGTTCCACTGTACTGATGGACGCTCTGCAATATGTTTACCTCCTCAGTGCCAGGGCTTTATTTTATTATTCTAAATACCGCCAGACGATTAAATTCGGCTCAGGAAAGATGTTTTAAATAAAAGAAAGACATAGCATTCATAACCCTTTCACTGCCGCAGGTCTTTCCTAGGGTGAATAAATATTTCCAGTGGTGGCCTCTTGGAACTGAGAAATAGGCTGCGTCATCGGATTGGAGGACTGAACATAAGCTAAACATTAAGCTAGAAAGCACTCGGAGAGAGCGTACATTTGCCAATGCTATTGCCATTAAAACGGATCCGGATCCGGATCCGTGGAGATATTGTGTGGAATACATAGGATCCGGATCCGCTCCAAAATTTAATCAATTGTTCTTTGACCCATGGCCCACTATTCCACAAAAAAAAATATATCAATCATTGAGAACTTTTGAAGATATTGTGCGGAATACATAGGATCAGGATCCGCCCCAAAAAATTTTTAATCCTGTCTTGGCCCATGACCCACCCTTCCACAAAATTTCATTGAAATTCATTGAGAACTTTTGGAAGCGTGGTACACTGGATCCGGATCCGGATCTGCCCCCAAATTTAATCAGTTCTTTCTTGGTTCATGGCCCACCCTTCCTCAAAACTTCATTGAAATTCATTGAGAACTTGTGGAGATATCGTGTGGACAAATAAACAAACTGACAAACATTGGTGAATTCATAATCTTCTCCAACTTCTTTGGCGGAGCTAACAAGGAAAGTAAGTGGTGAATAACTTGCCTTATATACGGGCGGGGCACACCTTTCTTTTCTGTTTTCCTCTCGGACTCGTTACACATACCGGTATCTTACAATTCTCCACCAGGATTGTAGGGGTCCGAAGCGAAGGTACTCGGCCAGACTATGTAATTGTGAAGAATCTTTTCCCCTGAGTAGCATTAAGCGAACAGTGAACGCAACCGTCCCTCAAATTTAAATCCATTATGGGTCACTTGGAGCACATTAACCCACCAGGCGTACTGATACTGCGTTACTGTACCTGTTCGGTAGACGTACAGATGGTTAAGTGAGCGGATGTAAGATGATAAATCCCTGGGTCGTGTTCTAGTTGGCATTGGAGGCTTCGTAACACCTCTTCCAAAGCGACTCATTTGCCATATTAATAATGTTCTCTTGTATGGTACCTATACATTATCTGTATAGATATTACCACAGTAACATACAAGAGGTTGAGATGAGGAAGAGGTACTGCTAAGCCTCCAGTGCCAAACAGAATACGGCCTATGTCTCCGGTAGAAATGGATAAGAGTGTATTGTCCACGTGGAGGGTGTGTGGTGGGAGTGTGTGTGCCTTTGTGTGTGGGGGATGGTATTAGGGTGAGTGACGGCTTCATGTGCGTGTGTGCACGGCGAAGGACTGTGGGAGTGTCGGATTAGTGTCTGGTGGGTTACAGTGTGGAGCGGAATGTGGAGGGACTGACGGTGAGGTGGGTGATGGTGTGTATGAGTGAGGAGTGTAGGGGCTAGGAGTGAGGGCTATGTGTGTGTGTGTGTGTGTGTGTGTGAGGGTCAATGCCTGATGCTGTTACTTCCTCGGGCTAACCTTTAGCACCAGACCTGTCTAGACCTTCCCGACACACACACACACACACACACACACACACACACACACACACACACACACACACACACACACATTTCATACATCATTATTCTGACCCTCTTATGGTTTTGTGTGTGTGTGTGTGTGTGTGTGTGTGTGTGTGTGTGTGTGTGTGTGTGTGTGTGTGTCATTTCTTCATTACTCTTGTAACTTAACTTTCGAATATTGTAAAAAACTATGATAACTGTTCTCTCTCTCTCTCTCTCTCTCTCTCTCTCTCTCTCTCTCTCTCTCTCTCTCTCTCTCTCTCTCTCTCTCTCTCTCTCTCTCTCTCTCTCTCTCTCTCTCTCTCTCTCTTTCACACACACACACACATGCACGCACACACTGTCAAAAGCCACACACGAGAGCCTAACATAACAAACTGATGCCCATCGACGTTCAGGTGCCTGACTGACAATGAAAACTCTCGTAATGAAAACCTTTACACATTTCCCCCATAATACGACACGCAACCGTCGAATGTACAATCTAGGTCCTTGTTCTAGTTTTAATTGTGAATAGGTTAGGGTAAAGAGACCCTAGAAGACCTCGTAGTCCGCCTGAGAAAGTATCCGTGGAAATGATCAGAGTTTTGGAATTTCATGAGCACAATTACGTAAGAAAACCGCCCATAACAGCACCCAGTTACAATGCCGTGTTATGACATTCAGATCAAGGGCGAGATTATCCAGCATGTTTACGATCCATTCCCTGGCGTAACGTCGATTTGTTTTTGCAGGAATAACTAGTTTTAAAGCCATGGGAAGATTCTACATGCACTCTCCTTCCTTGTTTTTCCTTCAGAAAACAGATAATACAGTATTAACCTACGATAAGTCCCTCTCGTAACTAGTATTTGTTTTTTTAAGAGCAACAAAGTACATGGAAAGATCACGAATTCTTCTCTCATTGTCTTATCACAGGTACGTCTGAGAACTGACTTAAGTTATTACGCGAATCTTGACCCAGTTGCTTTGAAAGACTGGGTTTGAGAGGAGGTACGGAGAAATATATGTTGCTTTTCCCTACAGTGAGCGGAAAAATTAGTACCATATCATCCTGCAAAACAACATCGATCAAAAATTATTTAGATGTGTTCATACTCTGGCGAGAGAGACAGACTAACTGCGATGAGTGAACAACAAAGCAGACTGCAAGAAAATATCACTGTGACTGAGTTTCGTATTCTGAGTTGCATTGGAGACATCATAGCACTTCTACCTTAACGGTTGATGTCCTTTATTGCACCGTAACATTCTCTTGTAGGGAATTTATATCGTTTTAATATTGACATAGAATGCATCTCTAACGTACAAGAGGAATTAAGGAATAGTGTGCAGACTAAATCGCTATGCTAGACCCTAAGCTACATAGAATACAACCCTTTGAGATAGGCATGGCGTAGTCAGCATCTTTAGCCTTCCATGGGCACTGAAGGCTTTAACCCATTTGCGCCCAGGGTTCCTGTCAGACATATTGCTGGAAGGGTACAAAGCGTACCCTACACCGCCTATCGACTCAGTCGCGTTGCTCATAGATTCATTTCCCTGGGTTCCCCCTTTTGTCAACATCTGAAAATTCTTGGTTCTGTTCTATATTCAGGGCGCTGGACACAAATGAGGTACAGTAAGTGAATGACAAAACAGCGTTCCTTTCACTCAGCCTCAACCACTACAGTGTTGTTGTTGTTGTAGTTGTTGTTGTTGTTGTTGTTGTTGTTGTTGCTCAAGGTTTATCTGAGGACTGCAGGCTGAAGTTGCCCTGCAGTCTAGAAACCTTCTCTCGGGAAATAAGGAGAAAGAGGAGGGACGTTTGTTTAGGTATAGGAGCTACTCGGCTGTCAGTGTCTCCACGTAAAAGTGTCTCTCTCCAGCACCACCATTACAATTTACTGAGGTGTAATAAAGCACTGTCAGACTCCTGTGATTCATTCCCAACTGAATAAAAATAGCTGACGTCAGCTGGAATAGAATACTAAAATTGTCACGACCATGAAAGAGCTAATACTGGTACAATTAACATTAACCACGGTAGGGACAACTCTAGTATTATATTTCCAGTCAACATAAAATGTTTGTTATTCAGCTAGGAATGAGCCACATGAGCCTAAGTTTTAATGGAGATAATAACTGTTGTCGAGGTAACAACTATTTTATCACAGCTAACGCCAGAGAAATTTTATTCATCTGACGGTAAGCCACAGGGGTTTAAGTGCACAACAGATGCTGACAGACATTAAATAAATACTAGTACGTACATCACACACAGGTCCAATTTTGACCTTACCTTGTTACCATGACCTTTGACTAACTTATAGAATTGAATCCCTTCATCCTTGGCCTAACCTGAACTTATGGTCTGATATACTGTAGACCTTGCCCAGAACCCTTCCAACGTTAGGTCTGGATCGGATGAAAACTGTTTAATATTCTTTTATGTGACCTAAACCTGTTTTTTTCTGAAGAGAAAAAAAAAGTGGGTCAAAAATTAATCAAAACTGTTTCAGAAATAAAAGTGGGTACCTGACCTACCTATTTTTAACTCTGTCCATTATTTACAGTCAGTGACAGGTTAAGATATTGAGAAGCTTGTAAACGTTTTAAAATATAAGATTTCGTTTGATCCTGAGAGGCAAAATACGATAACAGATACTGTCGTAATCACTCCTTCAGTCCGGTGAGGTCTCTTGTAGTTGTCGGCTTCAAACTAGTTTTATTTAGCTCCCCTAGCAGCGAAGGAGGTAATGAAAGATACATTATACCCCTCTAATTCGAAAAATCTTTCTTTAGCTGAGCTAAATAAAATCATCTGAAGGTAGCAGGAAAAAAAATATAGAATAAGTCATCGGAATGAAGTGGTTCAGGAACAGCACCTTAAGTATAACTAGAAAGCATTCAGGGAGCTCATGCCTTCGCCGACGCCAATTAATTAATTATTGTTATAATTCCTTTCTCCTACCAGACGATACTTTTACGGTCTCACATAGTCAGTTAATTCTACGGTCTTAGTTTGCCTTGTTACACTGTCAGAGAGAGCGCATTACTCCGCTAGCGCCAATAAAAGTGTGATTTATTCCAGCCCTCGAATCCAAACCCACCTCAAATTTAACCAACTCTTCCTTGACCCTCAACCCTCCTGTCCACCACATTTCACTGATATCTGATAGCAACTTTTTGAGATATCTTGTACAGAAACAGACAGGCAGACAGACACAAGTGAATACATGACCTTCGTCCTACTTCATTAGAGGAAGTAATTATCGGTCGCATTCTAAATGGGTTTGAAGATTTCTTAACATCTCTTGCTGAGCGATTTATACTGCACATCGCACCTCATTGTCTTCTTTTATGTTACTGATGCAAACTGTGTCGATTTTAAAACGATATAGATAACATACAAGATAATGTTATGGTGCAATAAACGAAATTTATCAATAAGGGAAAGGTAATTCGAATATGATACCTGGAATACGTCCCTGTGTCTGGGAGGTGTTCCAAAATACCACAACTTCTTTACATCTATATATATACATATACATAAATTTATATGTATGTATACGTATAGATAGACAGATGTAGATATATAGATAGACAGATAGATAGATATAGATATAAATATAAAACATGTACTGTAAATTGAGGGAAGTCGGCTTTATAGGTAGCAATGGAACTTTAACAATTTTTCTTTTTGTAATTTACTGGGAACTTAAGTACAATAAACGGCAAGATGTGACCGGACTTCGCTGTGTGTAATTATTTCTTGTCAGTTCTAAGCAGTGAAATACCCGAATACTCGGAAGCAGACATTTTCACTGTGGCCCCCAGGTCGATAACGTCTTTTCTTATTGAATTCTTGCTGTCGTCAGGCGATTGTATTCAGCGCAGGGGAAACCTCATGGTAACGAAGCAGTTAACCCTTTCAATCAAGTGATGTATTTCAAACCATTATTCGCACAATCTCCAGGTATTTTATTCAGTTTAGGAAAGACTTTTAACGGGAGGGGTGAGATATACCATAATCAACCCACTTCATTACTTGAGATCCTTCATAAGTTGAGTGAAATCGTCAGGTTAAAATTAGAAGTACACCCACCAAAAAAATTATCGTTACCTCTGGGTGCGATGAACTCTGAAATGATTTGTAAAAGTGAAACTGTGTTCATTTGGTACTAGTAGTAGTTCAGAACCCCTGGTCCTTTTGTCATATTGTATCACACCACAAGTGTAACGAATATTTGTTTTGTGGGTGTACCTCATCGTGCTAAAGGGATTAAAATGCAACACAAAAGCACTCAGCACCTAACTCCGCCAAGGCAGCACCATTCCCCTTTTAACCTTGACGTCTGTCCTTTTTCTCCCAAAATTTAATCACTTGTTTCTCTGGTGACCCTCCATCATTTTTTTTCCAGTCTTATCGAAATTCCATTCAAGAGTTTTTTCCATGATGTTGCTAACAGACAGACATACAGACAAAACACTAAACAAACTGAACCAAAACATTACCTCGTAGGAGGCGATAACAATAAGGGTGTTTGTGATTCCGTCAACAACAGTGCGCCGCTCCCTTGGTCCTCACAACACATGTCGTTTAGATGCGCCAGGAAGGACACACAAATCGTCACTTCCGCCGAGGCCCCTTCGCTACCCTCCCGCCCTCGTTCCTAAGCCACGTTGATGCTAGTTAGCTTTTTCTCGTCCCTCATAAAAGATGTCATCACATATTGAGAATCAATCGAAATCAGTTCCACGTGCAAGATCATCTGTTCTGTGCTCTTCTGTTAGACCCAACTGATAACAAAAATGAAATTTCAACCGGACAACTGATTTTCCTGTTTACTTTTTGAGTGTTCTATTTATGTACAGTACATGCACCGAATCTTATTTTTAATCATCCGAACTGTTTCAAGTCCAACATACTCATTCCACCAATGCCGGCCTGTATCTTCAAAGGAAGATGTAGAGAGGGATCCACGGACGGTGTCGTACTTTGGTAAGGAGAAAAAAATTATCGTAGAGAAGCGTATATTGGAGGATGTTCTTAATTTAATCGGCGTGATGATCCATGTGCAGGCTAAAACTGGTTAGCAGAAGGAAGGATAAAACGAAAGAAATCGTACTGAACGCGTTATTTATTTTATTCTGTCTGACCAAGTAGCTCATCTCTGATTTTTAGATGCGGGAGCATCTCTAGATCCAAGGCTGTCCGTCATTCGCTTACAAAGGTTTTTCGGGAACAAGGTGCTCAACTCTCGTAGAATTTGACGGAGCCCCGTCTTACGACTCTGATGCTCCCACATTTAGTACTTTTGTTCTTCTTGTCCTCTTGCTGATGTTACTTTCCTTCATTTTTTGGGAAAATACGCTTCTGAGGTTATTCTTCCTCCTGTCTTATCATCGGTATTTCGTCTGTCTATTTATCTATATATTTTCGACTGCATTTCTGTCTCTGTTTGTCTACTTATCTATCTGTTTGTCTGTCTGTCTATCTATAGCCGAAGGCTTTTATCCCGGAAGAGGTGGTTACGAACAAATCATATCTGTGACCCCCTGTCTTCCTCCAATTCACACTTCCCTCTTTCATATACCTCTCCACCTCATCATCTGTCTTCCCCTTTCTCCTCTTCCCCACTGTTGGCTCATTATTTTACGTTCCATGCCCTTATTCTATCTGTACATAATGTGCTTTCTCTTCCGGCCTCCAGTCGATTTCAACTTTCTCTTACCAATTTTTTTTCACTTCTGTTTCCTCTCTGTTTGTTATTATTCTTTAATTTTACAACAATGTGCTTCATCTTTCTCCTCTCATTTTTTATTCGTGTTCGCGTGTAAATGCTGTTTTATATCACCATTAATTTTCCCATGGTAGCCGCTTCTCTAGTATTATATTCCAAGCAACACCAGAGTATTTTATTACCTGGTACTGAACCATTAACCCTATCGCTGTTGGGATGTTTTATATTCTGTGCTAGCTAACGCAAGACCAATTCATTCACCTGGGTGAGTTACAAAAACCTGCGTGCGTTAATTTAATTAATCTCAGTCGTGCTATTGCCTTTTCTTCCTTTGTTTCCTTCCCCACCACTACCACATTCCTTTCTCTCTTTCTCAAGTGCCTAATCTCTTCGCTCCACTAAAATCTTCACCTTAGTGCTGATAGTACCTCTCATGATGTTGCTGTATCTGCTTATCATTCAAGCATTACTTGGCGGTTTTTGTGACATGACGCAAGAATATACCTTAAGATAAACAGTGCACGTATCCGTCGCTTCTTCAGTTCCTCAGCCCCTTCGTACCTCATCACCTCGCAACAGCCTTGCACATAATATTTTTTCCTTAACGGTGTGTGTGTGTGTGTGTGTGTGTGTGTGTGTGTGTGTGTGTGTGTGTGTGTGTGTGTGTGTGTGTGTGTCCTCTCCCTCTTCTGTTCTCTCTGTTTCTTCTTGGTGGTGTTCTTGTCTTTCCCTGTTTGTGTGTGTGTGTGTGTGTGTGTGTGTGTGTGTGTGTGTGTGTGTGTGTGTCCTCTCCCTCTTCTGTTCTCTCTGTTTCTTCTTGGTGTTGTTCTTGTCTTTCCCACCGATGCTAGTTGTCACTCTGTCACCACTGTTTTTTTGCCGATTGGCGTAAAAATTGCAATGCATGAAGCCTACACTGGCCTGGTATCTCGAGAGGTCTCTCTAAAATTTTCGGCCACCCAACGTAGTCAGTGGTTTCCTGAGTCACAGGAAACCTTTTGGCTTATCACTCATGTTATCACATGAAAGTAGCACCTCAATGGATGAATGGATGACGGGCCTCCCCATCTACCGGTACCAAGTTAGAGATATCTTTGTGTCGAATCTTAAAAAGGCGTTGCAACAAGTGGGAATGTGTGTGTGTGTGTGTGTGTGTGTGTGTGTGTGTGTGTGTGTGTGTGTGTGTGTGTGTGTGTGTGTGTGTGTGTCTAGGGGTACTGAAAGATGCTTTAGAGCCGATTCAGTTCTTTCAGTCCGATGTCGTATTCCTGATATTTTTTTTTCTTTGTTTCTCCGGATAATTTTACTAAATTTACGGCAGATCTCCAGTAATGAAAGGGTTGATGAATCCGGATCCTGACTTTCATTTTCCCGCCACTCTCCTACCCGTGTTTCTCCCGCCTCGTCGGCCAATTCGTTGCCGTCACCATACAAGGCCCGGCTGCAAATTTCCCAACTGTAGTCGATATCGGCACTTAGTCTTTCTCCAGGAAAGTCTAGGTTAAGGTACATTCGACTCCAGTGGATAGGCCAGGTTGATGTTAAGTTAGTCTGTTAGGATTAGGTTAGGTTAGGTTAGTCTGTTATGATTAGGTTAGATTAGGTTAATCTTTTAGATCAGATTTGTCTCTTAGGGTCAGGTTAGGTTAAGTTAATCTGCAAGGGGTTAGATTAGGTTAGTTTAGGTTTAGTTTAAGCTAGATTAACCTCTTAGGTTAAGTAAAGTTAGGTTAGGTTAGGTTGATTACTTTAAGGGTAACAGTAAATATAGTAAGAACGATCATTCTAAGGATAGCTGCAGTGTGACTGGTGTTGTTACTGCAGTGATCCCCGTAGACTGCAGGCTGATGTTGCTATTCTGCCTTTCACCATCCTACTTCTGGGAACTAGGAAGGGAGCTGAGGCACGTTTTTACGACTGTGGTGCTGCTGTTACTAACAGCATGGAATATGCCAGTCGTATAGGTCGTTAACATCCAGTAGGGAAGTTGGATCTAATGTATTTCAGGTGACAAAACATTCGTAAATCCTTTTCCATCGCGACCTATCTTGTATAATACACCTTAACATTCTCTTGCGTGTTGTTTATATCGTGTTAATATCGACATAGTTTACATCCTCAGTATACGGTACAAGTGGGTACTTAACGTGTGAAGTCCACAATAAGTCTCTGAGGAAGAGGTGTCGCGACATCTCCACAGCCACCTATAAAACGACTCATAGCTACCTTTTTATTTTTTTAATCCTAGAACCTGTTAGCACATGTTTTAACCACTTCACTGTGGTGACCATTTATTTGCTTACACTTCCTATCTCCAGACGACCTTTTTTCAGCTTGGGACAGATTTTTCAAACTAGGAGGAGTTAGATACAGCCATCATTTACAGTTTCACCACAAGAAGTCTCTCCTGGCCTGAAGAAAATAAAAAAATAGTCATAGTCAGCAAAATAAGCTCATAGGTCGTCACCGGATTCAAGGGTTGACCACTTCACTGCGATGACTTATTTTTTTACATTTCATTCTTGCTACGTACTTTTACTTTTTGTCTTGCTGCTTCCAAACGATTATTATTCAACTTAGGAAGGATCTCTGTAATTCATGCACCTTAATTTGGTCCAGAATTTCTTTGTGGCTTATTTCATGTAGCTCAGTGGCAGAAAAAAAAAAAAAAAAAAACATTGCTACGACTTTTCATCCTGTACTTCTTCGTGACTGTCCTCATATTCCAGAGATAATTTATTGTTACAAAAGTGTGTATTTAAGATGGAAAGATAGCAGTTTTTAAGCCAAGTTAGAGTACGGTTCGAAAGATCTCTCCTAAGCTGCTTTTAAGTCGTCTAGGGATGGTAAGAAATAAATACAAGACACGTCCTTGGTTTGAAGGAGTTAATTACATCCGTGCAAATAGAATGACGTTGGGGAAAAATTGCCTTATAATTGTCGGTGTTCACTGTTTGATTAGGGAGAAAAATAAGTCACATATTTTCACCTGTTCTGTTGTTCTTTTTTCCACCTGATCTATTGTTCACGTACGTTCATCTTTTCTGTTGCTCATTTATATTCATCTGCTCTATTGCTCACTTATACTCACTTGTTTTATTGCTCATTTATTTTCACCCGTCCTAGTGCTCACACACTGTATTATCACCTGCCCCATTGCTCACTTACTTTCAGCTTCACTGTTACACACTTTGCATCGCTGGTTAATATTCCAAAGACGATTCTCTCTGATACTGTGCGTCAGGGAGGAAAGTGCCGGTATATCAGAAGTGTGGAGAGGTTGTGTAACGTTAGGGAAAACTTACATCCCTGGCTGTATGTCATTCTACTGAGGGACAAAACAATAGCTTGCAGAGAGAATTGAACACTTCCTCTCTCCATCCGTTTATTTTCTTTTGGGAGATGCGTCTTAACAGTTAACCTCCTATGACTCATTCTCAGTTAAATGAAATCGTTTGGCGTTAGCTGGAGAAGAATATCTGAGGTATCCCGACCATGAGAGGGTTAAGGGTGATAGTATTAAAACTCTTAGCCTCCTATAAGATTCACTCAGCTAAATAAAATCGTCAGAGGTTAGCTGGAACTGAATGCTAGAGTTCTCTCCACCATAAGAGGGTTAAGGATGGCATTATTAACACTCAGCCTCCTGTGACTCACCTTCGGCTAAATAAAATCGTCTGACCGTAGGTGGAATAGAATTACCGGAGCTGTCTCGAAATGAGAGGGTTAATTGTGACAGTATTAACACTTTCAGCCTCTTGTGGCTCACATAGTTGAATAATATAGATTTTTATTTTCTTCTTGCTACTTTCAGCCGATTTTTTTATGTTATGGGCGCACTCTTGTAAGTGAAAGGATTACTAAAGGTTAAATCTAACCTCTCCAGTCAAAAAAGCCCGAAGAAAAATAAAAATATCTTGAGGCAGTGAAAAACAAGCCAATAGAATACTTCATTCGATTCAACGGATTAACTGATTCAGTGGAAATAAAACGTCATAAGAAAAAAATATTACCCTATACTGTGAGTCGTGATTGTAGCTCACTGTACTGATGGATGGGACACACTGCAGGGAGAAGTGAGCTCTTCCCTCAAGCATAAGTCAACAGAGATGACGACTTATGCTTTGTTTGTTAGCAACATTACGAAAAAACGGCGGAATGAAATTACATGAAACTTTGGAGAATATGTGGGCACTGGTCCCAAAAGGAAGTGATTTAATTTTGGAGGTAACCGAGCGACCTTCATAGGTCAAAATCAAGGTTACGGATTTTCAGAGAGCTACAACTTGAAACAGGTTGAAGATAGAGATATTTACTATTGTCAACATAGAGGAACTCTCATATGGGCTTTCATTTGGCACCAAGACCTTTGATCTTGAGTGACTTGAAAGGTCAAACTCAAGGTCACGGATATTCAGGAGGCTATAACTCGAAGCTGGTTGCAGATAGATATTTACTATTATCAACATATAGGAAGTCCCATATGGAATTTTAATTGGTACCATGACCTTTGACCTTATGTGACCTTCAAAGGTCATTTCATTTGCGCAATTACCCTAGACTTTAACAGTTTACTGACACAAAATGGCAGTACCGTTTCAGGATTTAACAGCAATAAAACAACTGCTGTTGGGCGAGGTTTGTTGTGCCTGGCACCACTTGTTTTTCGTATTGTTTTCATTATAATAATCACTCTAGTTTGACTGTGAAGTGTTTGGTAGATGTGTGAGTGTATATAAAGGAATAAACAATCTTAGGCACAGCTTTAACTTAAGAAGGATCTTAAGTCAGGAATGAGATTCACAAACAGTCTTATGATCAACAGCCCCTCGTAACTATTATTTTATTTTATTATTTTTTCCAGACAAGTAGAATGTACAACTTTCCCCAGTCTCTTGCTCTTCCTGTAAAAATACATCTTCTTTACAAAAAGATTGTTATTATGAGCTATTGTTAATTTCTACAGGTAGGAAAAAGGAAAGGTGAGCAGAAAAGCTTTATATGTTTCTTTTTCTTCCTGCACATCAAAATCGAGGTTAAGAGATGAAGTCGATCATCCGGTAAGTCTGTGAATAAAGCCCTGGATTCACAAACAAGCTTACGATAGATTCTCAGTCGTAACTTACATTTATTTCTGCAGGAAGACCTAGAGGCACGAGAAAATTCTGCACCCTCATTGCCCTGTCCTCCCTGTTAATACAAATACATAAACCTACGACATCATCCCTCTCTTAAGCAAGGGCTGTTTTTGCAGAAGGAACAGGGGAAATGAGGGAATTTATTCTCCTTTCCATTGTCCTTGCAGGTTAAACAAATCACTGTTCTTTTGTTTTTTAATCGGGGTCTCTGTCCACTGGCATGGTGTTAAGTGCGTGGCAACGGGGGGTGGTAGGATAGTGACAACAGTGATAAGGCCGCTGTGAGTGGCGCAGTAGGCTACACAACACAGCCCACTTCCTGCCATAAACTAATACACTTTTATGACACTTTGCCTTTACTCCCCGGTGGAACCTGTTGTTTGACACATAAGTTAACTTCCCAGTGGAACCCATTTTATGTATATAAATAGATAGATAGATAGATAGATACACAACATAATACACGTTTTCTTACGAGCTGAGCCCATTGCATGACGCATAGCATTTTCTTCCCAGTGCAGTCCCTTGCATGACACATGCATATTCATCCCAGTGGGCTCTATAGTATGACATAATTTTGCTTCCCACTGAAGCTTAATGTATGCAAAAAATGGTTTGATAACTATGACTCACTCAGCACGATAAAACCGTCTGGGGTTAACTGGAATTGAATGTTAATGTTGTCCGATCCTGCAGTAGCAGTATTGATATTGAGGTTGCCAGGACTCACTCAACTGAAGTAAATGGTCTGGCGTTAGCTGCAACAGAATACTAGAGTAATCCCGGCCATGAGAAGGTAACGAGTCCTATGGAGAAATACAAATGCAGTACAGAATGTGAAATGGAGCTAGGAACTCTTCAAGTCAACGAGCATACAGACCTTCAGTTTTATCATACGGTTTATTAGTACCCGCTTTCCCATCCATCTATCCTGTCACTTTTTATTACTCTTCTTTCCTTTTTAGGTGACTTTACACTGAGTGACTCACGTAACGATTTCCTGTATGCCAGGAAACCAGTTACAACTCTCGATGGTATCAATATAACCAGCGTATACATGTTCCCTACGTTTGGACAAATGTGTTGGCGGAGATTTAGTACCCTCCCTGGAAAACAACCAACTCAAAGACAAACGACTACTCCTTATATATAGGATCATGGCGTCTGGCTATAGATTGATAGATCGAGATAGATGATACTTTTCGAGACTACGGACCCTAATAACTACTAAATACAATGAATGATGATGATGATGATGATGATGATAATGATGATGATGGGAGGGATATGTGGCAATGGTTATGATGATGATAGGAGGAATGTGTGGTTACGGTGATGATGATGGCAGGGAGGTGTGGTTATGGTGATGATGATGGTAGGAATGTGAGGTTATGGCGATGATGATGGGAGGGAAGTGTGGTTATGGCGATGATGATGGAAGGGAAGTGTGGTTATGGCGATGATGATGGAAGGGAAGTGTGGTTATGGCGATGATGATGGAAGGGAAGTGTGGTTATGATGATGATGGCAGGGAAGTGTGGTTATGGTGATGATAACGATGATGATGGGAAGCAAGTATGGCTATGATGATAAGGGAGAAGTAGGGTGATGATGATGATGATGATGAAATGCAGTGTAGCGCCATAGCAACTTCCTGTACACCCAATGACCTTGCGGGGTAGACGCAGGGAGGTGGGTGGCGGTGCGTGCGGCCGCCTCGAGCCCATTAAACTCCTCCCATGATGGTCAGAACAGAAAAATGGGCCGTAACCTGGCTGGCACAGGAGGCTTCGTACCAACCTTTTCTTCTCGATTTGTTCAGCTTATTGCACCGTGACATATTCTTGTTTGTTATTTATATCATTTTATTATCGAAATAGTTTGCCTCAGTAACATACATGAGAATATTATGTTGTAATGTGCTGAATAAATGCCTAAGGTTAGTAATGCTACAACATCTCCAAAACGACTCATGTGTCTCCTTTATCAATATTAACATTTGTGTTACCATTTCTTATACGAGTATACGTATGGGAGTCGTCCCGGCACTGAACTACTAGTGATTCAAGCGTTCACAGTGTGAGGAAAACGGAATTTATTTTTTTATACCCGCGAGAGAGAGGTTATTCTATTTTAGTAAACGTGTGTGTGTGTGTGTGTGTGTGTGTGTGTGTGTGTGTGTGTGTGTGTGTGTGTATGAACCAAGTTACTCAAACAGTTTTTCATCAGACTTTAACCAAACTTTGTGGAGGGATGGAGAGTTAGCCAATGAGGAAACTTTCTTTTAGAACAATTGGACAATGGTCAAGGCACAGGCTAAGTTAAACGTTGACCTTGCAAAATCACCTAAACAGTTTTTGCCCGATTTAGACCAGACTTTGTGAAGTCTTTATCTTTCATCTTTCCCCATTTCTGTATGGGGTTGATGTGTTTGACCAGTCTTCGCCATACAGCTCCGTCATTTCTGTTTTTGGTCAGTTTTACGGCTGGATGTCATTCCTGACGAAAACGCTCCCTATATATCCGGGCATGCGACTAGCACCGACTTGGGATGGCTTGCCCCCTCCCCCCCCCCGTCTCCCTGCAGTTAGGGGGAATGTTTTTAGTTGTACTGCAGCTAATAGGCTCTATTTAGTCTGGGCCTACTAGGCTGAAGCAGTGCTCAAGCCTGCTCACCACTGTAAACTAATACTCCACGAGGAGGCTCATTTCCACCCCTGAAGGGGGTTGAGGTGGCATGGCCGACCTCCTCCACTCCCTCCTCATCCTTACCCCCGATGGCTACCACCTTTCCCAGCTAGGGCTGTCTCAAGAGGGTCTCGGAGGAAGTGGGGATGAAGTGGCCTTGCCATCCTCATAAATAACGAGGAGACAATTGGATAAAATATATATGACGAGAAGAGGGAGATGACGAGCGGGGAGAGTGAGATGGTTCAGGTTAATGCAAGAATGATGTGATTCAGTGCTGAAAACAGTCAGCCAAACGTCAAGGCCGCAGGACAAGGCCAAAATTTGGCCCGTGTGAGGAAAATAACTCCAACAGTTTCCATATGAGTTTAGCCAAACTTGGCAGAAGTTATAAGGGTCATCCAAGGAGTAACTTACTGTTTTTGAGAGCAAGAGATCGAAGATCAAGATTAAATGGCAATTGCAGCTTTAAAAGTTTTTATTTGATTTAGACCAAACTGTAGAAGGGCTGAAGATAAATTATGACAAGAATAAACGGACTCGATTTTTAGAACAGTCAAAGGTCAAGGTCACAAGGAAAAGTCAAAGGTCAAGGCCACAGGCCAAGGTCAAAATTCGATCCGGTTGTGGTAGGTGGGGGCGCTCACCATCCACTCACTCGATGTAGTGCTGCTCTTGGGTGTCTATCCTTTCCTCTTCATCCTTCTTTCCTTCCATTCTCTTCTGTCTTTCCTTCATTCTTTCCTTGTCCTTCTGCATACGGGTGACTTTACACTCCCTCTAATTCTGTCTTTCCTTCATTCTTTCCACTTCCTTCAGCCTGTGGGTGACTCTACACTGAGTGACAAGCCGAATGGTTTCCTGTGCACCAGGAAATCATTTACTATGCTGGGTGGTAACCATATAACCAAATTTTGGCGCCTGGTGATTTAATGGGTAATTATTGCGCTCCAATCGGATTGAGCCGGTGTAGGTTTATATCCAAGGGATGGTTGCGGTTGATTGCTCATGTTATGCCACTCAGGGATGAGTGAGGCTGGTCACTCTCATCTTAAATGTCGGGACCAACTGCCTAGCCCCGGGCTCCTACGCTCCTCATAGGGCAACATAGGATTGGATGATGGATGGATGGATGGTGTATGTGTGAACGAATTAATTATAAAACTTTTAATCTGATCTAGACCAAGTTTATTGGAAGTATTGAAAGTCAACAATGGTGTTGACCTATATTTTTGAGAACAATAGATCAGAGGTCAAGGTCACATGGCAAAGTTAACTTAAAGTTTTTGTCCGATTTAGACCAAATTTTGTGGAAGGCTTCAGGGTAAGGAGAAAATAATAGGGTTTATAATTTGGAACCAGTCATTTAAATGTCAAGGTCACAGGGAAAGGTCAAAGGTGAAGGTAATATGGCAAGATCAACTTCAACAGTTTCGATCTCGACCATGTATTGTGGGAAGGTTCATTATAAAGCAAGTATGAAAGGATTTGATTTTGAGAAAAGTTGGCGTAGGTCAGAGTCAAATGACAAAGTCAAATGTTCAGCCTTTAGACTATTTGCTGGGCATGCACGGGGGTATTGCAAAGTTCCACACACAATGTAGTGCTGCATGCCTACTTCTTCCTTCACCTTTCTTACTCTTTTTTTTTTTTTTTTTTTTTTTTTTTTTTTTTTAGTCCTCTCTCATCTTATTTCTCTTATCATTCCTGTCACTTTATATTATTCTTCTTTCTTTTTCAGATGGCTTTACATTGAGTGATAAGCCTAATGATTTCCTGTAAGCCAGGAAACCATTTACTAAGCTGGGTGGTAACCATATAACCAACCCACACGTGTTTCCTACGTTTCAACAAATTTTGGCGGAGTGTTAGTGCCCCTCCTCGTAAAACCATTAAACGACCGCCCCTTCCGGGATTATGGCGTCTGACTTTGACAGATAGAAGTTCAGTTCATTATCATATACATAAAGCAGCCTACAGATTCGGTGCCATGTTGGAAAAGTGTGATGTGGCTACATTGTATAAATGTAGGTAAGTCTCTAGTCGATATAGAAATATATATAAATCATGAGTGTGACAAAATTCCTTAAGCATTGCTTTGTACAGAGCCGAGAACGCGTTGAGGCGAGTAAGGTTAGGCCTTGTTTGCGCGACGCGGCGGATCACCTGTTGTTGGTGAGGGATACTTATTTCTCATTATTTGTAAATTTGGAAAAGTATTGTCTTTAATTGCGTTTCAAGCAGTAGGAAAGGTACTTGCGCTCGTGTTTAGATAAGTTCAAGTGAGTAACACTTCACCACACGCTCACACGACCAGATGTAAAACTTTTTCCTTGTTCACCATGGGTCATTAAATATGAGGGCAGCCAACATTACGGTACAGGCTTTCCTAGATGTTCGTAGTATGATTGGTAATTTTAGGTTGTGCAGCCTTGCTAATGAATTTCACAAGGCAAATTTAACCATGAATACCAAGTTGGCAGGCATATTTGGTTTTAATACGCTAGTCCCCAGCCGAAGCAAACCCTAATTTTATGGAAAAATAAGTACAGTAATTACAGGATTTACCTGGGGAGTCTATTTTATATTATACAAAATAATCCTAGCCAAACTGTTTAGTTGTCTTTGCCAGGGATTGACTGAAGTATGGTCAACAAGTTTTATATATCAGTCTTTTAACACTTGCCAGGATTGCATTTGAGTCATTTTCTGTTAAAGTAACATGACAGCTTGTGTTATTGTAATTGTGTGATAGTTAAGTTAGGATTAAAATAAGCTTGAGTCAGGTATGGAGACTTCTGGGTGCCCATAGGCTTGTTCAGTAGATTTATCCAGATTTTGCTAGGTAAAATTGTTAGTAGCTAATCTTTTAGGTTACCATCATCCACTCACTTTGATATAGTGTTACCTACTTCATTCACATTTATCATTATATTTCTGTGTCAGCCCAGTTCTCTTGCTATTTCTTCCATCATTCCTCTCACATTTTTGTACCCTTCTTTCAGGTGGTGTTATACTGAGTGCCAAGCCAAATGGTTTCCTGCAAGCCAGGAAATCACTTGCATTTCTGGGTGTTAACCATACTGTGTAACCAACCTATATGTGTTCCCTGCATGTCAACAACTGGGTTGGTGGAGGGTTTAGTGCCCCTCCTTGTAAAACAACTAACTCAAAGACAAACTACCAACCCTTATGGGATTATGGCATCTGGCTATAGATAGACATAGGACCACCTCATTAACAGAAATTCTTTACCAACTTTTAAATTGATTCAGTGACTGTTAAGGTGTACAGACATGTGTTTTGGAGTATGGAGATGTTCCATTAATGAGGAAAATACAGTATGATTACACAAGGGATGGGATAAGTTTGGTTAGGTTAGTATAAAATAGGTTAAGTTAGGTTAGGTTTGGATAAATAAAGTTGGTTTAAGTTATGGTCATTTACTGGTATGTTTGGATAAATACAGTAGACACTGATAAGGGCAATTTTGTTTAAAAATTGCATTCTAAAATGGCGTCCATCTGTCTTTGCCATACCATGTTGAGTACACCGCTTCCCGTCCGATCAGCGAAGTTAAGCAACGTTGGGTCTGGTTAGTACTTGGATGGGTGACCGCCTGGGAACACCAGATGCTGTTGGCATCCCTACGTGTCAAGTGGGGTTGGTGGAGGATTAGTGCCCCTCCCTGTAAAACAATTAACTCTAAGCCCTTGGCCACGCTGTTTGGGTAAATGTCCAGTAATAATAATCATGCATTATCCTTTGCTCTCATGCGCTGGTCCATACAGAATGGACATAAAACTAATAACTGGTAACTGTTCTAAATCTGTATATGAAATGGTTGACATACATTTGTGGTATTAATTCATCTTCGGTATTAATAAATGGGGACAGACACAGCACAGGTCCCACTCACTGCACAATCCTAGGTCCAGGCAATGGATCTGGGACCCCTAGCCCACCAGCTTACCAGTGGCTGTGGTAGTGGCCTCGGGGTATATACAAATGCAGCATAAGAACAATACATATGCGTTTTACACAACAGAGGATCAGTCTAGATCAATGAGGATGGAGAGTAACGGGTTGCAATGTGGAACCTAGCCATCAGGTGCTTTTGTGCTTTTGTCTGTACAGAGCTGAGGATCATGCTGGATGGGTTAGGATGGAGAGTGTTATGTTGTAAGAAGGAGTGTCCCCATCATGTGCTGTTGTGCATCTTATTCAGCTTTCCTCTATAGAGGTTTAGCTATCATGACCTGAACAAATGCAGTGCTAAACCACTTGAGTCCAGTTGATGTCTATTTTAATATATTTTACTGCTTCCTGTGATTGTATTATACTTAAGAAAAGACTAATAATGTCAAGGGTTTATTAAGGCACCCTAAGCGGAATAAAACTGTCAGGAGATGGCAAAAATAAGTGAGAAAATATACCTCCAGGCTGAATAGGTTAAGGGGTAGCAGTGGAATCTGGAATTCCATTGTCCATGAATTAGCATTGAGATATTGTATTGTGGCCCTACTTCCGTGCACTAACAATGTGAGCAGCCTTGTAACAGCTCTCATTGACACAGGATGTGAGGAAGTTGTACCCTGTCCTGTCAAGGTTGATGACCCACTGGAGGTCAGAGACCACTGTTTACATGGAAACCAGAGGTTAAGTGATAATAGGGGAATATATTTGTAATCTTATACCAGCAACATCTTGAGATGCTCATGGCTTCACAGTGCTTGATAAATTATTATTGTCAGTAGGAGTAAGTTAGATATACATTATTGCATATTATATTTATACACTGCATGATACCTATACTTGAACAGTTTCAGATACCTGCAGTATAGATGTCCTTGAGTGGGGAGGAGCGGGAGCTCCGCTGTGTCTTGAAATGGTTTTCTGATTGGGAGGAGCCGCAGAGAGAACAGTTCCTTAATGTCTTGGTAGAGAAAGCTGCACCACCTGATGTAGACCAGCTGTTTCAAGTAGGATTTTTGGCTTCTTGTTTTTGAGTGGCTTAAAAATCTTCTACTCCTGTGTTCTGTTGTGCATCTCTTAAGAGAGCAGCTTCCGCTTGATCTTACAACTACCACTAAACACACTTAAATGTACTATGTCAGGGAGAGAGGTGCACTAACCATCTCCAATATATCAAAAGCTGGAAGGCCCACACTGTGATGCTGGTGATGAATGCTGTGCTGCCTGTGCTTTTCCACTGTTATCGTAGTTTACATGCCTGGTTTACCACTGCCTTTTCCATTGGGCATGTCACGACTGACACTATACAGCAGAACCTCGTTATGTGATGAATTGCTTATATGATTGTGGAAAAGTTGGGACCTTTTTACAAAATATGCTTGTACAATCATCATGATCCTGTGCGAAGCTTCACCGACCAATGTACAGTTGTTATTTTTGCATATACAATCACAGACATGCAGAGTTAGGGTCATTTGTTTTTTCCAAGATTGCCTTTGAACTCGGTCATTATTGGGTTTGTTGGTGTCAGTGATCAAACAGTAGTGTGGTGTTGGAGTTAAAGCAGTGAGTGAAGTGCAGTGAAGTGAAAAAAAAACTACCAGCTTAAGTGAAGTGAATAACCAGTTTTTGTCTATTTTTGGTGGTAAACAGAAAGTTAAGTGCAATGAAGTGAAATAACCATCAGGTGATGCAAGTTGGAAACTTGTTTTTAGACACTGTTGGGTGGGTGACCCTTGGACAAAAACATATCCTCCTTGAACCCATGTGATAATTGACTCTATATTATAAATCATCATGTGATGGATTTTTTTAAAACATCTTCATCGGAACATCAGAATGTGTTGTACTAGTCACATCTCACACTGGTACCCCTTGCTGGCATCTGGGAGCCTCTTCCTTGAGCTAGGATCCTACCTGGTATCTGGGAGTCCCCTCTTAGGTGCCGGTACCTAGCACATGACATCTTGCATTGGTCACCTTCAAGTAGCCAGTCTATAGGAGTCAGCCACTCAGTGGTAATATGAAGTGCTTAAGTCCAAAATGCTTGGATCTTTGGCAGGCAGTTTGTAAACCACATACTGTGCTTGCTACTTAGTCAGTTTGTCTTCTTCTGACAAAGATCTGTAGCCCCTTTTTAGTTCAGCTAATTGTTCAATTATAGCCAAGTGTGAGGGTGGAACATCTTAGTAACCAAGGTGGCTCATTCCTGCCTCATAACAAAAGCTCAATAAAGTTCATGCAACTATGGCCTAGAATTTAATCAGTGAGAGAAGCTTGGTTCCATCAGATGAAAACAAACCATCTATAGCTGCATGAAATTTGGGATCAGCTACAATAAGGAACTGCAAACAAGAAAGCTACATGTTCTACATTCCTTGCATGGATGCATCATTCAGTATGCCCACATCTACAGTGTCCCAAGAGGAAAGGACATAACTTGGGGAAGTCATAGATTAGGATATTTCAAGACAAAATTATTCAGTAAACATATACAGTATATGATTTTGAAGGACAGTACCATTATCTTAAATTTTAATAAGGCAGTATGGTGCTGTCCTGTAAATGTAGGCATGCTCAACGTTATGTCCATGCAAGGCACTTAGAACTTGTAATTCTCTGAGTTGCAGCTCCTTGTTGTATAATATTCCAAATTTCATGCAGATAATGTGTGGTTCAAAACCTAACCTGGTGGTTATGAGATTAGTGAACCTGTATATACCAGTACAGTATATGTATTTATATTTATATACAGGTAATTAATACAACATTTCTAATGGGTGTACTCACCTTGGATTAATTCCACTGCATTTTTTTAAGCCACTGGTTAACCATCTTGTCACTCATTTGTAGGTGGGTCAGCTTAATCGTTGGATAAGCAGTTTTACTAGCTGTCAAGTGCAGAGCAGCACATCATAACCTGTGGTCAGGCTGTAAGCACTGATCATGTAAACTACCCATTAGTTAGGTTTTTGAGTAATCCAGTCCTAGGGTCTCGATTATCATCAATCCATCATACAGCCTGTCAGAATGACAAGTTCACACCACACTTATGCATGAAAGCTGAGCCAATCTGTAGAGTCACTGTATTCATAGCTATTTAATAAGCATTAGGCTAGGGGACAACAAGGTCTTTTGATAAAAGATTATTTCTTGCCTTTGGCTCTTATAACTTTCCTTGGTGTTGCAAAAACTGACTAAAGGTGAAGAAAAAAAAATGGTTATCTAGCACCATTTTTACTTATCTGGGTGTCCCACGTGGAGTTGACTAACATACCTTCTCCCAGTTCACATTCTTGGGCCAGTGTACAATGTTAGGATAATGATCGAGCAAATTGGCAATCATAAAACTGTAAAGCTGAGTTGCAGTAGTAAGAACAGCTGGAAGCTGAAGTCATATTGGACCCCACAGCCTTCCTCTTGTGAAAAAATAATTTGGTCGCACAAACTTTTTCTTTTCAATCAACATTTTCTCTTTGGAGGCACCCTGAGGAAGGGGCTCTTATAAACTGTATGATGGGAAAAGGCCCTAAAACCTCTTATAACACCATGCAGATATTCTTGGCTCATGCTGAGCATGACATCATTCCAGTTGGATGTAATCTTCTTCTGCCACCAAGACAAACACCACAGAGAACACCAGACTCATACTTTTCCTTTGTGCATTTTTCACACTAGGTATTTCATGTGTATTGCAGTACATTGTTATTTGTGTCATTTTGCCAATAGTTACAGCAAAATAGTAAAAGGCTGACCTTAGCTATTAGCCAGTCATAGGTAGGCCTATATGATTTTTTTCCCTAATACCTAGTTGATGCATTTTTGGACAACACTGTCTTTTCTCAGACAGGGTCACTGTTTTAAGCAAGGATCCATTGTATTTAACAACATATTCAGCCCCATTCTGTAAGAACAGGAGATTGAATGTGTTGAAGAAGACTCATAACAGTAGCTGCTGTGACTGTGAATTAGGGGAGCTACACACTCATGACCTGGGGGTTAAGTGTTCAGGTCCACCCGAAGACCATTGGTTGACATCAAGAAGGGCAATTGGCCACAAAGTGCTGTGTGTTTCAATAAAAGTCACATACACAAGGGCAATGGCAGAGCCCCTTAGGAAATGCATGATGTAAAATCACAAGAAAAACTACATTATACATATATATATATATATATATACTGTATATATATATATATATACACACAGTAAAACCTCAATATAACGGACTTTAGTAGACCGGAATTCGCTGTTATCGGACTCGAGGAGCTATCTCTATCTGTCTATCTATTGTCTGATGCCATAATCCCGTAAGGGGTGGCCATTTGACTCCGAGTTATTTGTTTTACAGGGAGGGGCACTAACCCTCCACCAACCTACTTGTTGACACGTAGGGAGCATGTATGGTTTGGTTATATGGTTACCACCCAGCGTTGTAAATGGTTTCTTGGCTTACAGGAAACCATTTGGCTTGTCACTCAATGTAAAGCCACCTGTAAAGGAAAGAAAAGCAATAAGAAGTGACAGGAAAGATGAGAGAAATAGGAAGAGAGGAGGGCAGGCACAGAAAAAGAATGATAAAGGCTAAGGAAGAAGTAGGCAGCACTACATCAAGTGAGTGGAAGATTGTCGCCACCACCTACCACTACTCGAGGAGCTACTGGTCTAAATTCCTATAAATAAAAAAAAAAAGTCCGATAAAGCCAGAAGCAGTCCGGACTGCGTGGCCACTTCAGCTGTGTTCACCACAGTAAGGTAAATAAAACACATGTTTATCAGTGTACAGTACAGTATTTTTATATATATTATACCATTTGATTAATGTAGTGAAGTTATAACACAGTACAGTACTGCAGTGGTAGTCAAAACAGTTTGAAAACTGTTCATGCCATCTGAACTAATGTCTGATATATCAGAATAAGTCTGGATTAGCAGGGGAAAGTATGGATGTCGCTTTTATCAGAATTTTGCATTTTATGGAATTGTTTGGGCCCCAATTAGTCCATTATAAGGAGGTCTTACTGTATGTACAGTATGTATGTGTGTATTTTTGTATATATATATACATATATATATATATATATATATATATATATATATATATATACACACACACACATACACATATACAGGCATACCCTGGTTTAACGATGTAATTGGTTAGGTAAAATCCCATCGTTAGACAGGGTATCATATATCGGGGTACTTTTAACATGTATTTCAACGTGGACCCCTTACCAGCCTTGGGTTTCCCGCCAAACCAAGTCCAAAACCCACCCAGATGAGCCCAAAAACAAGTTTAAGGGCAGTCTAAATGGCCTAGCAGCAGTCAAGGAAGTTAACCTAAGCCAAACACCTGTAAATAACTCACTAAAACCAACAAGTAAAATCTGAAAATCGTCAAATATAAGTCAGGAAAAATCAAGCTTAGTAAACTGTACCCCAAAATGACAATGTTCACGCCACGTATGACTATAATGTAAGTTTAAAAACAGTTTATAAATCAACCTAAGCTCAATTTTATTCTAAAATATCATCAAAATTGGTAAAAAAATAAAAACCCCATTGTTAAACCAGGGTTTGGCCATCGTTAGGTGGGGTATGCTGGTATTTCTACCCCCATCGTTAAGCCTGGGTATCGCATCTAGAGGTATCGTATAGTGAGGTATACTTGTACATGAGTTTCCTACCCATTTTGCTCCAACTTAGCCTGAACTTGCCCTCGCCTCATCAAAATCACTGAGTTGTAATGACAGATTGTAGTAATTTGCAATAGTCATGAAAAAATGCTGACAAGAATGTAAAATATGCTGTGAAATGGTGAATTTAAAGACCAAGTTAGTGTAAAATGAGTACTAGTATACTTTTCATTCATTATCTAATCCTGTGTTGCCCCATGAGGAGCGTAGGGGCCAGGAGTGAGGCAAATTGGTCCTGACATTTAAGATGAGAGTGACCAGCCTCACTCATCTCTTAGTGGCATTTATGTGAGCAATAAACCGCAACAACCCCTTGGATATAAACCTACACATGCTCAGTCCGATTGGAGCACCTTAATTACTCACTGAACCACCAGGTACCATAATTTGGTTGTATGGTTACCACCCAGCATAATAAATGGTTTCTTTCTTGGTGTACCGGAAACCATTTTCTATGCTGGGTGGTAACCATATATCCAAATTATGGCACCTGGTGATTCAGTTTGTAATTAAGGTACTCCAATCAGATTGAGCCTGTGTAGGTTTATATCAAAGGGATGGTTGGTATATAAGTATATTGGCATGGTATCACCATGACTTTCAGTGTTCTTGTTGAAATTTATAGCACAGTGTACCATATGCTGAACTGACTGGAGTTGTAGTATATGGGTGTTTGGTAGGGATGGTCATTAACTCTTAGACCTCAGTAGGCTTCCAGTGGTGACTAAAATTGTCTAGAATAGTACTGATAAATCATCAGCCTATATATACAAATTTTGAGGAGTCTACATGTGATAGCACTGTGCACCATGGGTTTGGCTAAGCAGCTATAGCATCCATCCAGGAACCAAACCTCTTCATATTTTTCAGCACCTCATTGTGGCGAAGAACCCTGATTCGACTGTGGTGAGGTTCTGTCTTCCTCAGTGGGGCGCCAGTTCTATGCACAGTTTGCATACTATACTGTACTTTATAGTGATCCATTGGTTGTCACACATAATACCAATTATGGTGCATGATAACAGGTTTGCATGATGAGAAAAGCACAGGGCCTATGAGATTTTTCCTGATTGGTGCCAGGCATCCCAAGTGCAAGGCCAAATGTTCATTTTACGGCAATTTAGACTCATTAAATGCATGCATACTGCTATGGTAAGTATCAGAAACACATAGGCATGGTTAGGTTAATAGAAAGAGATGAAAAGGGCATGGTAAGGAAGAAATATATACCATAGAGAGACCTGAGATGGGCTTGATAGGGGGTTCCAGGGCTAGTGGACAGAGGATTAGTGGTCTCTACTACCTGGGATTAACTCCTCAAGTAGGGCTTTACCTTTAAATCCCTCAAAGCCATCAAGAACCACAGACACTGCATTGTCATTGTTGGCAGAAACCAACTCTGTTGTGTGATACTGATGTTTTTTAGGTAAAAAATGTGCTATAATGGCAGGAGTGCAGAGTTTCGTCTCGCAGTGATAATGAAAACCAGTACTGTATAACCAAGGGATTGCTGTACTTGTAGGATGACCCCATAGATGCAGTTACCTATCTGTGGTCTACAGAAGTACTGTACTGTTTTAACATTGCATAGGGTAAATTTGAAATTGTCATTGCTAGTCATGTACTATTTTTTTCTTTCTTTCTCTCTTTTTTTTTTCCCAGGGCCTTGATCAGCTTTCCCTCAACCCCAGCTTCCATTCGGTGTTTCAGTGTCAATTGCGCCTCTTCTCAAGCTGGTTTGACACCTGGACCTGTCATCATCGCAACAAGCTTCTCTTTAATCTTCACCTCAAGGATCCTGCATTTGTGGAAAAATTTCATTACATAATCATTCAGAAAATCTAAGTGATAAACTGTGTGATTGGATTTCTCTGATTGTATGCAGTTCTGCGTTAAAATAAAACAAAATTAACAGCTTCAGGCATTTTTTAAGAGAGCTGTAACTTGAGATGACAGTATTTAAGACATTTACGGAGATAATTGAAGTTTTTTAAGAAAGTTAACAGGATTAATATCGCGCAAGCAGCCTCTCAAATAATATAAGCATAAACCAAAAGTACTTTGTAGCCTCAGTAGCCAGGAGTGAGTTTACCTTAAAACAGTTAATTCTTCAACATGCCACAGCAACACACCACCTTGGACCAAGTAAACTTTCTTGGTCAGTGGTTCAACTCGTGGTCTGAAATGCAACGAGAAGATTTTTTGCCGATACTAGTGCAAGCCTTCCAGCCTAAAGATCACATCAATGGACTCCTTGGTGGTATTGACTCTTTGAGCTTGCAAGGAAGGAGACCATCTCTTTTTGACTGCCAGGTAAGAATACCTTAATTTTTTTGGTAAATCATATTGTGTCAGTAAATTTTAGCATGCAGTACAATATTGTATAGGATAGCGAACAGGCAGAATGAACTGCAGAGTGCATATAGATGGTGAATGATCTGAAAAGATTGATACATTTACAGTAGGCTGATATTAGGTAGAAGTAGAAAGTAAAATTGCCCAAGGAGTAAAAGTGGCCAGTGCTCTGAAGGCCTTGACAGAATGGAAAACTGAACATAGGAGATGCAGGAATGCCTGAAGATGTGGTATTGTGGTATTGGTCACAGTACAGTAAGCCATTAAGGTGCGAATGTATGTCAGAGCTGGAAAAAAGTCATGTGACGGCTACAATATTTTTACTAAACTTTGACACCACTGGATTAACCCGTAAAAGACGGCTGTCCGCATATGCTGTTTGAGGGTACTAAGGCCAAAAAGACAGGTGTCTGCATATGCGGTTAGGCTGGAGTACCTGTAAACTTAATATTTTCCCCACAAAACAATTTCCGTGTTCATTTATATTATTAATTTGCTTTGTATTATTACTATAGCAACTTTCAAAACATAAAGGTGTTTATGATAAAGATTAACATAGGGTGTAGGCATCTGTAAACAACTCTTAACATCCTAGGTTGTGGTGGTAGAGCAGGTGCCAAGATGCTCTGTGTTTGAGGTATATTGTCAGTGGAAAGGCAGCTTGTTAATATAATAGCATTGTAAAATACCAGTGAAAAATAATTTGAAATATTAACCAGAGTATTTCAGTTATTTCGATAGATTAATAAAGGTAACTTCAGCTGTATTTCTTTGCTGAGTTTATATATACAGTATAACCATCACCACTGTCAGTGCCATGACTCACACCACCCACTGCATTTATTTATACAGTACTGGTGTTGAGTGAGTACTGGTCTGGTCTGTTGTGGTAAATAACTTCCCAGGTTAACTTAGTATGGTGATCAACTGGTTGCAGATTTTACAGTTCAAAGTACCATATGTGCTGTTTTAAACCTTCATAGTTTGTCATGATCAGCTGCTGCTGATAGTATTAACTGTGGAGAGGGTGAGTGATGATGTATGGTACTGATATGGCAAATAACATTAAGGTAACAAGATAACAAGATGGTTGCAGAACCTCCCTACATCTGAGTATGATAACACCTAAAATGTATGTAGTAAGCTAGTGAGCACTATAAATGTACAGGACTAGTTTTATCTGCATTCACCTGCTTTTCACTTTTTTTTTTTTTTATGACACTTATCTGCTCATGCTGCAGGTATACCATCAAGTAAAGTAGGTAGTCAGGAACAGGAAGGCTTTTGGAAGGAGAAGGGATGTTCATATCATAGATTCATCTCATGATGTATATCCATCCATCCATCATCCAATCCTACTTTGCCCCATGAGGAGTGTAGAAGCCCGGGGCTAGGCAAGTTGGTCCTGACATTTAAGATGAGAGTGACCAGCCTTACTCATTCCTGAGTGGCATTACGTGAGCAATAAACCCCAACCATCCTTTGGATATAAACCTTCACTGGCTCAATCTGATTGGAGCGCCATAATTACCCACTAAACCACCAGGTGCCAAAATTTGGTTATATGGTTATCACTCAGCATAGTATATGGTTTCCTGGTGTACAGGAAACCATTGGCTTGTCACTCAGTGTAGAATCACCCATAGGCAGAAGGACAAGCAAAGAATGAAGGAAAGAAGGACAGAAGAGGGTGGAAGGAAAGAAGGATGGAGGAGAGGAAAGGGCAGACACCCGAGAGAGCACTACATTAAGTGAGTGGATGGTGAGCACTCCCACCTACCACCACTCATGATATTTAACTTAGTGAAAAAGTATCAATATTTAGAGAAGGGAAAGTAGCTGAATGCTGCCTTCATGGATCGGGGGAAAATGTATAAGAGTAGATAGACGGACGGAGCAGTTGTAAAAATATATGGAGTAGATGGGAAATGCTGAATGCTATTAACTCTTACCAAGCTGCAAACCTCATATGGTATTGTATGCACTTAATTTCTGTAAAATTTTGGCCAACAAAAATGCAGTAGTACAGCTTAGTCATCTGTTAATTTTTACATCAAGCTTACCCATTTATGATTGGACTGCCCTGCTTGTTTGACTGGACACAAAGGGGACTTACAAAATTTTTTCCTGAAGTCCAGACTCAGTGCAGCACAGTGCCCTATTTGCATACAGGTGAAGTTGTTCCATGACTGGTTTGCATCATGGGCAGAAGGAGAACGAGAGCGCCTGTTGCAGCACCTTCGTGAGGTTGACCCAGACTTCATGACTCAGTTTGACAAACGTGTAAATGGAGGTGAGTCACCACGTGAGGATACTGCTTCCAGCCAGCCTGAATGTGGGGAGGAAAGCCTCAATAATCCACCTAGCTCTGTTAGCTCACCTCCCAGCACTCTCCCTCGTTCCCACAGTCCCCATGACTCTGGCTTAGATGAGCCAGCCAGTGATGGTGATCACACTGAGCCACATAGCCTGGACTCCAATCATGATACAGAAGACACAGTTGGTGCTGGAAGTGTTGCAGTTGGCTCATCAGTATGTGAAGCTCCATCACCTCCAGTGAAGCCTGTGGTGTCACATGTTGAGAATAATGCAGTTACCCAAGAGGACAACTCAGAAAAAGCAGAGATAATAGATAATGGATCTGCAGAAAATAAGATTTTATCAGCTTCTGCAGAAGGGGATGTTGTATTATCAGAAGATGCTGTGGGAGAGCAGTAATGAATTGGTGGTACTGGGCTGATTTTGATACTGATATTATATCTTTCATTATTATACCTATTGTTTATAGAGGGGTATGTAACAAGCAGAATTGTTGATGTGTACAATCCAGGTTACTTGTCTTTCATTTATTCTTATTTAAAGTATGTTGGCAGCAGTAATTGTAACTTTCAGTATACTGATAGTACTACAAAATGTTATTTACTCAAATCTTACATTACTTAAGTTTAAGCACAAATAGAAAATTGTTAATTAACCTGTAAACTTCAGCATTAAGGTTTTCCACCTTTCCTTTGGTGTGCAAACAGCACCACTTTCATCACTTTTGGCTTAAGCCAATTTTACTTGGTATGAAAGTGAACGTGCTGAAGTATGAGAGTATACTTAATATGAGGTAAGTACTATGATGGTTCAGTCATATTGCGTTAGGTGGCCATATTCCTGTAGCTAACAGATAGACAGTGACACTAGTGGGTGAGGCACTCCAGCCTGATTGGTTCATGATGATTTCAAGTCCAAATGGTCATAGGGATTTGTTACACAGTGCTGATCAGGGATGAATATATATATATATATATATATATTTTTTTTTTTAAATGTAACAACTTATATCCCAGCCCCAGGCCCCTACGGTCATGATGGATGATGTATGCATGGATGGAATAAAGTAACAGGATTCATCCTAGCTGTGAAAATACGTACTGGTAGTGTTTATTTTCTTTGCCAACAGTTTAGTATGATGAAGTAAAATAGCATATTTTCAAATAGGGGCTGCCAATTTTTGGCAGTTATTTACTATGGCATGGCCAAGGAAATGTTTGTAGATTTGGATTTTGAGGGGCACTAAAATGAAAGTTTAAAATCTTTCAGTAACCTTTACAGACAATATTTGCTGTAAAATATGAAGGAGTATGTGTCAGAGTTTGGATATATCACATATTAGACAAATAGTTTTGTTCATTTAGCCTGGACAACAGACAGAGCATCAGACAATGAGGAAGGGAGAGAAAGAGAGACTAGATGGTGGAAATAACACTGCCATATAAGCCCTACTTTCCCTCTTTCCTCTTTTTCTTTCTCATTTCATAGTGATGGGGGAGAGAGAATTGGGAATGGTGGTAGGGTGAGGATGGGAAGGGTTTATACATGGCATTTATGTTACTGAATTACATAATCAGCAGACTGCTCCAGCTAAAGTTAATCGTGGAACATTCAAATTTGGGCCTCACTTCCGTATGTCATTCACTTAGAAGGCAATGTGGAATGTCACTGATTAGTTAAATTTGCACTTAGTTCATGAATACTACTATAAATACTGTTAAAAATAGTAATCTGGTCTTTTATTTCTGAGAATTGCTAGTTCTTCCAAAAGAAGTTACAAGCATTCAAGACACATTTGCATCTATAAAGCAAACTTCTGCATATGGTGAATCCAGTGCAGGCTGTGACAACTTCACTGAGGAAGACACAAAGTGTAGAGTAGGCGTCCATTACTAAAGAAGTCAGACGCAGCAAAATGAAGCAAACTGGGTCCATACTCTGCACTCTGTATTTTCCTTATCCCTATGTTTAAGTGGCAACAGCTACACCATGCCTAGTAATCATCCATCCTAGCACCTCTTTGAAGACTGTAGTCACTCATAAAGAATGAGGTATTTAGCTGCATTCTAAAATATTCAACAGCTTGGTTTGTATAAATGACTGACTAACCTGATGTCAGGCATATTCTCATACTTTAGCATGTTCACTTTCATATTGAATAAAACTGGCTTAAGATGAAACTGATAAAAGACTCTGTTCTGACATTAACTAGCAGTCAATGCAACGCAGAAATGATGTGAGGGAGTTCTCAGAGGAGGAGCAAAGATAAGTCCTGCTGCTTATTTAACACAGATTGAACCATCTTTAATAGATAATCATCACGAGACAATATCATTGTGTGAACCAGTGTTAAGAGGCAGCTTCTGTTGGGAAACTCTCATAGTTTTGACAAAAAATATACCATACCCCCAAGATACAGATAGGAACCACTGAACTTGCCTGTATGAAGAGTTAACATCTTTAGCTTATATTTTAAACGAGCACTATCATCCAGCCTTCCAGACACTTCAAAATGGCTTGGAGGTAACAACCTGAGATGATGAGGAGATGTCTCACATGGAGCATTAGACTGCCTTGTGAAAACTAATGCTTCCATAGATCTTATGGCAGTATCAGGGTTGCATTTCCAACTAATTCAAATTGTTGTACACTGATGTCATTACCCTCGTGAACCTCTCGTCAAGTAGTGGCATTTTCTTGCATATGAGCAGCCCAGCCCAGCTCAACTAATGCTTTTGTGAAGCTTATATATCAGCAACCACAGGGCCGATTACTGCGTGATTTGCACCGTATGAAGAGTTAACATCTTGACAGGTTTCATCACACCCCGGCGGTGCACGTGCAACGCGCCAAGTGCAGCGTGTCAGAAATATTCAAAAGAGGGCCACAGGCCAGACAGTTGGTGTAGAGGCATGAAACTTGGTAGGTAGATAGCCATTAATATACTCTTGGCATCCTCGGGGTGGAAGGCAATATTTCAGTGCTTTTGGATTTACATGGCCTTGCTTGTACCTCACCGACAAAGGCGTTTTACTGGTAAGTATGGTACTTGTATATCTTTCCATCAAAATTATGGTACAGTGCTGTATAATCATCCATATATCATTACAAGCAGGCATTTTGATATTACTGTAGTGGTCTGATGAAATAAAATATTGTTAAAAAAATATATACTGTACAGTAGGATGAAACAAAGTACTCTACACATATTTGTTAAAAATCTTCCATCCCTCATCATCCAGTCCCTTTTGGCCCCATCAGGAGCACAGGAGCCAGGGTCTAGTTGACTAGCCTCACTTGCCCCTGAGTGGAAATGTGTGAACAATAAACCCATCACTTCTTGGCTCCTGCTTCCGTCTCATTGTCACACCGTGCATTTTATGACATGACCACACTGCATTCCAGCATGAGCTTACCTCAGTACCTGATGCCTGCCCATTATTTTTGACAAGATACTGGTTTAATTTTGTCAAAACACCATACATTAATTAGGAAATCATAAGTTTTTAGTGAATATTACATACCATATACAGGCATACCATGGTTTAATGATCCAATTGGTTAAGAACCTATCGCTAGGTGGGGTTTCGTATCTTGGAGTAGATTAAACATGTAAAGTATAGGGATGCTTTTTTGAGCCTTGAGTTTCCTCCCAAGCCAAGTCCTAAACCTACCCAAATAAGTCCAAAAACAAATTTCTAGCTAACCTAAACCCACAGTAGTTTAAAACAAGTTAAACTAAGCCTAAAATCAGTTTGTAACTCACCTAAACCCAAAAACAAAATCTGAAATTCATCAAAAATGTCTGGAAAAAATCACTTAGTAAACTGTGCCCCCAAAATGACAATGTTCACTCCACCTATGACTAAAACACATTAATCAAAGTCTAATAACAGTTTATAAATCAACCTAAACACAAAATTTAAGTCTAAATTATCATCAAAATTAGTTTAAAAAAAAAAAAATCCATAGTTATACCGGAGTTCGGCCATTGTTCAGTGGGGTAGGGTGGTATTTCTTCCCCCATCGCTATGCCGGGGTATCGCATCTAGGGGTATTGTATCTTGGGGTCTGCCTGTATTTAACCCCTCCCGTCCAGGTGGCATGTACACATGACGACCAGGGGACATGTATACATTGATCTAGTGTTTTGTAGTATTATTGTTATTGTATTATATAACCAAACCATACGTGCTCCCTACGTGTCAACAAGTGGGTTGGTGGAGGGTTAGTGCCCCTCCCAGTAAAACAAATAACTCAAAGTCAAATGGCCACCCCTTACGGGATTATGGTGTCTGGCAATAGATAGATAGATAGTATTACTATTTTGATTATTGCATCATTTTATAATATCATCTTATACTATAATTTTATATTATACTGTAGGTTTAGCTGAGAAATTATGGTGTAAATAATGGTGATTTTTAAGAAAAACACCTGCTGGTGGTTTGGGCGGTGAAAACAACCCCCGGACATGATGGGTTAAAAACTTTTTAAATAAATGTTATATGTGAACTGCTATTTCTAATTATAGTACAGTATTGTCATTTTCAGAAATGGAGAACTAAAACCAAAATACAGTTAGCGTACGAGGTGCTATCCAAAATTTTCTGGACTAATGCTATATAAAACTGAAAACTCACCATAGCTCCTGTTGGCTGCCATCACCCTTGAAGTAGTTCTCATGCACATAGATACACTGGTCCTAGTGCTTCCTCCATTGTTGGAACGCTCCCTGGAAATCCCTTTTGATAAGTGTTGAGCAATGCCAGCTGTTCCTTCTGGATGTCCTCATTGGTATCAAAACAACGCCCTCTCAGCTTGTCCTTCATTTGGGGGAACAGAAAAAAGTCACAAGGGGCCAAATCCGGCAAGTAAGGAGGGTGGGGAGTGATAGCCATGTTGTTCTTGGCCAAAAACTGCTGGGTGTTGAGCGCACTGTGAGCTGGGGCGTTGTCATGGTGAAGCAGCCAGTTGTTTTCTCACCAAAGGTCGGGGTGTCACTTTCCCGCATCTTCACACAGTCCCCGCTAAACATCACAGTAGAAGTTGGAATTGACATTTTGGCCATCTGGGATTAATTCTTTGTGCACAATCCTTATGATGTCAAAGACAACAGTCAGCATGCTCTTGACTGCTTTTCACCTGTCTGGCCTTTTTTGGCCTTGGTGAGGTTGTCTGACCAAGAGATGGTGCACCAAACACTTGCTGAATCATTGCCAGGGTCACTGTTGCATTTTTCCTGAGATTCACAGAACTTGGTGCAAGTTCGCTGTTCCTTTTTTTATATCCATCTTGAAAATCACCAGACGACACGTGCACAACGGCAAACAAACGAACATCACTAATCCCCATATCTGCCTAGCTCAATGTTGCTTGGCACACTGACTCACTGTGCATATAAGTATTGTCTCCTAAAGGCACATCATGCTACTACAACCCGTTTAGGAGTTGCGTTCCCAATCTGGGAAGTTTTGGATAGCACTTTCTACTGTACTTGATCCTGCCTAAAGCTGATGATTGTTTATAGATGATTCCCTGCTCCATGTATTAATTTTCAAGCTTATGTGTACATCATCTTCATCCTGACCACTTTCCCACTTAAATATGGGGTGAGGTAGGGTCAAGAAAGCTAGGAAAGAGAATCCATGATAGTGGGAGAACAATTAACAATATGCCAAATGATGCATTTCACATTACCTGCCAGGTGAAGTTAATTTATTGGTGATAAAAAAAGAGGTGCCAAACTTTTGTCATGCTCCTATATACATGATACATCCAACCAACTCTAGTGCATTGGATGAAAAACCTGGCTTTTGAAAAGTATACATGAATTAAAATCAGATATTCACACACACAAAAAAAAATGCAATATCTTAACCTTCTGTATGTGGTAGAAGTACAGTAATAGAGTATTTCTACTCGGCCCAAGTTCTGTAAAATGCATTTAATCAAGATATCATAACTAACTTCACCAATGCATACTAAGCAAAATCCAATTTTTTTTTTTTTTTTTTTTTTTTTTTTTTTTTTTTTTTTTAAGTACTGGTAAGTAATTAGATAAGTACTCAGAGGTAGTGAATGATATGCTGTTACAATGACACATGGGTGGATCCAGGGGTGTTTCCCTGGTTGCTTGGGCAGCACCCATGTGGTTGAGGAAGTAAATTTCATAGGCTTAAGAATTGTGTTTTGATAGAGAGAGAGGGGGTGGAGACTTACAAAATTGAAATAAAATTAGTAAGCAAACTGATCCCATGTATTGGTGATTATTTAAACTACAAAGAGATAAGTAAACCATCTGTCTATATAAACCCAGGTGCCTTAATCCTGTAAGGGGTGGCCACAAACAAATCATCTCCATGTCGCCCTGTCCCTCACCATTTCAATGCCCTCCCCCCAGCTTACACTCCCTCTCTCATATACCTCTCCACTCCAGCTCTTCATCATTTTGTTTACTTGTAACCACAGAACCAACCCTTATGTGTTCCCTACGTGTCAACAAGTAGGTTGGCAGAGGGTTAGTGCCCCTCCCCAGAAAACAAGTAACTCCAAGTCAAATAGCCATCCCTTAACTGGATTATGGCATCTGACTATAGTGTATATAGACAGATAGATAGATCTCCATCTCTGAGATGGAATGAAATGGAGATAAGTAAACAGAATCATTACACTAAACATAAATTCCAAGTAACTCAGCCAGGAACAATACTCTGCTTACTCTAATTTGGCCTTTATTTTCGTCCTTGTGCTGCTTATTTCACGTAACTTAATGATCGAAAAAGACAGTGGTAAAGCCCTATATCCTTTACATAACACTACTTCGTGACTGGCACCATATTCTAGTGTTAATCTTCTGTTGCAGCTCAGCATTTTAGATATAGAAATGTCAATTTTAGGCCAAGTTAGGACAAAAAGGGGGTTAGTCACTAGAATCTGATCCGTGAGAATGATACAGGTTCACTTCTGTAATGCCGCTTGCCACAGCCAATCAGAACCTTTAGACACCAACTGAGTTACTCTCTCACTTTGTTATTTTTGGATACGGCTATGCAACACATTTTTTTTTTTACTGTTTATTTGCATTGTCACAGTGCATCAGGGTGCTGCTTATTTCACAAAAAATAACTAATTTCTCTGCAATAATCATACTGATAGCAATGTATTGATGCTTATAATATCTGTAAGTGCAAAGGAGAAATAAGGTGTATAAAACGTATGCTGGCTTGTCTCTATACACTTCCAAATGACCAAGCCAAGCGGTTTCCTGTACACCAGGAAACCATTTACAATGCTGGGTGGTGATCATATATCCAGATTATGGCACCTGATGGTTTAGTGGATAATTAAGGTGCTCCATTCAGACTGAGCTTGGGCAGGATTATATCCAAGACGTGTTTGGGGTTTATTGCTCATGTAATGCCGCTCAGGGATGAGTGATGCTGGTCACTTTCATCTAAAATGTCAAGACCAACTTCCCTCATCCTGGCTCCCACGTTTCTCATGGGGCAACAAATGATTGGATGATGATGATGATTATACACCGCATACAGTATTTTGCTTTTATTGCCCATATGTACATTTTTATCATGACATGGTGCAGGGCATCACCCTGGAAGTATTCCTGGATCCGCCCCTGTAACATGACCTCTATTTATTTGTATTTTTCACATTAAGCAGTGCTACACAATCCTTTACTGTAGTAATCTGTTTTTGTATTTTGTTGCTTGCTGTTTCCAGACAATATTCAATTGAGAATGACCCTTGCCAGTTGGAGTGCTTAATGAAGGCCATGTGCAACCCCTCCAGTTATAAAAGTCTCTTTCAGACTAAATAAAACTGTAGCCTACAGAGAAAACAGGAATAGAATAATTACAGTAGATCCTTGTACTGGAGAGGCTATAAAACTGTTTATATTGTAAGGCAGCATAATCTTAGCAGCATTTGTTTTGGCTTTGCATTATGGTAATTATGCTGGAATGCTGATTCTGCCGTTAATATGATGGACATGTATTTTAATTTGGTAAGGCAAGCCACTGTTACCTAATGCAGTTTTCTGGGGCCGTCCATAGTTAGTGGTATTGTTGGTAAATTTGTTCTGGTTTAATATTGTATATTTTATCAGTTTTCATGTTCATATTTTTAGGCTTTTAACTTTTTCTACTTTTTGCCTCAGCATATAGTGTTTACTGGTTTCTCATGACATAAGTTCCAATAGTGCTATATCACGGCACATGAGATTAAGTGCATTCTATTTGGGACACATGTTTTGCATTAATCAGTGACAACCAATTTACTTATGTTATAGGATGTATGTACAGAATACATTCCCTCAATTTAAGATTGTAGGATTCCTTATTATGTAGAGGTAGAGGGATATATGCATGTCACTCTAATTCCAAAAATGTCTATTAGCATAGGACATGAGTATGTTTATATTTTTAATTGTAATCACTATACAGCAATTTGCAAAAGAATGAAATCCCATGTGATAGAGATAGTAAGTTTATGTATTACACACACACACACACACACACACACACACACACACACATATATATATGCCTGTGAGTGACTCTACACAGTGACAAGCCAAATGGTTTCCTGTACACCAGGAAACCATTTACTACACTGGGTGGTAATCATATAACCAAATTATGGCACCTGATGGTTTAATAGGTAATTAAGGGGTTCCAATTGGATTGAGCCTGTGTAGATTTATATCGAAGGGGTGGTTGGAGTTTGTTGCTCATGTAATGCCACTTAGGGGATGAGTGAGGCTGGTCACTCATCTTAAATATCAGGACAAACTTGCTTAGCCCTGGGCTTCTCTTGGGGCAAATAAGACTGTATGATGGATGGATGTATATATATGTATGTGATAGGTGGTGGTGACCATTATCCACACACTTGATGTAGTGCTGCCTACTTCTTCCTTAGCCTTTATCATTCTTTTTCTGTGCTTGCCCTCCTTTCTTCCTATTTCTCCCATCTTTCCTGTCACTTCTTATTGCTTTTCTTTCCTTTACAGGTGGCTTTACATTGAGTGACAAGTCAAATGGTTTCCTGTAAGCCAAGAAACCATTTACAATGCTGGGTGGTAACCATATAACCAAACCATACATGCTCCCTATGTGTCAACAAATGAGTTGATGGAGGGTTAGTGCCCCTCCCCGTAAAACAAATAACTCAAAAGTCAAATGGCCACCCCTTACGGGATTATGGCATCTGGCAGTAGATAGATAGATAGATAGATGTATATCCATCCATCCAATCCTACATTGCCCCATGAGGAGTGTAGGAGTCCAGGGCTAGGCAAGTTGGTCCTGACATTTTAGATGAGAGTGACCAGCCTCACTCACCCTGAGCACCGTTATGTAAGCAGCAAACCCCAACCACCCCTTGGAGATATATATATATATATATATACATGAGATCTGTTTGAAAGGTATGCAACCTATTGCCTGTGGAGGGGGAAAGCTTATATATATTTATATACTGGGTATATATATATATATACAGTATATATCTGTGTATAGTTGTGAAGGATGATGATTTTAATCTTCATACTGTATCATCATCATCACTCATTACCATCCAGTCCTGTGTTGCTCCATGAGGAGTGTAGGAGCCTGGGGCTAGGCAAGGTGGTCCTTACATTTAGGATGAGAGTGACCAGCCTCGCTCATCCCTGAGTGGCATAATCTACATCTGAAATTTTGTAACTGGCATAGTGAGGCTAGTAGTGTAGCCAGGTTCAATACAGTAGTTCTTTTAGATAATTCAGGAGTATAGATATATCTAGGTCTGAAGTTTTGTAACTGGTGTAGTGAGGCTAGTAATGTAGCCAAGTTCATTAGAGTAGATGTTTTAGATAATTCAGGAGTGCTGGCTTTTCTTTTCCCCCTATTAAAAGATTTATGAGCATTACTAGAAAGAATCTAGTGTTATAGTGTATTTTCCATTTAACTTTTTTATTAGAACTGAAGGCTGGAAGCCTGGAAAAAAAAAAAAAAATGTTTTCCAGGAAAAATTACATTAAAGAGAGCCATTGTTGAGCTCCCTTGATTAAATGTGACAAAGTCAATGTTGTGCATCTGATACACCACACTAACACTGCATTTCATTGCAGTACAGTACTGTGATCCGATAGTTATCATGCATAATTAGTACCAGGCCTAGCGTGTGATGACAGAATTGCATGATCACAAAAGCACAGATCCTGTGGGATTTACCCTAATTGGTGTGAATGGATGGATGGTAGTGGGTACCCCATTCACAAACCCAAATTTTACCTTTTACAACAATTTATACTCACTAAATACCAACATTCTGTTATGGTAAGTACCAGAAACACACATAAACATGGTTAGGTTAATAGAAAGTGATGAAAAGGGCACAATAAGGAAGAAACCACATAACACAGAGAAGCTTGAGTTGGGCTTAAGAAAAAGGGTTTTGAGGCTAGGAGGTAGCAAGTTAGTGGTCTCCACCACATGGAATTAACTCCTCAAGTATTTTTATCATCTTTGAATCCCTCAGAATCATCAGAAACCACAGATACTGCACATCATTGTGGTCTGAGACCAGCTCAGGTGCACGATAATGGTGTTTTTTATCTAAAAAAATGTGTGATTAATGACAGGAGTGCAGATTTTCACCCTTCAGTGAAAACAAAAGGAGCTATAACCAATGGTTCACTGTACATTACACTGAAAATATATTAGAGTGCAGTCTTTCACAGATACCAGCTTAGATTTGGGTTGAGTTGAATAACTTGTGATGCTTGTTTTGCCTCTAGAATAGGTCCATATAGAAGCCACATAATGGAGCACTACACAGTGCATGCCATACTAAGACAAAGGCACAATATCAGCAGTGTAAGGAACCTATGGGACAGCCCCATAGCGGTAGTTGCTTACCTGCAGTTGATAGGTCCACCAGTCCAGGCAGACGGGTTGAGCAAAATTATCAAGATATATGTATACATGCATCTCATTAAGTGTTCTACTATTCTCAGATGTCACAAACATTCCAACTTGTCCTGTTGTGCTTTTAGAGGATTTTAAAATACTGTGACTCATATATGAGGATAGTCAGTGATCATGGGATGGTAGACTGTAAATTTTACCCTATCGTGGTTGTCGGTTTTGTTAGATATTGTTTATTGATGTTTAGTTGAATGCTACACTGACATAGGTTTTGCATAATTTTTGTTAATACATTACCACATTGATTTTTTATTTACCTGTACTTTGAATGTTGCAAATGAATACTTTTAATTATTGTTAGTAGTATGTGTGAGCTGATATTTTTATTTTTTCCTGGTACTGTTGGCTACTATTTGTTGTGCAGTATTAATAGTATTTTTTACATGTTCCAGTAATATTTTTCCTGATCTAGTAACCTGTACTGACATGGAGTGAGGAGGTTCAGAGGAATTTTCTGTGTTTTCATGGGGATAAACTAGAGGGTAAGAAACCAAGTTGGAGGAACTGTCTTTTTTTGGTGCAGGAGTTCTGAGCTGCTTGCAACACAGGTGTTTAGTTATGGGATCTCCACATCTCTATGCCAATACAAAGAGAGGGGTGAAAGTTTTCATATCTCAATACCTAATGCCTTTAGCCACAATTACAACATGTAGAGAAAACGCGGGTAGAAGTCTTTCTTATCAGTTGTTATATTAACCGATTATACCACATCACAAATAAAATTGTACTTGATATGTGTTATGAAATCTGTATTTCAAGTTTATGCTGTGTTTTTTTGTTTAGTAATTTTTAGGCCAGCAAATAAACTTATTTCTCAGTATGTTCCATTTTACATCCTTCTGCTGCCACACCTACCCCACCACAAGGATGTGAATGTAAAGCTTGAGTGAAGAACGGTTTATTTACAACAATAACAAAAATTAAAAACCTTCAGACCCATAGCTTGGGGGGGGGGGTTGAGAGGGTTGGTCAACCCCCCTCCTTCCCCTCCCTCACCTGCCTAGAGGTTCTCTTTCTCATGGTGATTTTTAACCCATAAACTCCGAGGGTTCCTGTGAGAGGGATTTTGCTGGAAGGGTACTAGTCTTACTGCCCTCCGCCTCTCGGCTTATGGTTGTGAAGCTCACAGGTCCATACCCTGTGGTTTCCTCCATTATTAACTTTTGAAAATGTCCAGTTCTGTCTTATACTGAGAACGCTGGGTGCAATTGGTTAAAGGAAGTCATAGATTTACCAGTGCTTAGCCTATTAACTTCCAAGGTTCCTGTGAGAGGGATTTTGCTGGAAGGGTACAGAGCATATTACCCTCCTCCTATTGGCTCATAGTTGTGAAACTCATAGGTCCCTGCCCCGGGGTTCCCTCCTTTATTAACTATTAAAATTGCCCAGGTCCATTCTATACTGAGGACGCTGGGCGCAAATGGGTTAATATGAGTGCAAAAAGAGTCACTCCATTCTAAAGATTTGTGCTGCTTCTCAGTGTCACATGTATACACGCAGACCCCCATACCAAGCATGCAGCATACCTTTGACCAGCTGGCTGCTGTGCAAGTCTAGTTTCAGCAGAAAATGACTCCCCCACCTTCAAAAAGTCTGGCTACAGACCTGATCATGATACTGTTGCCAGGTAGTTGAGGTACCATCATCAAAATCTAGCATGGATGTCACTCATGTAACAGTGATTCAAGAGATGCATTACCCACCATAATCAAGTCTCATAATCAATGACAGTGTGTTTTGAATGTTTCTTGCCTTCAGACTGGGTGCTAGAGGAGTCACTCTGGGTTATCTTGGTTTAAAAGGCACCCTAGCACCTGTTTTACCAGTTTTATTTCTGCATATGACAGGTCAGTATTCCCTTACATGTTACTTACGCAGTCTGTATGGTTATAGAAGATGCTTGATATTTGTAACATGGGAGAGAATAATGATCTGTAATGAGCAAATAAACATTAAGAAAGAGTTGCTAGAAAGGCTTCCAACTTGATGAGAATACAGCCCGCTGATTCACCCCTGCTATTTGTCATATGGGGTCACACATGCCTGTTTGAATCCAACCATCAAATAGAAAAATTCACTCAGTTTACTGTCCACATGCACTGCAGCCTTATCACCCTCCCCAATCAGTTCTAGCCCTGGTGGGGTCAGCCAGCAACCTACTAAAAACGCCAGTCTACACAAAAATCAAATTCAAGGAGTTCCTGTGCAGCTGCTGGTGGACACAGGCACCATGCGTTCCTGCTTGTGCACACACTTCTACAATAAAAATCGGACAGCCTTCGAGCCCCTCCAACCCTCGTCCACTGACCTCATTGGAGCGGGGGACGAACCTTGACCTTGAGGGGTGAAACCCACCCACTTATAACTATCCCGGAACAGGCCACCCACACTAACCACCCGTTCGTAGTGCACAGGCAGCTCCTATTCAGGGGCAGTCCACATGTAGCTGACCTGTATGCAGTGGTACAGGCCGTCACAAATAAAAACCATCAACATGCCACCTAACCACCAGGCCTGGATGCTGCTGAATACCTCGGCCCAGCAACCCCTGATCTTCTACCCCAAGATGGACCAACCATTTTTTTGCTAGCTGCTTGATTTCCCCAGTGTTCCCCCTCACCTCAACGCCATCAGAGTCGCGAATGTTTCCGATGAACCCTTCACTCTCCCCAAAGGATTAGTCATAGGAGAATTAGAGATGTTAGATGCCCTCCCAGAACTGCCAGGCCCCAGCACCCCCTCCTTGCCCCATATTCCCTCTCACCTTCCTTTTCAGTACAAACAGGACCTGGAGCAGCTACTCCTCTGATGACAGGAGGTCTTTGCCTCGCATCCAGGAGATCTGGGCTGGACCGAGGTCTTATACCACCCCATTCACATTATGGGACCCCCCATACACCAGCTATTGTGCTGGAAAAACCTATCACAATCCCAAGAGGAAGACCGCCAGGTCCAAGAAATGCTCGAGGCAGGGATAATAGCACCCTCCAACAGCTCCTGGTCTTCCCCCATAATCTTAGTAAAAAAGAAAGACGGATCCACAAAGTTCTGTGTCAACTACCACCAACTTAATGATGTAACAATAAAAGATGCCATGTCACTTCCTCATATTGACGACTCCTTAGACTCTCAATATGGTGCACGGTGGTTCTTCACCCTAGGCATGCAGTCGGGCGCCCTAATCCCGCAAAGGGTGGCTGCAGACAAAACGCCTCCAAGTCACTCTGTCACCCAGCATTTGACTACCCTCCCCCCAACTCACCCCCCCCGCTCATATACCTCTCAACTCCATTCCTCCACCTCATCCTCGGTCTACCTCTCCCTCTCCCTCCCTCCACCTCACCTACATACACCCTCTTAGTCAGTCTTTCATTCTCCATTCTCTTCACATGTCCAAACCACCTCAGTGTATTTCTCCTAATCTTCTTAACCACATCCACATCCACCCCACAGCGTTCCTTCACTTCTTCATTCGTCAACCTGTCCCTCCACGTCACTCCACATGCTCCTCTCAAGTAACTCATTTCCACTGCTCTCACATGCCTCGCTTCCATACGTCAGGGTAGGGATCACAATACTATCATGCAGTGACTTCTTAACTTCCATACTCACCTCCCTATTTCTCATCACTGCTTTCAGTGTACCAACAACCTTCCTTCCCTGCTGTACCCTTTCACGCACTTCATCCCCCAAAGTTCCTTCCTTACTCATCACACTACCCAAGTACTTGAATGCACTCACATTCTCCATGTCCTCACCATCCAACCTCACTGCACACTCTGTGACTTCATTCCTCTCAAACACCATAACTTTACTTTTGTTTACATTAACTTTCAGATTCCTCCTCCTAATGCAGAAAACAGGACACCGCACACCACAGAACATCCCAATGTGACAATGTGAGACTAACCAAAAACCAGAGTGGATGTTTAACCATATATTTGGCAAGCTGGAAAGGGTAGGGGACCACCTCCATACCCCTTTCAGCCAAATCGTCGTGGACCCAGAAAAGGTGGATGACCTCCTGACCCACCTTAACCATGAGAACAGGATCCACCTCGGGCAACAGAAGTTATTACAAACTTTCAGAGACATCTATTGGATGCCATACCCTTCAGCCGCTGCCAAATGAGTCATAGAAGGTTGTCGGGCCTGTGCCATGGGGAAGGACATCTCTCCAACCCCGGGATCCTCCAGGCGCAGTCACCCAACCCTGGCAGCTACTGACTGTGGACCTCATGGGCCCTCTTCCATCAAAGACTGCAGTCTGATTTGTAATTACCTTTGTAGACACTTATTCCAAATTTCTAGTCGCTTGCCCTGCCAAATCCCATTCCACTATTGCAGTCGCGGAGGCTCTCATCACCAATGTACAGTATCTCCCTACTTCGGCCTTCTGCAGGCCCCCATTCGGATAATGACCCAGAATTCTCAGGCCGAGTACCGCATCTCCTACTCCTCTTACCATCCCCAGGGAAATGCTATCTGCAAAAGAAGCCCCCAGAGCCTTGTTAACCAACTCCGGACCAGGCTGATCGCCCAGGATACCGAGGACTGGCCCTCCCACGTGAAATCATACAATTGGGGGTGACCACCTGCCCCCATGCGCTAACCAGCTCCATCACCCGAGAGGGCCGAGACCCGCTCTCACACCTCAAGAACCGGGTCCGCCACATGCAATCCTGCTAGGAGTTACCGAAGGACGAGACCACCAGAAAACTCTTATCAAATAGGCCAGGGAGTCACGGTTCCTAGGCTGTCCCTCGACCACAAACTACAAGTCAAATTCTTAGACCCTTCAAAATTACACACGTGCCGAATTGTTACCAGGTCATTGTCGACTTTCACGGCGAAGCCAGGGTCTACCTCAACAAGCATGTACAACGATACAACCCACTCCTGAACGCCCAGACCACCACCGAGATCAGCGAAACGAAAACCCCTCATGTCACCCGACCCCGTCACCGACCCCACCCTCACTCCACTCCTCCATCAACCCCTACAGCTCCACCTCATCCCGTCCCAACACACGTAGGCCTACTCCTTCTCCCACTTGATCAATCAACGGAGTCGCATTCCACTCTTTACCAGATCGGACCGACAATCATGACCCCCGAACAGATACAGCCCTACAACACCATCCCACAGTGCAACCCCACCCCTGGCATCCCCATCAACCCTCACCACCACTCCTACACCCTACATGACCCCCAACCCCCCGAAATCCAGTCCCTCACAAACGCACACTCATACCCACCCTACTACACCAATACCTCCCCCCTTTGCAGCAGTGCTTTTGTGTCCAGTTCCACATATGACCAGCCAATCCTCGGGTCAAAGGTCACCATCTGCCTCACTGCCATGACTACAGCCAGTACCATCAGCACCATCTCTCTCCAACCACAGCCAAAGTTAGCACGTTCATCCGGTAGCCTACGTCTTCTGGGTCTCCCAGGACGGGCAACAAAGAAGAATCTAGAAGCCCCAACACTTGCTCTGGTTGCTAGCCAGCTATCCCCACCCAGCTCCTTGATCCCCATCGAAGACCCCACCAGAGAACCTGATGAGCGATCCTGCTTCTGGTATCACCTCCTCCACAAGCTCAAACCGACCACCGTCACCAACCAAGAACAAATATTCAACCTCCTGCCATGAGGAAGTGGCTTACAGAACGGTAAAATGCCAGGGACCCCACCCCAACAGGCTGAAAGATCTACCGCAGTCCCATATTCAAAGGCGGGCGTAGAAAATATGTACGCCCTGAGAAGCCACTAAACAGAAGGAAGAGAGCTGATGAAAAGTGAGAACCTCAAGGAACACCACTATTGGTACTGTAGCACTAGGAGAAGAATGGTAGCCGTCTACAGCAGCAGCTGTACAACTGGAGGAACCCATACTTGTGATCGGAAAGAAGGTTAAGATTAGAAAGGTGGTTTAAGTATTCATGTATTTATGTAATTATTGTTAAGAACAGATTTTAAAAAATAGGAATAAAGGATGTAAAAGCAATTGGACGGAAATCCGAGGACAGGTACTGGTCACCCTACTTTCAGGACAGGCTGAATGAGACCAAACTTCCTGCAAGAAGGAAAAGTACAAGTCGACAGACAAAGACGAAAGAGTTTATCCAGGCAGGGTGTAAGCACAGAAGCAAAGTTCTTGAGAACAACAGGAGGGGTCCCGTCAGGCCCATACACCTTGGTAGTATTGAGGTCACTGAGTACAGAAAGTACATCAAATGAGATTTTAATGCCAGTCATGAGGAGAGGAAGTCAGAGGGGGGAAGAGGTGGAGGAACAATACCGGAATCGTCTAAGGTGGAATTGAAGGAGAAAGTCTAAGCGAAGAGTTCTGCCTTTTCAGGAGAAGAAACAGCTACAGAACCATCAGAACGGAAAAGAGGAGGAAAGGAGGATGAAATAAAGTTTTTAAGAAAGGTTTTTGACAAGGTGCCAGAGGGAGCGGTAAGAATTTGAGTAGGAAATTTCAGAGCTTTTGGTACGAATGGAATTATTTTTAGCAGAACGAAGAACAGACTTGGCACGATTCCGAGCAGAAACATAAGACAGACGAGATTCTAGGGGTGGGTTGGCGCCGGTATGTGGGGAGGCCTCCGACGCAGGAGAGCTGTACTCCACACAGGGGCGAATAAAAAACCATGTAAAGTCAACAGCTGTGCGGAGGTAAAGAACACACCAAGACGGCTTAGCACATCTAATCTCTTGCTGGCCTCCACAAAGTTTAACTGCTGCGCATCACCTGCTTAATGGTTGGATGAGCTGGATATCCAGACATCCAGCCTGCAAATATCTATGGATACCCCCAAGAAACGATAGGCTACTGCTTCTCCACACAAGGAAGCGCAGCGCAGCAGAGGTTGTGCACTCGGCTGTCTGTGCCCAGTACATGGGAGACAGTCAGGAAAGAAGTGACCAAAATTATGGCAGAGGTTGCAAGGCTTGAGGTCGCTCATAGGAATCTGTGACCTAACTTATGCAGGCAACTGGCTGGAAATTCTCAGGACAATCATCCAACTGGCATGTCAGGCATATCCAGACCCATCTGACGTCGAGGAGATGGTAAAAGAGCTTTTAACTTCCTCATCAAATAAGGCATTCCCATTTGCTGTCAGCAACCACTTCAGGATTTTCGGACACAAATCTCTGGGGAAGGACATTGATGTAATCTCAGCACCATGCCGGAAACCGTGCTGACATCCTGTCTCCTAACACAAATCTCTCGCACTCGCACTATAATAGTGCCTCCCCTTCCAGACAGGAAATGCCAAACTCTATAACCCTATCCCCGCCTCTTACTCCCACCACAAGGTTTCCCCTGCATTATCTCTGTCTGCGCTCCTTTACATTCCCCATCAACCCCACTTCAATATAGACCCTTCACGCCCGCCCTACTTTCGACAATTACTGCATATCGCATCCATCACCCCTACAGTGCTGCTCACTAGTTATTACCCTGATTCATCCTTCACCAATAATTATACTTTAGATTCACAGGCACTATGAAGATTTAACACCTTCAGGGCAAGGTACTGCAGTATTCTTTTATTGTCCAGTCATCTTGTACGGTTATGCATGAGTATGTCACTGAGACAACAAGGGTAACAGAATGGCAAACCAGAGGTGTGAGAACTTAAAAGAACCAGGAAGGAAATCAGAGGGATGATGGAATATGAGGTCCATAAATTTAGAAACTGAGCGTGGGATAGACAAAAATCGTAATGATGAAAATGAGGAAGATATTTGCCCTGTTGCAGTCTACTTAATCTTGGAAATGATATGACATTCCTTGTGTTCTATAAATGGGAGACGAGAGCACTCCGTTTGGATTACTGCAGTACATTATAAGTCATTGTGTGTTCTGTAGGATTTCGTTAATGTCATATTAGTTCGATATCGAATCTACAAGCCACCAAATAATTCTAACACAAATTTTTGTATGTTTCGTACTTCCGTCCAATCCACTGAGCATTATAGAGCTCAGTGATCCCATCCCTGAGGTCCCTAGAAGTCATGTGTTTTGCAATGGTTTTAATCCATCAGTATGGATTAGTATGTTCAAAGTATTCTTGTGCATATGTAGTTTTATTTTTAGAACCCAGTGAAAACGAAATGATTTCAAATCAACTAGGAGATATTAATAGTCATGGTGAATGTCAAAGGTTTCTCTCGGTTATTCTTGAGTTTGACCTAATGATAATTTGCCAAAATAATGAATCATTTAAATAAACATATTTTATTTTGAAATGATGATATTCTTTAACATTTAGACGAGTATTTATATGATAAATGTGGTTGAGAGCACTGTTACTATTCTTATGCCATGCACTACAGATGGCGCTGGAGTCTGAAGTCGGCGCGAAAAAGCTCAGTCAGCGTGGCTTTCATTTGCTCGGTGGAATTTCTTATAGCTAAAGCTTCCGAGCCACTGTTGATGACCTTTGATTGGCGAGATGTAGTCTCGAATATATAAGCTACATCTCCATTCCCTTCACAGGTAAGAATAGTGTGCATGTAATGCTTGAAGTCTGATTATATTTGATGTTGTCCACTAGTGGTAGGGTTAGGCCTAAAGTGCCCCACGTGTTCACTAGTGGCTCATCTTGTTCCTTAAACCGAATGAATAACTTCTCACGTGGTCCCAGTCCTAGATTCCAGGTGTGGATGAGGTAGGTGAGGGAAAAAAGTACTCTGTTAGGGATGGTAAAGTGTGTTTTAGGTGGTGTGGAGTGTGTGATGAAAGGGCAGGTGGTGGTGGGGAACAGCTGACTGCGAAGACCGGCGCCCGCCATGCCCTCACCCTGCCCGCTGCCCAGCCCGCCCCTCCAGCCCTCGCCCTCCACTGCACTCATCTGGACTCTCCCCGCACACTATTTATATAATTATGTCTGGCTCTGTTTATTTGTTACGAGACTTGGATCTGTGACTTAGGGACCCTGATTTACTGGAGCGTATGTAGAGAGGTTAGAATGGGATATGAAGCAGCAACCGTAGGGTACAGAGATGGTAATGGTTAGAATGCCTTTGTGCTGTATTTGTTGTCAGAAGGTGACGTTCTTGCATGTTTAATGAAAAGGCATATAATCCCGAGTTTTGATATATAACATTATGGTTTTATGTGGCATGAAAGGATGTAGAATGAGGGTTGATCTGCAATTTAAAATTGTCCATAATTTTCCTCTTATTTAGGTTGGGTTCCTGATGGTTTGTATATATTAAAAAATGTTGAAATGAGTAATAACATTGTATTTACTGTGATTGGAGGGTTGGAAAAGATTTTTTTTTTTTTTTTTTTTTTTAATGGATTCAGATTGCTAGTTTTCACTTTGGAGATACGGTAATGTGAAGAGTAAAACATTCAAAACAAGACCCATTATTAATGGCTAGTATACTGTATTGTTTTGAAGACAGAACTGGTAAATGTTTAGCAGAACCCACAACTAGATAGTACTATAGGTGCTTTGTTTATATCACATTGTTTGTTGCATTTTCTTCTATGATACTCTAGTACCCCCATGGGTCACTTGCAATGGAAGTGTCATAGAATAGCGTTGGCAAATTGACAAAATACTTAATTTCTAGTTGTGGCTTTGGCTAAATGATAATCACCTGACTCATTTTAGACCTATTCCAGACACTTGAGATATAACCCAGGCATCTGCAGAAGGGTTAATTGATAACTTAGCCAAACCCATGTTAACCAGCCTAACCACATGTATTCAATATGGACGGTGAGTGTTAGCGCCAAAGTGGTGACACGTGGAGGTGTAGGAGGACTACTGGGCCTTGGGATTGGCTACTGCCCCCGAGATATAGGCCCTGAGGCCTTTGCCCAGAGTCGGACACATAAAAAAAAAAAAAGGGGCACAGTGTCCTACTATTGGAACCCCTACAGTGTGGTACATTTCATTTTGGTCAAGTGATCAAATGATTACTGTATTTATTAATCATCAGGTGAACAGAAAACCACCTCTTAAAAAAAAAAAAATGAGATTGTGACTAAAGGTGTACAGAAGTGCATTTTTTAGTATAAAGAGGATCCATCAGTAAACAAGGAAAATATATACCGGTGTCATATGACAGGGTGAATTGACAAGGATTGTGGAAATTATCAAGAATATATGGAGTAGATGGGAAGTTGTTGAATGCTGTGAAAAGTATGTATGAGGGTGCTAAGGCTGCAGTGCATGTGGATAGTGAAGTGAGTGAGTTTTTCTATTTGAAGGTTGGGTTGAAACAGGGATGTGTCATGTCTCCATGGTTGTTCAGTCTGTATACAGATGGGGTTATAAAAAAGATATGGTACAAGGTTGGGCAGTGGATGTTGGAGTGGCCTTAATGAGAGAAACTCCTTGTACTATTGTTTGCAGATGATACTGTGTTGTTAAGTGAAGACGAAGGGGAGCTGCAAGGCTTGGTGGATGAGTTTAGGAGAGTGTAAGAAATAGAATTTAAAGGTGAATGTAGGGAAGAGTAAAGTTATGGTCTTTGAGAGAGGCAGAGTCAGTGAATGTACAGTGAGGTTGGATGATGAAATGGAAAGTATGAGTATGTTTAAGTACTTGGGTAGTGTGATGAGTAAGGATGGAAGTTTGGAGGGTGAAGTGCTTGAAAGGGTACAACAAGGACGAAAGGTTGCTGGTTCCTTGAAGGCAGTGATAAGAAACATGGAAGTGAAAAAATTATTACATAACAGTATTGTGATACCAACTCTGACGTATGGAAGTGAAGCTTGGACGTTGTTGGAAGGACACAAGTCAAGTGAGAGCAGTGGAAATGAGTTATTTAAGAGGAGCCTGTGGAGTCGCATAGAGAGACAGGCTGACAAATGAGGATATAAAGGAGCATTGTGGTGTGGATGTGGATGTGATAGGAAGTGTTAGGAGGAATACACTGAGGTGATTTGGACATGTGGAGAGGATGGAGAGTGAAAGACTGACGAAGAGAGTGTATGTTAGTGAGGTGGAAAGGGGGAGAGGGAGGGGGAGGCTGAGGATAAGATGGAGGGATGGGGTGGAGAGGTATATGAGTGAGGGGGGTGTGAGTTGGGAGCAGGGCAGTGTAATGGCGAGGGACAGGGCAACGTGGAGGCGATTTGTTTGTGGCCACCCCGAACGGGATTGAGGCATCTGGCAATAGCTTGATAGATTAAGGTATAGTGATTACGAGGTTATAGTGGATTTTCTAATCACATAATTGAAAGTCTGCGCTCTGCAACTATCATGCATTTTTCGTCTCGGAAGCCTCATTATTGCTTGCCTGAGCTGGTTTCTGCTGACATTGATGCTGTGTCTGGGAGGTCCAACTCGAGGAGTTGATCCAAAGCATCAGAACCCCTTACTACAAGCCCATCTCATGTATGGTACATGTTTCTTCCTTATTGTGCCCTTTTCATCACTGTATTAACCCGACCGAGCCTGTGTGTGTTTCTGGTACCAGTACTGTACTTAACCAGAACAACATGTATGGATTTAATGGACCTAAATTATCATAAAAGGAAAAGTTTGGCTTGCACTTGGGGTGCATTGTATCAATTCAGATAAATCCCATCGTGTATTTTATCATAATACGTTTGGTACCAATTATGCTCGATAACCAAGGGACCAGTATGTTTTTGGTCAAGCTGAAATATATTTTATCTAGAAAAGGTACCTTGACATTGCTTTTATGTTTGCATTACAGTATTTTGGATTACAGAAAGATGATCTATTAGAACTCCATTTGTACCGCTTAAGCTAATTTACCAGTGTGCCCCAATTTACAGATCTGTACTTACTGCTTTAATGGCAAGTTGATCAGTTGGAACACATTCATGACAGAAGGATTGTATTTGGAAATGTGGTTTCATTTGAAGAATATTTATATATAGCTGGGTGCCATAATTCTTCTTCTCACAAATGTCGGGAAGTGTTGTTAATGGTGCTTTTTTTACGGACTATGGTAACGTCAGTTTTTATTTTTAACCCCTTCTCAGGTCAAAAACCTAACAACAGTTCAGTGTATTGTACGGTAGCGGTTTCCTGTACTTCTATGAAATTTAGGAGAAACCCAAACCAATGTGGGGTTAATGAAGCTGTTTTGGAAGTCTGGGTACTGCAAGAATACAGTACTGTAATGTGAAAATACATCATACAGAAGAGGACAAGTTTGTTTTTGGGCATTTTATAGTCATGTATAGTATAGCAGTTTTTCAGACAGCATATATAAGACTATAATCAGAGGATAAATGTAATAGGTCCAGCTGGCCCATGCTTGGCAGCTCCTAAACAAGAGTGACTAACCTACTAGAATGTGACTAGGATAGTAAAGAGTAGGACTCTCCCAAGTCTACCAAGCCCTCCAGTCAAAACCAGCAGGAAGAGCGAGAAGGAAGACCACACAGTGTGGAAGATCTGGTGTTGAAATTTTTCCATAAAATGAGAATGAAGAATATTGTAGTGAAACCTAAAAACGAAAAAGAATAAATTTGTAATTAGATTGTTATATCCAGCTGAACATGTCATATGCTTATCTAGCCTGTGCTTGAAACACAGTGGAAGGGGTATCAGCTATCACTAGGTAGCCTATTCAGTTCATCCAGTACTGTTGCCAAACCAAACTTCCACCTATATTCTTAATAAAATTTATATCCATCAGTTTTTGTTTGCTCTATTTAAGTACCTCGCCATCATAAATCATCATCCGGACCTCCTTTCCCACCCTAGGCCAGGGTGAGGAGTAGCAACATCCAGACAGCCCAAGTTTGCCCAGTTCAATGGGCCATGCTTCCATTCACTCATCATTTGAGCCCCCAGAATCCTGGCTCTTATCTGATATGCCATAAACATTAACCACATTTGCAGCTTCACATAATCGTATCCGATACAGTCAATCCAGACAGTCGCATTAAAAAGGGGTGCCAAATCTCTGATCATGCAATTCTCACAACATTCATCCAGCCACCTTGATGTCTTGTCAGTCCTCTAGCCTCACCAACTTCCATCCCTCTCTTCCTCACACACTCATTCATCATATCCCTCCACCTTCTCCTTGGTCTACCACATCTTTATCTTTCAGATATGCTCAGATATGCCTTTTTCACCACTCTGTTGTTATCCATTCTCTCAACATGACCATACCATGTCAGTACACTCTTCTGTTCTGGTGTCCACAGACTTCCTTACTCCGCATCTTTCACGAATCACATTATTTCGTATCCTATCCACTCTCTGTACTCCACGTACATTCCTCAGCAGTCCCGTCTCCACTGCTCACACTCTTGACTTTTCATTTTCATGCCACACCATAGTCTCACATCCATATGTTAAAGTTGGCTCTAACACTCCTTCATGTAATCCTCACACAGCTGCAACACACAAGCCTCTGTTTCTTAACAAGGCCTTTATAGCACCAGCTACTTTCCTTCCTTGTCACTCTACTTTCCACTTCTTTTGCACATTTTCCTCTCGTTCTATCACTGTATCCAGGTATTTGAAACTCATTTCCAATCTCTCTCCATTCACTGTAACATCACACGAGGAGTCACCTTCTCTCTCAAAAACCATCACTTTACTTTTTTCTACATTTACTCTCAAGGCACAACATTCACAGAGATTAGCAAAACTCTGCACTAGTGTACCAAGTTCTTGTCTGGTATTTGCAAGTAGTACTGCTTCATCAGCATACAACAAATTTGAGATACTCATCCATCACTGTTCATTACCAGTGCCATCTCTCTCTCCATTACTCATGTTTTTACTTGTCACCTCATCCATATACAGTATTTATATTGAACAACCATGGGGACATTACACAGCCTTGTTGCACACACACACTGATCGTGAACCATTCAGTTAGCTGCCTATTTACCCTTACTCATGCCTCACTACCATCATAAAAACATGACCGCTTCTAGCAGCTTACCATGTACACAATACATGTGCAAAACCTTCCACAAACCTCTGTCTACTTTATTGTTCTTGCTGTCTCCCTTATTTATTCCCGTCGTCTGCTTAAACTCTGCTGGGCTGATTCTGTGTAAGGCAGTTTACCTTGCCCTAGTCATTGTTTCACAACCTGTGGAACTTTTACCTCTAGAGTCTTGCAGCATAACACATGCAGACCATTGTGCCCCATAAGTGATCTACAGCACAGCAAGGTTAAACATCACAGTTGTCTCCCCTTACTCTGCCTTTCACGTGAGTGCAAATTTATCCTTTTCCGTCTGTCTTCATAATAAAAGGTTTCAAATGTCACATCTTCATAATGAAAGGTTTCAAATATTTATCTTTTTGTCATTAAGGTTTCAAATACTGTATCATGTTTCTTTTTTGTCAATCTTCTGACTGTTTTCTAATTATCCATTTTATAGTATGAACACCAAAATTGCATGGCATAGCCTAAATGTGACCTTGCTAATGCTAGATATACTTCCAGTATTACATAAGGTGTCGCATTGCTCCTGCTTTGCTAAATAAATACTAGGACCCTGATTTGGTGTATTTCTCGCATTAATACACTTGCGTAGGTTTAAGGCCTTTACCAATGATGACTCCTATTTTCTTTTCCATCCTGATTAGTTAATCTCTTAAATTGTACCTAGTATATCCCATTGGATCCCAGAGCTGTTGGGCGAGGCACTGTTCCGGGAGGGTCCTAAGCGTACCGCCCTCCGCCTATCGGCTCATAGTCACGAAGCTCATAGGTCCCTACCCGGGGGTTCCCTACTTTATTAAGGTTTGAAAATTCCCAGTTCTGTCCAATGCTTTAGACACTGGGCTCCAATGGGATATCTGATGGCCAGTCTTTAGACCACTTGGAAAACATATCGAGGACCTTTTGAGGGTCAATACAGTCGTTATTGTGATTAATTCAAAAAGTACGAATGAACGTAGTTTATCATAGTTTACCATTGTTCACTGCTGCCACCAATATTAGTGACTGTAGCCGAGGGGTTTGACTAGGTGGAGATATTGTAGGTGTATCGTAGATTAATGGCTTCCCTTCCTGACGCCAGTGGAGTGTAACATGGGCCGCTGCTTGGTAAAATTGTGTGTCGTGTAGTAGAGTGAATAGATAGGTTTCTCTCTCATGTTCCTCCTTTGTGTATCGTTAGCAAGGTGAGTTACAGAGCACTCATGGGTTGCGGAGATTATTGTACACAGTCATATTGAAATGTGATTGACAGCGAATCATAGCATGACAGCAAACCTCCTAGCTGACCATAACTCCTGCCTTCTGCCCTTGGTCGTACTCTCGGGCTCCCTGTCAGTGCTGTCCAAAATCTGAGAATATATAAGGCTCGGTGGAGAAATAGTGTCTGGTAGATTTCCATTGTTAATTTCCAAGACATCAGGTAGCTGGCTTAGTCTGGTTAACCTGCTCGTATCATGAAAGTCTTCCATTGTCTGGACTGCAAGAGATTGATTGAGATACATCATGTGTTAAGACAGTCTCGTTGGTCTGGGACAACAGGATTGTGGATATACATCATGTGGATTGACATTCCTAGTGAGAAGCTGTGTACTTGTATGTCTCCAGCAGGCGCTACATGCTGCACATTGTGATATGAGATACAGTATATGTTCCTATAATGCCTACATATGTGGAAATGCATAGTGTTGTTGAAGACACTACGAGCTTTTACACGTGGAACAGAGGCAAGTGGCTACCTTCCATAAAGGGCAAGGTTGATTTGTCTCCAAAGTCAGCCTAGCACTATCTGTTTTTCCCAACTAACCTAACCTAACTTGAATGATTTGGGCACGAATGATTTAAGGTCTTAGTCAATCCATTATCCTCTGTCTGTAGAACATGCAAATGCCAGCAAACCTTCTCTGGTGCCCTTTAGTAACATAAATGTCATTTCGGCAAAATTGGGGTGTCAGCCGAATTGTACTGTACATTTATGAAAGATTGTCAGTAATAAGTTTTTCATTATATCAGTCACAAGTTTTAAATTATTTACTAATTGGAGCTCCGCAGCTTGTCCCAACATGTTTTGGTGTTGAGGCAGCAAGCACCGGGAGACTGACATTTGGTGACCAGTTCTTGGCACAGACATCCATTGCATGTTCTGAATAGTGATTGGCGAGCACAAAATGGAGGTTAACCATTGTATTGGAAATAACATGAGATTATTACATTGCATGATAACGGTAGCACAATGAAAAGTGGTACAGGAGAACGTCAATTTAATGTGATAGGGTCCTTGAGAGGTTGCCATAAACCGATTTCACGCAAAATTGAAGTTGAATTAAATATTTTGGTACCTGAGGCAAATACAGAATACTAAAAATGCTTAGGGTAAAACAGTAATTTTGCCGTGAACCGTGGTTTTTGCCAAATACGAGCCGCCACATATGGAATATTGAGTGAAGAGGAAGGGGAGCTGCAAGGCTTGGTGGATGAATTTGAGAGAGTGTGTAAGAAACGGAACCTAAAGGTGAATGTAGGGAAGAGTCAAGTGATGGTCTTTGAGAGAGGTGAAGTTAGTGAATGTACAGCGAGGTTGGATGGTGAGGAATTGGAAAATGTGAGTACGTTTAAGTATTTGGATAGTGTGATGAGTAAGGATGGAGGTTTGGAGGGTGAAGTGCTTGAAAGGGTGCAGCAGGGAAGAAGGGTTGCTGGTTCCTTGAAAGCAGTGATAAGAAACAGGGAAGTGAGCATGGAAGTGAAAAAGTTACTACATGACAGTATTGTGATACCGACTCTAACGTACAGAAGTGAAGCTTGGACATTGTTGGAAGGACACAAGTCAAGAGTGAGAGCAGTGGAAATGAGTTATTTAAGAGGAGCCTGTGGAGTCACGTGGAGAGACAGGCTGACGAATGAGGATGTAAAGGAGCGTTGTGGTGTGGATGTGGATGTGATAGGAAGCGTTATGAGGAACACACTGAGGTGGTTTGGCCATGTGGAGAGGATGGAGGGTGAAAGACTGACGAAGAGAGTGTATGTGAGTGAGGTGGAGGGGGGAAGAGGGAGGGGGAGGCCGAGGATGAGATGGAGGGATGGGGTGGAGAGGTATATGAGAGAGGGGGGTGTGAGTTGGGAGCAGGGCAGTGAAATGGCGGGGGGACAGGGCGACTTGGAAGCGATTTGTTTGTGGCCACCCCAAACGGGATTGAGACGTCTGGCAATAGATAGATAGACATTTTTATTGCTTTATCTATACATTCAGCCCTTCTGCTAAAGATACCTGTAATTGCTTTTGTCAAAAAAAATTTTGGCCCACGCCAGACTCTTGAAAAAAAGTGTCGTGGTGAAATTACACCTCCCGACGGGACAATTTTGCCGCGAAATATTTGTTGTTATTGTTATTTATTATAATTGTTATAATACCACACTGCATATCATACATGATTGATTATAATTAGGCTCAGGTAGCCTTGGCTACCATACAGTAGGGCGTAAGCCATGTATTGGGCGAACTTTGTCTAGTGGATCCATCATAGTTTCACTGTTGGTAAGTTGGTTGGGGGGACTCCCATGGAACAAGTGCATGGCAGGGTACTGTTGTGTGTGTGTGTGTGTGTGTGTGCATGTGTGTTTGTGTGAAAAATGCAAATAGTTCTGAATCACCTTTAACCTGAAACATGCTTTTTTTTTTTTTTTTTTTTTTTTTTTTTTTTTTTAATGCAATAGATGCTGAAGGTTTTCATTAAACAAATTCATTTCTCCAGTGTCATCTTTTTTACACAGTGGATCAGAACTTGTCTTCTTAGTGTAATAGGAAAAGTGTATGGTAGGATACTTATTGACGGAGTTAGGGAAAGAACGGAAGAATTAGTTGGAGAAGAACAGGGAGGCTTTAGGAAGGGGAGAGGTTGTGCAGATCAGATATTCATTCTTAGGTCTTTAGTGGAAAAGTTTCTAGAGAAGGGAAAGAAGTTGTATGCGGCTTTCATGGATTTGGAGAACGCATATGACAGGATGGATAGACAAGGATTGTGGAAAGTATTAAGAATATATGGAGTAGATGGGAAGTTGTTGAATGCTGTGAAGAGTATGTATGATGGTGCTAAGGCTGCAGTGCGTGTGAATGGTGAACTGAGTGAATTTTTCTCTTTGAAGGTTGGGTTGAAACAGGGATGTGTCATGTCTACATGGTTGTTCAATCTGTACATGGATGGGGTAATAAAAGAGGTACAAGGTAGGGCAGTGGATGTTGGAGTGGCCCTGGTGAGAGAGGGTAGTGTTTGGAAACTCCCTGTACAGTTGTTTGTAGATGATACTGTGTTGTTGAGTGAGGATGAAGGGGAGCTGCAAGGCTTGGGGGATGAGTTTGGGAGAGTGTGTAAGAAACAGAATCTAAAGGTGAATGCGGGGAAGAGTAAAGTGATGGTCTTTGAGAGAGGTGAAGTCAGTGAATGTACTGTGAGTTTTTTTTTTTTTTTTTTTACTCTGGGCAAAGGCTCAGGGCCTATTTCTTGGTGGCAGTGGCCTGTCCCAAGGCCCAGTAGTCCTCCTACACCTCCACATGTCACCACTTCGGCGCTAACACCCACTGTCCATATTGAATACATGCAAGGGCTGTCTCATACAGGACTGGTGTACTGGTATTAGCGGGGGTACTTTTATGACATGTCGGCGGGTCATCTGGTGGATCAGGAAAGTCTGCTTTTTGGGAAATTCAAATCCTTAAACTGTTCCCTGCCCCAGCCGGGATTCAATCCTGGGTCCATTAGGACTGCAAGCCGCCTCTTTACCGATTCAGGTGAGGAGATGGAAAATGTGAGTATGTTTAAGTACTTGGGTAGTGTGATGAGTAAGGATGGAAGTTTGGAGGGTGAAGTGCTTGAAAGGGTACAACAAGGAAGAAAGGTTGCTGGTTCCTTGAAAGCAGTGATAAGAAACACGGAAGTGAAAAAGTTACTACATGACAGTATTGTGATACCAACTCTGACGTATGGAAGTGAAGCTTGGACATTGTTGGAAGGACACAAGTCAAGAGTGAGAGCAGTGGAAATGAGTTATTTAAGAGGAGCCTGTGGAGTCACATGGAGAGACAGGCTGACAAATGAAGATATAAAGGAGTGTTGTGGTGTGGATGTGATAGGAAGCACTAGGAGGAACACACTGAGGTGTTTTGGCCATGTGGAGAGGATGGAGAGTGAGAGACTGATGAGGAGAGTGTGTGAATGAGGTGGAGGGGGGGAGAGGGAGAGGGAGGCCGAACATGAGATGGAGGGATGGGGTGGAGAGGTATATGAGAGAGGGGGGTGTGAGTTGGGAGCAGGGCAGTGAAATGGCGGGGGACAGGGCGACGTGGAGGCGATTTGTTTGTGGGCATCCCGTAAGGGATAGAGGCGTCTGGCAATAGATAGATAGATTGGATCAGAACTTCACATGACCTTGTTAGGTTGGCATTCCTCTAAATCCTAAGCCCAACAGAAGCTGAATCCATGCAATAGTTTGGGAGCTGTGGGTCTTTAAATTGGAATTATTGGTGTCACAGCAAAATTTTGCCATTTTATCCTATATTAACTGATTATGAAAAGCATTAGAATGATAAATTAGCATAAGCCTTTCCCTTTATTGAAATCTGGAGGTAAATGGCATTGCTACAGTGTGGCATGTATGAGTACATTGCCTGCTGCCTCATGTCACTCACCCAGAACAAGCATGAGTGAGCTGAGAATGCATTGTGGTTTGTGATGGGAGCGCAGGCCAGGGTGCGAGAAGAATTCCCAGAGAAGCATTTGGCGGGAATGTTAGGCACCAAACTTGTTTATTTTGGATTTCCATGACACACTAGGTTTAACATGTTAAAATCAGAAGGATTTGCTTTAACTTGAAAAGTAATCCCTCTGTTTTGCAGACATCCATTACCTGGACAGTGCCATTACCCAGTCTGTGATCTGGCTGTTTGAAACCATTACTCGTACGTTTTTCCATTTTGTCTGAACAATATGTATGTGTCCTGGTGGAAATTATGCCCACGCGAACATTTTCGCGCCTGACTGGGTGAGAATAGGCTGGTGGCGCTGCCCTGTCTGGCTGGGTGCTTCACTTAATGTTCACTAGAGACCTCCTCGGTTGTTTGAGTTCCTGCACGGTGACAGCTAGTGAACAGTTCCTCTCAGACAGTTGTTATGGTGGCGTTCAAGGTGGATTTTGTTGTTCCATACCTGCTTCAGGCCTTGCTGTTCCTTGCATGCCTCTTTCTAGGGAGTGTGATGGTGGTCCCTCCACCAGGGAAAAGGAAGAGAGTAGTGTTGACTCTGTAGAAGCAGATCCTGGGTAAGATTGATATGGGATAGTCAAATGATGAGTGTTGATGTTGACATTAGCTTACTGTACTGTACTGTACTGTGGTTTTTATTCCATTTTACTATTGTTTTGTGTGCCCACTGCATCCCCCCCCCCCTGCAGGGTATGGCCCTGTAGTGCTGATTGCTTGCCAGTGGTTGATGGATCTGCTTGACCATGGTAATTGCTGGGCTGTGGTTTATAGGTCTGCTTGACCTGATAGAGTAGTGGTAGACAGCAGGAACAAGTGTTGTACAACGAACTGTTGTTGTCTTTTACACTGGCTTTCAAAGTTAGGTACGGTAATGTATGAAGGGGGGCCAGGGGAGAAGTCCATTATCTGGACGGAACCATTACTCGGACATACCTTTGGCTCCGTTACATCAGATAATCGAAGGATTACTGTATGTTGTAATTCTGTGTGTTGTTTTTAAATTGAAAATTTAAAATCAATTTGTGTTAACACTTCTGTATGCTGCCCAACATGTGAAACTGCAGGAGAGCTCCCATGCCTAGAATTTGTAATTTTATGTTTTCCTCAGTATAATAACCTTTGTGATAGATTTTAAAAGGTGCTGCTGTGTAGTTTTCAATAACTTTTTGTTATATTATGCAGACACTTTGGCACCATAGTCAGCGTCACTTTGTGTTCATCCCTACTAACCTATCCTAACTCAGTTAACTGGAATGATTTGCAGACAAATGAATTACAAGTTTGGCTCGATCCATCCTCTTGTCTGTAGGACCACTGGAAACATCAAGCTTAACTGTGCCCTTCAGTAGCAAATGTTTTTAATAGCCTAAGTTCTTGCTTTTCTTTTGCTGTTCTACTCTAGGTATGCTTTTGCAGCATCTTCCATTACATCATCATTGAATAGGTTGTTCTTAATTTGGGCAGGGAAATTGTACATGAGGATTTCATAAATTTGTCTTGATTGTCTCAAGGTAAGTTTGTGGCTGTGGGGTAAATCCTTGCATTGACATCATTTTTCTCTTACAGGTTATGACCCAGATGCCCATGAAGGGGCACCATCGACAGCATGACTGGGCCAGTTACAGAATTTGTGGTGGGATGGAATGTAGTCCAAACACTGGGGGAAGGAGCATTTGGGGAGTGAGTTTTTTTTTTTTCCACAGTCAGTATTTATAAGATTTTTGAGATATTTTGATTGTGTTTTTAGTCTCAATGATTGCTTATATCTATCTATTGCTAGACGCCTCAGTCCTGTAAGGGGTGGCCACAGACCTCCATGTTGCCCTGTCCCCGCTATTTCACTGCCATGCTCCTAGCTCTCGCCCCCCTCTCTCATATACCTCTCCACTCCATCCCTCCATCTCATCCTTGTCCCCCTCCCCCTTCCTCCACCTCACTTACACACTCTTCTTATCAGTCTCTCACTCCATCCTTTCCACATGGCCAGACCACCTCAGTTTCTCCTAACGCTTCCTGTCGCATCCACATCCACACCATAACACTCCTTCAGTTCCTCATTTGTCAGTCTCTCTCTCCATGTGACTCCACATGCTCATAACACTCCTTCAGTTCCTCATTTGTCAGTCTCTCTCCATGTGACTCCACGTGCTCCTCTCAAATAACTGACTTCTGTCCCTCCAACATGGTCCAAGTTTCACTTCCATACGTTAGAGTTGGTATCACAGTACTGTCATTGAGTAACTTTTTCACTTCCATGTTCACTTCCCTATTTCTTATCGCTGCTTTCAAGGAACCAGTAACCTTTCTTCCTTGTTGTACCTTTGCAAGCACTACACCCTCTAAACTTCCATCTTTGCTCATCACACTACCCAAGTACTTAAATGCACTCATATTTTTCACATTCTCCTCATCCAACCTCACTGTACATTCACTGACTTCACTTCTCTCAAGACCATAACTTTACTCTTCCCTACATTCACCTTTAGATTCTGTTTCTTACACACTCCCTTACTCATCCACAAAGCCTTTCAGCTCCCCTTAATCTTCACTTAACAACACAGTTTCATCTGCAAACAGTACAGGGAAGTTCCAGAGAGTGGATATTTCAATATTTAGGTTAGTATGTATACTGTAATATGATAGGGGAAGTGTTTATAGATTAAATTTCAGGGGGACTAAACCAAGCAATACAGCATTAGTAAGTAGGGAGATAGTTAAGGAGAGTGACCGAAAAAAGCTCTGGATGACACCACATGATTTGTTACTAGTTACACACTTGCATCTGTGTGAATAATTTTTATAGCCTGATAAGTGAAGAAGCAAAAAGCAGTATTGATTACTAGTATGAAGAGTCTCATGCATGTACAGTACAGTACTGTACTTAAATTTCACAGTGCAGACAAAGTTGGGTCACATGATTGTATTTAAGCGGGAAAGCAATAAAGTGCACGCCATCAGCATGCCAAATGTCTCCTGCGTGAAAGCAGGAGATTCACAAACTTTATTTGCTCAGACAGCATTGAAAAAATAAAAAGAAAAACTATGAATAAATTTTCTAAACACTTGTACAATTTCAGGAAGTAATTCTGTAGTAGGTAACCTCTCCGATCCATTGTGGATATCAGCTGGGTAACTTTACTCAGTCTTTAATCCTCATCTGATTTAATAATGATGGATGTTATAATTTATTAAATCGCCATCATTTCATCATCTGGACCACCTTTCCCATGCTAGGTCAGGGTGAGGAGTAGCAATGTCCAGACAGCCAAAGTTTGCCCAAGTCAATGGGCCACTGACAGTAAAGAATTATTATAGTTGTACAGTAGATTACCATTTATACTGTTGTTAAAGCAGTTATGTAATTCTAGAGGTCTCCATGGTTGCTGTTTAATTAGGTATTATCACTTTCTGACAATGAATTAGCATAAAAAACTTTCCCCAAAATTTATAAGATGAACCATTTAGCAGTTAATACTAATATTTAATTTGAGGCATGGTGTTATATAAATCTTAACTAATATTACACATAGAGAGTAGAAGTGACCAATAGTTGGACATGAATATTAATGTTATGTCCCCCCTCCCCCCAAAGAGTAAAGCTGCTAATAAATCGTGACAATGGGGAGGCAGTGGCGATGAAGATGGTAGATCTCGTCAAACACCCAGATGCAGCAGAAGCAGTAAGGAAGGAAATATGCTTACACCGGATGCTGAAACACCCTCACATAATCAAGTTTTATGGTGAGTGCGATACCTTAAAATGTTAATCCGTTGATTCAGTCGGTATGTTTCAGTTGTTTTTTCTTGCTATACCAGTATCTGAATGATTCCTTTCAAATCAGGATAGATGGGGGGGTTAGATAAAGCATTATTCCCATGAATGCAAGATGTTTCCCAAGTTGAATAAAGTTGTCGAAGTTGCAAGAATAAACTACAGTATAAAGTACGTCATTGGATTGAATCCTATGAACATGTCGATACTACTGTAGAGTGATTTTCATTTGGTATGTTTAATATGGTCAAGTTTCTAACCACCTTAGCACTTCCATGTGGTTGTTAATTTGGTGAACTGTTTTTTGTGTTATACTGAATTTAGTGAACTTTTTTATATTTGGGTTTACTACAAAGCATTGATATTTTCCAAATGTTTTATACAGGGTAGTTTTCCTCTTGTAGGCAGCCGTCGAGAAAATTCTATGCAGTACATGTTCCTGGAATATGCTGCTGGTGGGGAGCTCTTTGACCGCATCGAACCTGACATTGGCATGGCACCGCACCAGGCTCAGAAATACTTTCGGGAGCTCATTGCTGGAGTGGTTAGTGTATGTTGTTTGTTTATTTAGTGTGGTGCATAGTACTGGTTAATAGTTCCTGCATTTATTTAGCATCAGTATTCTTTCTAGATGCCTTGTCTCTTACAAATTTCCTCCACTGGTTGGGATACATCGTATATAAACTGTTATGGAGTACCGTTTGTGGCCCACGGGGTTTGCTTGATTTATAGCCATCACTACGATATTTCATTCAGGGAGTCTTGATGTGCTAAGGCATTAATAGTGGATGCAGTTTCATGACTCACACTCCCCTCCTGAGGGGCTAAGGCATTGCATCCTACTTGGAGAACCAAATTGAAGTATGTAGCACTGTAAAATTTCTTAGTGCATGTTAATGGTACTGTAATGTGCAAGTAGTTTCCTAAAGAGGTAAGTATTGAGTCATCTTAATGATAGTTCTTGCTAATTGTTAAAGTACTGTACATTGAAAACTTACTTTGACAAATATATGTAGTGGTAAGCCTAATTTCTCCAACCATTGAAAAGGTTAAGATGGTAGAATTAGAAGCAAGGGTCTTTGATCTCATAAGGAACATTTGTTGCATAAGTAGGATGAGTCTTGCAAGGAACATCTGTAGGCATAAGCAGGATGAATAGTACTGTGGAATGGAAGAAAGGGCAATAAGAGTTAGAAGTAAAAAATTACATTTAGGTGTTATGGACAAAATAGAAATTTGCTAATTGATAGGTTACCAAAGAAAGTTGTGAGTGGGCATATTATTGGAAGAGATAGACATTAAATAATACATGGAGAAAGAGTTGAACAGTATAATTGCTAGTGAAGGAAGAGTAAAAGATATGCAAAGACAAAATGGCTGAGGCTTTTGTGTAATGGTTATCCCATGAATGAGGGAGTTCTGAGGAGAGAACAAAGTATCTAAGATTATGATACAGGTGAATGAAAGGAGGAAGACCCAGATGAAATTGTCTTCCTGTGGTGTAGATGGTATTATGCAGCATGTAACCAAAGTGCTGGGTGATCAAGCTGTCACATGCAGTGTGTGAAGCCTCTCAATTGTACCCATGTGTCTCCTTTTGTCATACAGAAAGCTATGAGCAGCACAGTTGAACCTCTTCAGTCTGAACTATAAGGGGGGAAGGGTTGTGTGGATCAGATTGTCTGAACCACCAGGGTAATCTCTCTTAATGCAACAAAAAAAGAACCAAATGCCAGGAGTTCGCAGATTGTTCACTCCAAGGGAAAAAAAAAAAAATATCAAGGCCAAATTCAAGGGATACTGAAATAATGAGACGAAGTTATTCGTGATGTGTAATGTACAGACAAGGGCATGGTAAAGGTTATAAGTGTTGGGAGGTATATGAATAAAGCTCAGGTAGGCTTTGAGAATAGCCTAAACATCATTATACATTGCACAGTTTTTGGGCCATCTTTACATTGAGCTAATATGGAGTTTAAAGTTCGTGTGTGTGTGTGTGCACGCGTGTCTGTTCGTGTAATATATGTTGCCTGGTGTATCCTAGTTCACATAAGTCTGGAGAAATGATTTTTGCTCAGGGAATTAAGTGATTTAAAAGAACTGCCTTGTGGATCTGAAAGGATTTACTAGTATTCTTTGATACAGTTCTTGAGTGAATCTGATGTATTATGTCATATCATATGTATATCAGGTATGGCACAGAGTTCAGTTGTTGTAAAATGATGCAGTTGTGGTCTTTGGTATTACCAGGATGCATGTAGAAGAATCATGCACCAGGTGTACCAAGGCTCCACAACTGGCATATACACTTCAGTATACATTCAACTGAACTGAACAGGGTGTATTGATTATATATATCTAAATAACTTAAATTTCTTGTGATGTAACGTGTCATTGTTTATAAAGGCTTGAGTCACATACAGAGATCCTTTAGTGCAGAGGGAGAGCCCTGTAAATGTTAGGAGAGGCAGCAGCTCCATGAACTTCCTCCAAATGCCACTTATCCTAGGCAGCCCTGTCTCCAGTGCAAAACATGTCCCACCAAATAACAAAACTCCTCCACTCGAGAGACTCCGGCAAGATCAGTCCATCAAGAGAGTCTCTGGCGAGATCAATCTTTTCATATCGGACAGTCTGTCTACCCCTCCTTATCACAAGACAAGTGCATTTGAGTTCCATTCTTCCTCTCAACTCGTCATTCACAGTCTTAGTCCCCCAGGCCTCACATTCAAGAATGAACTACACATCCCTCTAATCATTGTCATTTCTGTACATTTGAGTATGAATATCCTCTTCCTTTGCTATGCAGGTTGCACTACCATACAGCATTACACTCTTAATACATGCTGCATACAAAGATCCCTTAGCTTGGAGGGAGAGCCCTCTCTGTGTTAGGAGAAGCAGCAGCTCCCTGAACTTGTCCCAGCTACTCCATACCCTAGCACCAGCCCCACCTCCAGCATATAACATGTCCCCCAAATAACATATTTGAGACTCCAGCAAGATCAGTCCTTTTACACCTGACAATCTTTACGTGTTCTCCCCAACATGCCACATACTTGAAACCAGCATTGGTTTGCAGCTTTTATCTATGCCACAACATTTCTTATGCGCCCAGTTATCACTAACACTAGCTAAATAAGATGGCGTTACATACCCCATCCAGGTGGCAAACTGCACATGGCCACTCCCGTTGCTTTTACAGTATCACCACCAACCCTGGATATCATTACTTTTATTTTATCCACATTTACTCTGAAACCCAGCCCTAGATACCATCAGTTTTTTTATATCTGTATTTTCTCTCAATCCCATGTTCTCCATTCTGTCTTTCCATTTCCTCAGTTGTTCTTTTTGTGCGGTCAGCACAAGGCATCAGCATACTTCATCTCCCATGGGAGCCCATTTTTGAAGTAATGTGAGAGCTTCAAGCACATGACAAACAAGAGATTTTCACTTCACCAAGCCCTATAAGACTCTATTCATTACCTTCATTATCTGGCCCAAAAGTTTTATGCCTGTAATTTCCTCTCTCCTGGGCATCACCTTTCCCCATATATGCATTTACAATCACAATCTTCCAGTGTGATTGTAAATGCATACATGAGTGTGTTATACCAGTCAACTGGGACCACACACTCATGTATAATCGAATATACAGTACAGTATAAAATCGGTAACCTATCCCACTACTATATATCCAGAAACCTTCACCATTTCATCAGTGAACCCAAACACACCTGTTGCCTTTCTCAACTGTGTCCTACCTTTTTGCCCTACACACGGCATCAGTCAGATGCTAAGGGCCAAACACTGGATCCACTGAATAAACCTTCCCTGTTCCTGTCAAAATCCTCATTCAGCAGCCGGTTTAGTGCTGTCTCCAGGAATCCTTTACCTTCTCAGGAACAGTGATGCAAATTGCGTTATGTCAGAGTTGGTGTGAAAAGTACCCAGTTATGCAGTTAACATCATTATCAGTTTTGGGCTGGAGAGATACTGATTAGGCAGTTTTGGAAAAAAATATTTTACCAGAAATTCAGTTTTAGCATGAAGTGCAGCAAACCTTTCTGCATCGTAGGGGAGCTGCCTATTTCAAGGCCAACATGCAGAAATAGTCTATGGCCCTTTGGCTTTTTGGCAGGGTGTTTCCTGAAATAATTCTTTTCTGCAGGAATACTTGCATGACAGAGGCGTGACTCACCGTGACTTGAAACCTGAAAACCTTCTGCTTGATGAGAATGACCACCTAAAAATAACTGATTTTGGAATGGCCACACTGTTTAGACATCAAGGAAAGGTAGGTAGATATGCTCTAATTGTGTCTTTCATGACTTGCAGAAGGTTGGCTTCTAGTGTGACAGTCAGAACCATTGCATCGGCACTTTCCAGTGATATAGGGCCATTGGTGTCAGTTTAGTAGGTGTTTGTCAAAATTGCATGCAGAGGTGGGTGAGCACTCGTTAAATTTAGGTGACATGTGACCCCATGTTCAGATACCACACTGTATTGACCATAGTTTTGTAAGCATTCCTGTTGCTGGGGTGTCATTATCCGAACTGTGCTACTGTCTGGATATAATTTGCTTTAAATATTTGGTGTTTGATTTGTGCAGGCATTCTAGTGTGCCCATGCATTGACCACAGTCTTTGTTTATTGCATAGCCTGTTACTCTAAGGTTCCCCTGTCATCTGAGCTCTCAGTATGCAAGCACAAGTATATAAAATCTGCTCTATGTAATGGAGGGGAAAACAAATGGTTAGCTTACTCTCCCAGTGAATTCTATTACCATTAGGTTATAGGATGGTAGACAACTGTCTCTGCCCACTTCACTCTTTACAATTGAATTTCATAATGTGCTATTGTTTGGTACCAGGTTTGTTGGCTGTACAAAACAATAATCGTTAAATGAGGCACATCATGTGGCCCTTCTGAAGGCATCTGAACCCACCAAACTTTTTTGGCTCTACTGTACCACACAATGATTGTTAAATGGGGTGCATTACATGACCCTTCTGCACCAACAGAAGCTGCAAGAAACGAAATTTTAGACTAAGTGTAGAATGGGTACAGTATAGTTTTAATTATTTTCAGACATGTTCTTGAATTCCCACATGAGAGTGGGGGGGTGGGAACCCTTGGATTTAATGAAGTTTTCATTATAGTGAGAGTCTACTTTTTAGTGCATTATCTAGGTACAACCATAAGCAAAAGTTTGGAGACAACCCTCTGCCAACCTTGTGTCCTGCCTTCCATATTTCTCATTCCTACCAGAACATTAGAGTACCCTTCCTTCTCACTCTTTCTTGTGCGTCATATTGCCATCACAAAGTTCATTTAACACTTTCGTTGCCATCATATGTAGTTTGTGTAACAGCTTGATGCTTTCATTGTCATAACTGGCAGAGAGGCGTTGGCAAGCATTTGGTCATAGCTGTACCAAACTATTTTTAAGTTGTAAGTTGTGCCCTCCCATTCTAACAGACTTTCACTGTCATGCCACCTCTGACTGTCCCTTCCTGCCTTTCCTCTTGTTTTCTTTATTTGATCAGTACCTTGTAAAATGTTTACTGGGAGCGGTTATGAGGTTAGCATTATTTAGATTGCTTTTCTCTACTAGACTCCCGGAGATAAAATCCAGGGCTGAAATGATGCATTCAAAACTCTGCATTGACCATTTCCTGGAAACATTTTTTTTTTTCGCCCCACTTAAATTGTACTTAATGGTTGTGTAGGTGAAGCTTAAAGTGTCTATCACACCTACACCTGTTTGATAAATGACATGAAATGTAATGAAGCTGAGGACAGGCAGAGAGACCACTGATACCATATTCATTGTCTGCCAGCTTTGGGGAAAATACCTTATTTCGTGGCACATTAGGTGCTGCAGTGTGGAAGATGCACCCTAATTCTGGAAGGGCAGTTCTGAGAAAAAAGTGTGTCTTGACCAAGACTGCAGATAGGTTGCTTGATATGAGTAATTTTTACTTAAATACACACTCACGTTTCAGAATCTCTATTCAGTACTGTATATCTGTCTTTGGTTTCTTCATTTTTATGTAAAAGATGGGTACAAGACAAGAAAAACAACCCCTTCCTTACATGATATTACTGCAGGGATGAGACTGTATAGGAAGGCTGCCAGAGGTTTAGCAATGTGGAGAGCTACTTTTAGGTGACAAAGACTGACTCATGCAAGCATGTTGTAGCCATTATTAATATACAGTATATATGAGGAGTTCAGTTAAAATAAGAACCGAATATATTGAGAGCAATAAGCACGTAAAGAAACTAGAGGACAAAGGATGAAGTAAATGAAGATCTGGAAGAAAAATTAGTGCACATTACTCTGAAAATAGGAAGCTATTCTGGAAAGAGGTCTGGAATTGTAGAAGTGACAGTGGAATGAACCATTTGGCCTGTTACTCAGTGCAAAGCCACCTGTAAAGGAAAGAAAAGGAATAAGAAGTGACAGGAAAGATAGGAGAAATAGGAAGAGAGGACGGCAGGCACAGAAAAAGAAAGATAAAAGCTAAGGAAGTAGGCAGCACAACATCAAGTGAGTGGATGATGGTCGCCACCACCTACCACAATAATAGTAATAATTTTGTGCACACCACGGGGTGGGATAAAAAGGTAATTGCGCAATCCACGGGTTAACTGAATGGTTGTCCTGTGGTTGCTCTAAGACATCGTGCTGAATGGATGCCAGTCAGGTTGTTTCTGTTTCCGTGTGAGTGTTATTTGTATCCGTTGTTTTACAGGAGCGTAATCTTGAGCGGCAGTGTGGCACTAAACCTTACATGGCCCCAGAAGTACTTCTACGACCATACAGTGCTGAGCCTGCTGACATCTGGTCGTGTGGAGTGGTATTAGTAGCGCTGCTGGCTGGTGGTGAGTGTACTATTTTTGTACACCCGCCCAAATAAGTCTGCCCCTTCGGGTACGTTGGTTGTGAAAATGTGCGAGTTTTGCACACACACATGAATCTATAAATCTGGTGCCTCAAAACATATACCACCCAGTATGTTTTTTTTTTTTTTTTGTTTTTTTTCCAAGTTCCAATAACTACCAAAGATACGGTAATGTGTTCACATAATCACAGAATGCCCCATATTTCACAATGCTTTGTTCATGTTTCAGAATGATACGTGCCGTTAGGGGGCCAATACTTTTTTGGGCGTGTGTACATAACAGGTAGCCACAAATAACGATGTTTTATTAAACATGTATTTCAGCAAGAGGATTTCCCCTGCTGTATTTAGGGGTGTACAGAAAATCAGCCTTGGTCTCACTAAAATACTAGAATAAATTGAGGATGAAGGGGGAGCACAAAACTAACAGTTAGTACCTAGTGTGCTAGTGCCCAGTGTAATGAGCCAGTTTCACTCTTACTTTGAACTAAGCTTGAGATGAAGGGGGAACACAAAAATAGCAGTTAGTAGCTAGCATGCTAGTGCCAGTGAGCCAGTTTTCAGCAATCCATCCCAGAGAACATAGTGTTTGCAATGGTTATGTGATGATTGTGGTAATGGAAACTTGACCATGACACAAAACCTGATAACATTCAGAAGTTCTGTAAGTTACTGACTGAAACGAGTTAATGTCTTTTACACATAGTCATACTGTTGGAAACTCAACTCTGTATAACTTTACAAAGCAGTGTGATAAGATCCTGAAGTTCTGTGGCAAGTAAAAATATGGTAAATATTCCTTAACCATGCGACAACACTTCAGACTTCATTAGCTGATGATTTTTACTCATTTAACCAAAGCAGATTTGTTGGTAGGCAGCAGTCTCCCAGTATATTTCTTTTATCTGATTTGTGTTACTATTAAAGCACTATGCAATTGACATTGAAGTTAATTATTTTGTAACCACTGTGAATATTAACCTCCGACACCTTTTTCCACTCATTTCACATACACTAATGCGCACAGATTAACATTACTTTTTAAGTTTTCAGTATTCGTACAAGATTGCAATAATGCAGATTTAGATCTTGGTGTATTATCATAAACATAAATTTGTTAAACTCTACATTTTGCTTAAAGGATAAACACACAAGAAGCATGGACTTACTGCACCAAGCCAAATGCATTGGATGTTGCAAACAATAATCAGCTGATCAGCTAATGAGAGCAAGGTGGCAGTGAAAGTTATGTAAAAATTTGTAGATATGTGTGTATTTCCACTTGAATAAATAACTGAATGTAAAATTACTTTCTGGTGGATGATAAACACGATTACATCTGCTCAAGTGCTTAAAAACAGAATGGGCATACAAAGCATGAGGAAAGAGGTAATGTAAGTACTTTGTGGTTAATAGTGGGTACAATATTATACTGTTGGTTATTACTAGCTTAGGTTAGAAAGTTACATACAGTATAGTATGCAGTCGAACATATTATGTTTGGGGACAATGCTGAGAGTGATTAGGCAACCATATAGGTTTATTGCTACTGCAAGGCCCCTTCTGGGGGCATGGCTAGTATTTGCGGGGATCTCTGTGACATTGTGCCCCCATGGAAGGGGAAGGAGTACTGTACTGTGTTACAGCAAGGGTTTATGTAGTTCTTGGCCATCCTAGTGATTGATGTTGGCTGATTCGACATCATAAGGTTTTCAGGTGTGGGTTGCTCAGTAGGTCACAATTTTTCATTTATTATGGATGGGTAAGAGGGAGGTATTTAATTTCACTCTGGTTAAGATAATAGGTGAATAACAGTATCAGGACCTGTACGGAACTGAAGATTTTTCATGGTCATCGTAATTGATCTTAAGAAAACTGGCTATTAGACTTGGACATCGGTGATAGCAGAATCTTTGTGTAATGATGCATAGTATTAAGCTTATATCGTTTATGTTAGTGATTTCCTGAGGAAGCCGTTTCTGCCTCGTCTTTGGTGATCTAGCTGTGTGAGAGCTAATAGACGTCATAAAGCTAGATTACCAAAGTCAGGGCTGAAACTCAGTTCACCGAAAATACAGTAAGCCGAAAAGGTAAGTTACCTAAGATTTTCAGATAAATGTAGGTGGTTAGTAGTGTTTCTATATTATAAGCTAAGAACTTAAGGCTGCATGTTGGCATAGTGTGCTGCTCCAGACTACCATGAAGAGGGAATTCTTGTTATGGGTATCTGAAATTAAAGTCCTTTTGGATAATGAATTTTCAGATATTAAGTACAATATATTGTAACATTAGTATGTTTAGGTTGTGAAGTAGCCATTGAGGGTTAATATTGTCAGCCTATCCCCCAGTACACATTCATTGTTGTACGCTTAAAGCAGCAGAGGTGACAACACTTGTTAAGCACTAAATCAGTACAGTACCTGCACTAGAAGTAACTCGTAACATCTTCAGAACACTAACCAAAACCATTTGATACTGCATTAATAATAATAATAATAGTGAACTGTCTTTTATCTGGCATGATTAAGCCAACCCCTACGCCGAATAAAGTGAAACACCAGATATTGAATAGAACCCCCCCAATGGCTAAACATTTGACTTCGATCCTGTTGTTGTATTCCTGTCTGTCTTGACCCTCTATCCTTAAATCTTTCTAATGAGTCAAAGATGAAAACTAAGCACAAAATACAATACAGTATAGATTCAGTACATAGTGTTGTAGGGTTTTCCTGGGTGCTGGTTGGCTACCACATACGAGCCAATTTATAAGCCCTGCAGCTGGATGTTGCATAGAACTACCGGTTACTTCCCTTTTCGGCACCAGATGGTGCATGATTTCACCAGATCATGGGATGACCGACAATTGTGAGAGTTTACTGTATGGTGATCCCTTGATTATAGCAGTTTTTATCATTATTGCAAGATGAAAATCTATCTATCGGTATCTATTGCCAGACACCTCAATCCCGTAAAGGGTGGCCACAAACAAATCGCCTCCATGTTGCCCTGTCCCCCATCATTTCATTGCCCTACTCCCAGCTCACACCCTCCCCTCTCTCGTATACCTCTCCACTCCATCTCTCCCTCTCATCCTTGGCCTCTCCCTCCCTCCAGCTCACACACATACACTCTTCTTGTCAGTCTATTGCTCTCCATCCTCCCCACATGGCCAAACCACCTCAGTGTATTTCTCCTTACGCTTCTTATCACATCCACACCACAACGCTCCTTCTTTTTCTCATTTGTCAGTCTGCCTCACCATGTGACTCCACATGCTCTTCTCAAATAACTCATTTCCACTCCTCTCACTCTTGACTTGTGTCCCTCCAACAAGGTCCAAACTTCACTTCCATACGTTGGAGTTGGTATCACAATACTGTCATGTAGTACCAGTAGCCTTTTCGTTCTCATGCTCACTTCCCTGTTTCTTATCACTGCTTTCAAGGAACCAATAACATTTCTTCCTTGTTGTACCCTTTCAAGCACTTCACCCTCTAAACTTCCATCCTTACTTATCACACTACCCAGGTACTTAAATGCACTCTCATTTTCCATTTCCCCCTTTTCCAGCCTCACTGTACAGTCACTGACTTCTCTTACCTCAAAGACCATAACTTTACTCTTCCCTACATTCACCTTTAGATCACATCCGTAAATTGGGGTGTCCGGGAATTGGGCGTCTGGATATTACGGGGATTACTGTATATACGTAAATGCTGCTCTTGGGTGTCTTCTCTTTCCTCTCCTCCATCCTTCTTTCCTTCCATCCTCTTCTGTCTTTCTTTCCTTCCATCCTCTTCTGTCTTTCTTTCCTTCCATCCTCTTCTGTCTTTCTTTCCTTCATTCTTTTCTTGTCCTTCTGCCTGTGGGTGACTTTACACTCCCTCTTCTGTCTTTCTTTCCTTCATTGTTTCCTCTTCCTTCTGCCTGTGGGTGATCGTACACTGAGTGACAACCCAAATGGTTTCCTGTACACCAGGAAACCATTTACTATGCTGGGTGGTAACCACACAACCAAATTTTAGCACCTGGTGGTTTAGTGGGTAATTAAGGCGCTCTAATCGGATTGAGCCAGTGAAGGTATAGATAGATAGATGTGTGTGTGTATAGAGAGAGAGAGATTTAATAATTGTGAAGCATTGATAGTGTGTGGAATGTATTTGAGGGAGTGGCAGCCTATTTTTAGTCCAACAGAATAGTTCATGTTGCCCCAAGAATATACTTAAAGGTGTTTCTGCAATATATACATTACAGTGTACAGTACATAAAGATGTTTTAATGACCAGAAAATTGTGAATTTTCTGTGTTAAAAGGTTAAGTTGCTTTGCAGCATACTGAAGACTGTGTTGGAGTATCAAGTACGGTGATTATTTGATTTTTCAGCCAAGGAATATGTTTTGTCTCCTATGTTCAACCTTTGTTTCAGTTTTGTTTTGTGTGTTCTTGAATGTGCTGAGAATGCAATTGATAGAAGAGTGTTTTTGCAGAATTACCATGGGATGAGCCAACCTTTTCGTGCCCTGAGTACACTGCCTGGAAGGACAAAGATTGTCAGCTGTTCACCACAACCCCATGGACTAAAATTGACAATCTGGCTCTCTCCCTTCTTAGAAAGGTAAAGTTGTTTGTTTTGGGAAGCTGTTGAATGTTACATGCCCTGCTTATCTTATTAGCTAAGCAAGCCACACTTGAATAATTCCACAAGAATCAGTGAATTAAATGGGAACTTGAGGATACAATATACACTGCTGTATTTCTTTGATGTTCAGGCACTGGTGACTGTAGGCAGGTTAATTGCATATCTACTGACCTTCTCATCAATAGTATTTGAAAGTAGGATAGCAGAGCAGAAGGTTTCTCCACCCCCCAGAAACTATCCATACTGTAAGTCATCAGAAATGCTTTGCAGAAATGAAGGTGGACTGTGCTTATGATGGCAGAAAATAGTGCTAAGAAATTAAGATAAAAATAAGATGGAATAGTAATACAGCCACACTTAATCTTACATTGTTTTATTTGTAATTGTTATACTTTTGGCATTCGTTTAGATGTTTGTGAATCTTATCATCACATTTTTTGGGGGGCTGGAAAATTGAGTTTGGATTATTGATTTTTGTTTGGCACTGGGAGAGTTTTGAAGGGCAGTGTAAAGTTTGCCGTCCTTTACTAGACTCCCAAAGATCATATTCCACATCAGTACCAACACAGTAAGACTGCTGTGTTTGAAAGTGTGTGGATACAGTTGAATTGTGGAGAAAGTGTAGAAGTGAAACTGTAAGGTACTAATGGCAAATGTAAATATGGAAATTGCATATGACGAGGTGAAGAGGGAAGGATTATAGAAGGTATTGCCCATGTATGGCTTAGCATTAAAGCTAATTAACGCAGTTTAAGTTTTTCTAGTAGTGATGCATGTATAAGTGGAGTTAGATGTCTGGTTCAGTATTTGTGGTAGACAAAGTTTGTGGTGTCCTTGGCTACTTAGTATACAAGTTATCTGAAAGTGGCTGACTACGTTTCTTGGTGTTTATTGGAAAATAACATGTACATCAGATAAAGTTTTAAAGATGTACAGTTTATATTTTTGTAGTAGTAGAACATCCTTGTGCTGTGTGGCTGAGCAGAGACATCAACTGCAGGCAAGCAGTTGCCCTTCTAGGGCCATCCTGTATAGTGAACCAATGTTTCCTTGTGGTGGACAGTGCCTTTCCACAGTGAGGTGCAGGGAAGTTAGGAGACCTGATTCATGAATGGATGCTGCCACATTTGCATCTCCACCCAGTTAATGGGCACCATACTAGGCTCCACATGCCCCATTACTTGGTTATATGGGTACCACCCAACATTGTAAAATGGTTTCCCGGGTTACGGGAAGTTGACTGCACTTAGAGTGGATGATGGTTGCCACCACTCTCCACCTATATTTGTTGTATAGTGTGTATTTGGTGTTTGTGTGCAGTTAATATGTCTTTTGCTTTAGTGTGGTAGACTTGAGTGCTGCCATCCACCTTCTCATTGTAGCGCTGCTTTCAGATGGCCCTGCACATTGACAAAACTATTTAACTGTGAGCTGAGTTATAACTCAGGCTGCCCCCATCCGACCCATCCATAACGCCCACCTCATATATATTCCCCTCTCACTCGTGCATGCGTCATGACATAACAACTTCAGAATTGTGCAGCTGCTAAACCAGAAAAAAATGGATGTACTGTACATACAGTATATGGATAAATCTCACTAACAGACTAATTGTGGGGAAGGTTGACCTGATAGAACTGAAAATGTTATATCTGGTGGATTTAAAGAGAAAGAAAAAAATACACTTAGTGCCCAGCGAATTAAGCCAGTCATTTTCAAATCATTTCAAACCTAATTTTTGGCTCTGTCTCAGGAGCAACTTGTAAAAGATATTGAAACTGCCTTTAGCCTCATCATTCAGAGCTAATAAATTTGTTACCCCCTCCCTCTCCCCATGCCCGTCTTAGCAGTTAAAAGGGCTGTGATAATTGAAGTTGTTTTGATGTGTGATTTTTCTCTTTCTAGGTTCTTAATACTGTTCCTAGACATAGAGCGACCATTAATCAGGTGAAGAGTCATCAGTGGTTCACTAAGAACTTTCAAAAAAGTTCAGGTAAGTTTTACACAGCTCAGTTTTGTCACTTTAACCCATGGAGTTTGGCATATACTTCCACCTACCCTGCTCCTAGCCTAGCATTTCAGAGATTATCACCTTTTTTTAAACCTTAATATCTCAGCTAAAACTTAACCAAAAATAAAAAGCCATTTGTCATAATATACTCACCAATCATTCAACTTCAAGCTGATGGCCTCAGATTGTCCGTGAATTATTTGTAGTGGGAGAGAGTGGGGAATTTGGGCAACTTTGGTGTTTTTTTGCCTTTGTCTGAATGTGTGGCTGAGGTGCACTGGCACAAGAAGGCTTATACTAGCCCTCCACAATAACACTTCCAGAAGACTGCAATCAACCACAGACACCATTTCTGTGTGGGGTGAGTGCGGTTGCTATAGCAACGACCTCAAGGCAGGCTGACTCAGCTCACCAATGCCTCGCATCAACACCGCACCACCATGCTTCCACCAGTGCCTTACATATGTGCACACACGTGTGTGCACACACACACACACACACACAGACGGAGATGTATGTTATTGTTTGGTGCACGCACACAGGCGCGCGTGCACACACACACACACACACACACACACACACACACACATTATTTGGCTTGCATTGTCGCTCGATTCTAGCACTGCTCTACCACTTGAAGTCTGGGTATTACTACAGCTTCTATAAAAACCTCCACCACCACCACCGCCGCCGTACTACTACTACTACTGCTACTACATAAAACCTAAATAATAATATTCTGAACAAAATAGTTATCCACACACTATCCATAATCCACAATATTTTCCACTAACAGAATTTTTTCCTGTGATTCGTACTTTTTCATCATAAATCAGTAAACGATAAGGCACTGATTTCATCATGAAACAAACTTTTTGCTTCCATTATTCACATAAGTATAAACAGAGCGCTGGTGCAAGGCTTGCACTACGGCACTTCCTCCTCCCTCCTTCCTCCACCTCATCCCTTTCTCCACTCCTTACCTCCTCTTCCATCTCCTCATTCATGCCAATATCCCCCTCTCCAGGATCGGCAGTTTTCTCTGAATCATTCCTATCACCGGAAATAACAGATGAATGTACAGGGGGAAACAATGGGCGCACACGGAGGACTCATGTGATCTACCTTCCTCATCCGACGCAAAGCTAAACCTCCAAATAGCTGTAAAACAAGCTAAACTAAGCCAACAAAACAGTTTATAACTCACCTAAACCCAAAAATAAAATCCAAAAATCATAAAAATGGAAAAAATTAAACTCGGTAAACTGTACCCCAAAATGACAATGTTCACTCCACCCATGACTAAAACACATTATTAAGTCTAAAAAGTTTATAAATCAACCCAAGCACAAAACTTAAGTCTGAAATATCAAAATCAGTAGGGGAAAAAAAATCATTACACCAGGGTTTGGCCACCAGTAGGTGGGGTAGGGTGGTATTTCTACCCCTGTCACTTATCCGGGGTATCACATGTAGGTGTATTATATATCAGGATTTGCCTTGTATGTCTTGGGATTTCCCCAAGTTTATTTTTAGTAACTTGGGTTAAGAGGTCTTATTTGTAAATTGGCAGTACAATGATCCCTTAGTTATTCATTGTATGTACATATTTGCTGAACATACAGTAATTTCCTTAGCCTTGGATTATCAGAGTTTTTCGGATTATCGTATTTGCCCTTTCCGTGTGTACCAGCAAGTCAGTATAATAAGGGATCACTGTATATCAGCCTTTTGAATGATCGTTAAAAGTTTCCCGTCACACCCCAGAAGAGTGTCTGTACAGTTAGTGATGTGTAACAGAAAGCTTGACAACTTAGTCCCACAATCATTCGTTCTTGGACAAGGATCTTTACCCAAAGTACATTGATCAAATTCCAAGCTGCAACTCTCATTGGTGCAAAGTATAATAAACATTAACTCCTGTTGCTAACAGTATCCAGCACATGTAACAAGGATATATGTATCATGTGGTCTGTTACATACTCAGTAAGGTTTTCAGGCTTAGCTTGAAGTTTCTGGGAGGAGCAATATGAAGCACAGTGTTATATTTAGCTAGTTTTCATCTACCCCCGAGTTTGAGCCCAAAGAAAAAGTTATTGCTGTGAACATTTATAGTGGTGTCACAACCCAGCGAAGGCTTACGCCTGCACTTGATGCTTTGAGGTGGTGGAGACAGGAAGGAATTAAATAAATTTTTGAAACAGTGCGAAGTGTACAAGTAATGAAGAATTCAATAAGGTTCTGACTGTACTTATTGCCAAGTGGATAGTTGTTGGCTTCTTCCATAACTATACAGAGTTGAGGAGAAATATTTCATGGGTAGGTGAGCCTTCACATTTCCAAGACTGAATGCCAGGATGCATTTTGTGAGGGGGTGACACATTTCCAAGACTGAATAACAGGATGCATTTTGTGAGGGGGTGACTAAAATTTCCAAATAGCTGCACTGTGAGAAATTTTGCAACCATCCCTAGCTGCACTCCAAAGGTATATACATTAGTGCTTTCCTTGTCATTTATTTCATTCATGCAATATATTGGTGGGATAGGGTGATGAATATAGAATATTTTGTATATAAATACTAAGCAAGGTTTCTTTGTCAAGATGTATCTACAAGATCATGAGGAAGGGTTTCAGGTACTATGTGACTCTGCAAATGAGCATTGTGCAGAGTTTCACTGTATCTGTAATCCTCCTCACAATACTCATCATTGTTGCAGGTGAACTAATTGTCATGTATACTAACAGGTATTGTTGAATTAGCACTGTTTCTGTGGTCTTTGAGAAGGTACTTATATTAAGATTGGGTGATGAATATGCTGATGTTAAGAGATTCTGAGTACTTTCATTGTGGTCTTTGAGAAGGTACTTATATTAAGATTGGGTGATGAATGTGCTGATGTTAAGAGATTCCGAGTACTTTCATTTGGTACTATTTACCCCTTTGATGAGAGGTCGTTCCCAGTCAAAGTGGTGGTATTCAGAATAAAGACCATCATATAGATCTATAGGTATATTTCATTATAGCATGTTTCTTGCTTTATTTACTTTTGCTCATGGCTAAAACCAGGTGTTATGTAGCCTAAGTAAGATAGCCCTAGGCTGTAGGGGGTATTTGTTCAAACTAGCTGCCAGCTTTGATAGGGAAGGACAGTGACGGTTCAGACACGTTTAAAGTACAGTAAAACCTCACGATAATGGACTTGGATGCGTGCATGCCTTTCTGTCTGTTTACCCTCGAGTCTTGGGTTAGAAGCCGTATGTCTCGAATATTTGAAAGTGGGTGTGGGCTGTATTTCTTTCATAGCCTTCTTTATATTTAGTTAATGCTAATGACATGCATATATGGCACATACATAGTCATGACAACACTGGATTTACTGCAGGCCCTTCCCTTAACTGTTTGGATTCTGTGAGCATGAGGAAGGGTTAATTTTAGCTTCAACTTTGCTTTCATGGAGAGACTTTGGTGCTGCATATAGTTTTCATTATGAGTCTGTTTTCTTTGCTTTGGTAGTTCAGCATTATGATGGTAGTTTTAAGTCCATAAAGCTAGATTACCAAAGCATAGAGGTGGACAAATTCAGCATCTGAAATGTAGGAATTTAGCCAGCATACTGAAACAATTATCAGCAAAGAAGAGAATCTTGTATCTACAATCGGTATAGCAAGAGGATGTGATGTGATTGTGGCAGTGTCTTTGGTGATCTAGCTGTATGAGAGTATTAAGTCGTACAGCTGGAACACCATGGGGCATTGCTGCATATTAAATCTTCGTAATTAATGTGTATGGAGATTAAGTTTGAAATGCTGTGCAACAGACTCTTATCATATGATTAACAGTTATGCAATGAATTGATTACATGATGACAAAAAAGCTTGGATCTTTTTTCAATATATGATAGCATTTACTCCAGCACAAATATTAGTCCTGTACAAAGCCTGATTGGTTGACATACAATCGCTGTTTTCTCTTATACCATCACTGATGTGCATTTAGTCATTTGTTTGTTCCAAGATGGCTTTTGAACTTTGGTCATTGTTGGGTGTGTTTGTGGCAGAGATGGAACATTAGTGTGTCGTTCAAGCAGCCATTGAAGTAAAGTAAATACAATACTACCAGGTGAGGTGAGTTGGAAACTTTTTTAGAATTTTTTGTGTGGGTGATTCTTGACTAAAATGTATCCCCATTGAACCCATGTTATACTTGAGGATGTACAATAAATGAAGGTGTTTCTTGGAACAAGGATGTACTGACCAGAACAGTTTTGAGGTACAGCATTTCAAGGATTGAATGTTAACAACTCTGCAATGCCTGCATCAGTTTCATATGTACACCCACCAAAAAAATGGTAATTTCATACTTTCAAACCATTAATAGGATATATAAAACATGTTAAATATTAAATCAGGGCTAATGTGGGTGTGTGTGACCATGATCACCTATTTATGTATGCCCAGAATAGAAAACGGTAATTACTGGTCAGTATAGCATCTAGCATTCTTCTTCCCAGAAATAATTGTTGATGCATCGCTACAGTTATTAAGCCCTAATCACCAAGTGTCAGTTGGAACTGTCAAGAAATCGGTACTGAGTGTCAGTCGGAACCGCACTTGTTTTCGGGCTCAGTATGAAGAGGCTGCAACTTTATCTCATCACCAAAAGCTAGGGAGGACTTCTGACAGCCACACCAACCATAGCTCAGTCATCTCTGTAACTGTGCCTGGCGTAAGATGTTTTTTTTAAACCTCCTCGTCCAATTCTGCTCCCGCCACATGTGGACTTTTGCCTCATCTTCTCCTGCCAAGTCTCTTTCCAAAGATACTAGGAAAGGACTAGGCGATAGTGCCATAGGGCATGCCTTGGACACCTCTGTGTCTAGGTTATTTAGTATTGGATACTAGGAAAGGACTCAGCGATAGTGCCATAGGGTATGCCTTGGACACCACTGTGTGTAGTTTATTTAGTAATGGAGAAACTATCACACTGAGAGCAAAGCCATAGTCGGGGCCACAGGCAGACACACGAGCATATTCTGTTCTCACGGCAAAATTTAGTCCTCTTTCTCACGTCATTACTCATTGACACCACAACCTACAGTCCTGAGGATACTTTCATTTGCAAGAAGAGCAGTAGGTGAGTGATATGGTCTTCAAGTTTGTTTTCCTAACTGTTATAGTTTCTGAGATATTAAGGTATGAAAACAAGCTACAGGATTTTCGGAAAAATTCCCATAGTGAGAGAACAACGGCGCTTTACATAGCCTGGCATGGAGGGGTTAAGGCAGTGAACTTAATCTCGTCTTTACTGAGCAGTGTGTCCTGAGTCGGGGAGCCGCCACCCCCAGCACAATAAGTTATCACAGCATTTTTGGTGCGTCTGGGGGTGGGGGTGGGGGTTCAATTTATCCCTGCATCCAGACTGCTGTAATAACTGTTAATTTTTTTTACATCATTGATTTGTTCCCTACGTGTCAACAAGTGGGTTGGTGGAGGGTTAGTGTCCCTCCTTGTAAAACAAGTAACAAATGGCCACCCCTTACGGGGTTATGGCGTCTGGCAATAGATAGATAGATTGATCAGATAAACCCCAGGACCTATCTTTAGCACTAAGGCCTGGTGTTGTGCAGCCCTGGATTCCACCTGGTATAATGTTTGATAGTTTACCAACTCTTCATCATCATCTAGGTGGAAATTTAGGTTGTGGTCTTTGGGGGGGGGGGGGGTCTTCACGTGTTCATGCCTCAGTCGGTTAATAGTTTTTGTGTAGAAGTGGCCATTGATAAGGATTTTAAATTTCTTAGATTGTTGAAAGATCATATTTCATATAAACCATAGTTGAGGTATAAGGTAACTAGGAAAAAAAAAAAAAAAAAATGCAAGTACATATGGTGTGGGAGTATAAGTGAAACTTTGCATCATCAGCATCATGAGGCAGTTCAACTGTAAGACAAAAGCTTCTCATCCCTTTCCCTTTTCCATTTTGGCATTGTTAGCCTGTTTCATCCAATCCAGAATGGTCCTATATTTAAGTGTTAGTGGAGCTGTAGTTGATGGTTTAGAGTGTGGTATTGTACCAGTAAAAGAAGACAGTACAGAGGCTCTTGTTGACATTTTACAGGTTGTATTCGTGGTGCATCCAGTGAGAACATGACACCAACCAGCAAGCGTGTATGCAGTGAACTAGAGCGAGCCAGCACAGCTTTCTCAGCAGATGACCTCTCCACTCGCATGGTCTGCTCTCAGCCAGAGGCTCCTGGACCACCAGTTTTGGATGCAGTATTGGTAAGGATTGTGCATATAAATGTGTACAGTATATTGTATACACATACACACAACTGTGTAGCATTCATGCAAGAGCTCTTTCTTTAAATTTAATAAAAATGTTCACCAGCAAGAAGAAAATATAAAATACATCACTAGACTGGAGCTGAAAAGCTAGATTTTTAACATCTGTATTGAAGCATGCTGCAGTGACATTATCCGTACCTTTTCTGTCACCTGAGGATGAGGTGAAGTAGGACATAGAGAGCAAGAAAAAACTGAGATAGAATCTAGCAAAAGTCTGCCTATCTAAATCATCATCTGAACCCTTGGTCCCTCCTCTTAACATCTGGACGGGATGGCAGTGATCATCCTCATACACCCTCCCCACTTTCAATTGAGTGGATGGTGAGCGCCCCCACCAACTTTCTTATACCGTATATATATATAGGACCCTGATGCCCAAGTCCCGGGCACCCAAAGTCCAGGACATTTTGGGCCCAGGTCCTTGGACTCCAAAAGTGGCCAATAAAGCTTAAAAATGAGGAGGGGGGAGGAGCCGATATGTGTTCATCCCCACTTTGTGTTCATCCCCACTAAATTTGCCGTGTGGTGACGAACAGCTGTGTTTTCGCACATAGTAGAGCACCCGGCTACATCCTCCCCTCCCCAGCTCCTGCCTGACCACCATTGTGACTACACTTTTGTTGCCATGGCTGCCCCACGTGCTCGTTTTTGTGAATAAACTGCAGTACCTCGCCACTAGACCACATGGGAATTTACAGTGTTGTGCAGTTTTAAGAAATTAGAATTCAAAGTTCATAGGATTAAGTGCAGAGTACAACACTGGCATGTTGCAACTGGCATAGCACAAGAAAGAACAGAATGTGCAGTGGTAAACAGTTATAATTCTCAGTGCAAAGGATTAAGTGCAGCGCAACAGTGGATTACTGTACGTGCTTTGAGAGCACTTGCATCACTGTCAGAGGCTTAGAGGAGGAGGGTTAATCTTCGTGACGGCCACATTCGTGGAGGGATTCCTGTGTGTGCGTGTATATATATATATACTAGCCCCAGGTTTCTATGCTCCTCATGGGGCAGTGATGGATGGATGGATAATATATATATATATATATATATACATACACTGTACAGGCAGACCCCTACTTACAAAGGATCGATTTTCAAAAAATACGCAGATACGAAAAAATTGTGTGTGCGTGCATGTGTGTGGCAGGTCAGTCATAGCAAGGAAGGATGGGATCAGGTGAAGACACTGCCTAGGAGGTGAGGTGATAATTGCAGTTCAGGGAAGGGTAGGGGATAAGTGGAGGAGTGGACATAATAATGGTCTTCAATCTGGTAATGAGAGAGAGAGTGGGCCTTAATCTGGTTGGGAGAGAGAGAGAGAGAGAGAGAAAGTGGGTGTGAAGTTGAAAGGCAATGGGGTATAGGGAAAGAACTTTGTGTCCTCAGTAATTATGGGATTAGGGTTGGGTTGGAGAGAAGTGAGAGAATAGCACGGAAGTAGGTTTGCGTAGAAAGGCGATGGGGTAGAAAGAACTTTCCTGAGTGATTATGGGATTAGGGTTGGGTTGGAGAGAGAATATAAGAATGGGATGGACTTACAGAAAAAAGAAAGAAAAAAAAATGACTCAAAATACCTTCATGAACCAATTATTTTCATAAGTTGGGGACAGCCTGTACTGAATAGAGATTCTGAAAGGTGAGTGTGTATTTGAGTGAAAACTACTCGTATCAGGCAACCTTTCTGCAGTCATGGTCGAGACATTTTTTTTCTAAGAACTGCCCTTCCAGAATCAGGGTGCGTCTTTCACACTGCAGTGTCTTGTATGCCATGAAATACGGTAATAGAGAAACAGTTTGCACTGGGTAGCAGTAATCTTAAGAAGCAAGGATAGTCAGGCCACTTTGGTCCATTGCCATTCTTTTTAATTTGAAAATGTCAGCATTGGGGATTAATTTTAAGGTGCACAGTAATGCCTTATTTTGTACTGGAATCAACCAAAAGGTGGCTAAAGGTATTTCTAATATTTTGTATGAGTTGTAGTTGATGCCAAGTTGAACAGGGTTTTCTGTAAATATACATTGATTTAAGGGTAAAAGGTAGCACCTTTATGAGCTTGCTGTTGTGGTGATCATATGACATGCACACACGTGATAAATGTACACTCAAACCTCGAATAAAGGGACTAAATGCGGAATCAACTTGTCCCTTACTTGAAAATGTCCCTTACTTGAAAGTGCTATTGTTTTACCACATACCAAGACAATCATATTATGAAATGCAATGATTGTTTCACTTTTCTTACATATTTATATGATTGTGAATATTATTTTACGGGTACTGTGTAAAGAAACATATTAATATGTACTGTATAACCTAGACATTAAGTATCACTTTTGAATGGTGTTCTCAGTTTGTCATGTAGAATATGGAGTCCCTTAAACCCGAAATCCCTTAAATGGAGGTCCCTTAAATCGAGGTTTGAGTGTTTAGAGAAATGTTGTTCAGTGAATATTGTGGTAATTATACATTATTTGTTTAGGGTAAAGATTTCTTGGATGTTGGAGGAATGAGCTTCTCCCAGCCGGCCCAACCTGATCAGTTGCTGTTGTCTTCTCAACTGACGCAAGGCACACAAGCTAGCCAGACCCCTCTGCAACGGCTTGTAAAGCGAATGACACGAATACTTGTGAAGACAACACTTGAGGACACGGTGACTCATCTAGAGGCTCTCTTCAATAAACTCAATTATAGTCATCGTTGTTATACAGCCAGTGTCGTAAGTACAGTAGTTGGACGATATTTTCCTGTGTTGCAAATGTATAACCATCATAAAGCAGTAAAAACTAGTCAGCTCACCTGCTCTTCCATAAAACTAATTGCCTATAATATGGTATTTGATTTGTTTCTGAAAGTTGCTGCAACTTGGTTGGATCCATTGCAACATGTGACACCAAGTGTGACATTTCATGCTAATGCACTGATGTATATCCCACAGTATATGTTGTGTAACTGCTCAGAGGCTTACTGGTGTGGGGTGATGGATGACCTAAATTTTTTCATAGCATTAATTGAGGCCTTGCACACCACATGGGGTAAAGTGCAATACCTGCTGACCCCCCACCACCACCAGCAGCCACTCCCTCAAACACGTAGCCCTATGACTGCACAAAGTCGCATTGCTCATTTCCAGTTAGTGTAATAAGGATGAAAGTCTGGAGTGAGAAGTTTGCTCCAAGTGACCTTGTTGACTGGTTTGAGGTGTAGGTTCTGCTGCGTGTCACAATGGGTAAACTCCGTTCATATGTCATCCCACAGCAGTGACCAGCCAGCCAATCAGAACATGCTGTCACCCCTACACAGCCAATTAGAGCCTCCAGTTTTCTCAAGGGTGGCGCCTTACCAGCCCAATCTTAGCTTCACCTCTGCTGAGTGCAAAGCACTCCTGGAACTTAAGCCTTGTCTCGGGTGGCACTTTGCACTTTGCTGTTTTCTTCCATATTGACTAAAAAACAACTTACCTTTATCGTAGTAATGGACGAATATGATAATTTATTGGTTTGAAGGGGGGGGGGGGAATGGCTGCAAAACACTCACAAAGTGCAGCAAAACACTAGCAAAAAATATTTTTTCTGATGTAATTGTAAAACTGAAAATATTATTTTGCCAAATTTCTTACATGTTGCCCTTAAAGTACTCTCATTTATGCACCTTATGTCCAAATTTTAGAAACTAAAACTAAAAAATATTTCTATGAAATTTCTTATGTCGCCAGACTTTGAAGACAATTTGAGGAAAATCTTAAGTGTGTCAACTTGCCCCATGTGGTGTGCAGGACCCCAATTGTTGTATAGTACCCTGAAACCTCGAGTTACGTGGTAACATGTTAACACAGACTGTGGTACACATAACCGTGTTACTCTATGTTTATATGTTTACTTGCACAACTCAGTCTGAACACTTTTCAGAGGTCCCATTTTTATCCCTTCTGCCCACCCTACCCCACTTAAATGACCTTCACTGACACTGATAACGTAGCTTGAAAATTAGAGAACATTAGCATAAACACAACTTAAAAAAAAATTAAAATGTGTACCAGTATTATGATGATGCATCTTTCTCTGGTGCTCTCCCCCCATCTATTTTATTGTTATGGCATAGCAAAGGGTCGTGACCTTTCTCAGCACATACAAATACAAAAAACTACACGCTTTTGGGGGATCGCAAGGGAGCTAGGAAGATTTGTATAGCTGAGCATCTGCTTTGTTCAGTTTGTTTGGTTCCACCACATGGAAGTATTCCTTTCTAGTACCACAAGGATGTGATAATGAAGTATGTATCTTTAAAAAATATTTCATTGTATGTTATTTAAATTAGTGGTAGTTCTGGGCGTTCACCATCCACTCAATCGATGTAATGCTGCTTTGGGTGTCTACCCATTCTGCTCTTCCTTTCATTCCTTCATTCTTTCCTCATCTTTCTGTCCGCGAGTGAGTTTACACTCCCTCTTCTGTTTGTCTTTCCTTATTCTTTCCTCTTCCTTCTGCCTGTGGGAGACTCTATACTTGAGTGACAAGCCAAATGGTTTCCTATGCACCAGGAAACCATTTACTATGCAAGTGGTAACCAGATAATGGTGCCTGGTGGTTTAGTGGGTAATTAAGGCACTCCATTTGGATTGAGCCTATGTGGGATTATGTCCAAGGGATGGTTGGGTTTATTGCTCACGGAATGTCAGTCGGGGATGAATGAGGCTGTTCACTCATCTGAAATGTCAGGACCAACTTGCCTAGCCCCGGGCTCTTATGCTCCTCATGGGACAACGTAGGATAGGATGATGGATGGATAGAATGTAATTATAAAGTAATTGATACTTTTTATTTCCTGAAAATGTTCACAGCTGACTGTGACGACATTGGACCGACGTGGGGCACAACTGGTTTTGAAAGCGAGTGTACTGGATATGGGGCAGCATATACTGGTGGACTTCCGGCTATCAAAGGGATGTGGCCTGGACTTCAAGAGACACTTCCTACGCATCAAAGAAGGACTATCACACATAATTGTCAAGGGGCCTGTCACTTGGAACATGGCACTTGCTACCAATATGCTTCCTGCTTAGGGTTTGAAAGTCAAGGAAGCTTTTACTTTAACTCCTTCACTGTGTTTTTGATTTTAATTGGTGAGCTGACTGACTGATTCCTCAATTGAAATATTGAAGTTAAGTCTGTATCTAACGCAAAGGATGAAGAAGTTACCCCTAAGCTGATAGTTATCAATAGATGACTAAAATAAACAAAATAAATTACCAGATTGAAGGAGTTGAAGTTCAATGTAATGTGCATTTTAATTGGTCCATTTTTAAATGGCAATTAAGTGCCAAACAATTAGATTTATGACCATTTCAAAATAATATTGATCACAAGGTAACATGGGTATTAGATAAAATTGTACTAAGGTTTATAGAGATGAAGTGATTATAGTAGTATACCCGGTACCCTCTGTCTGTGGTAAAGGGATTTTTTGCATCATTAAAAAAAAAAAAATTACATTATTATAATGAGCATACAATTAAATCCATGTTGTCTTCAGGTGATTTTGTTCAATATAGGAGAGATTTTGAACCAAAGGAGTTTGATGTTGCTGAGGACCTTATGTGAATGAAAGTCTAGTGATAGCAGGAGTACAGTAAAAATCATGGTGTTCATTACACACTCAAATCCTGTTGTAATAAAGTCCTAGATTTTGGTTTGGACTGAAAAATGCTTTACTGTATTTTAACCTTCTTGGGAACGATGACTCAGATGGCATTATCAGAGTTGGTGTGAAGTACTCAATGATGCAGTTAGCTTCATTATCAGTTTTGGGCTGAAGAGATATCAATTAGGTAGTTTTGGACAAAAATATTTACCAAAAATTAAGGTTTAACGTGAAATGCAACAAACTTTTCTGCGTCATGGGGGGGGGAGGTCTATATCAAGGCCAGTATTCATAAATAATTGGTGCCTTGATGACTTTCTGTGGGGTTGGGGCGTGTGTGATTTTTTACGTATTTACTCGAATACTATTGACCGCATTGAAGTCCAGAAAATACCATGTGAAAGCTCGTGAAATTCTGGATCTGGACATATAATTTGTTCTTGCATGGCATGGGCAAAATATTGCACTAGGTTATCAGGAAGTTATTTGTAGCTATTTTTACTCGTACAAGTTTATTTTCACCTTATACGTATTTTTGCTCATCAGTTTTTTTGTTTTTATTAGCTTATTAACATGAGCAATGATGATGGTATACAATTTCTACCAATATAACCAGTTCCAGGTGCAAATAAAATTCATGGGAATGTTTTTCTTTGTGTGCAAGTAGGGGCTGCAGTAGCTTCATTCTCTCTGGTAATGTCCCGGGAACTCATAAGATTCCTGAGAGGGTTAATTTTAATCTGTTTTTAGCATTGTTGTCATTGTTGAAGATTTGTTTTTTAGGGGGCGCTGTAATCTCCTCAGGAGAGTTTATATGTAGTGTGGAAGGATAGGTAAAATATTGGAGGTAAGTGTTGGCTGTACAACAAGTAGTCATCAATTTGTGAGAACAAAGCAGTTAAGGTTATAGGAGTTGCATAGAATGGCATGTGACACCTCTTTCCACCCCTGTTTTGTTTGATACGGCAATGGTGGAAGGTCAGGATTTTTTCATGGCATGTATGGCATCAGATGACATCTCAGTTCAAACTTTGAATATTCAAAAATGTCCCTTTCCAAAAAGCAAGCAGCACTTTGCAAACTTTACTGGAAAGGATTATAGTCTGCGAGTTATGTTAAAATGTGTCTGCCACATCTAGTAGATGCAGAGGTTTTGCCAAGTTTTTGTACATCATGTTTGTTATATCAAAATTTGTCAGAAATTTCACTATGGGGAGCACTTGAACAAATTTGTCAATGGTTGATTGTCGTGCTTTATTCAGTAGCTACAGTAGTAAGCCAGAAGCTTGGGCTATAAAACAAGCATTGTAAATTTATATTGTACCTTTGTATGTACATGTGTGCATGCTTTGTAGAGTATGAATGATTACCAGAGTCCTAATGATCCTGATGAGGAAGAAGTATGTAGGTCATTAAAGCTCAGGTGTTTGGTAGTTGATTATTAGCGAGTTGGTTCTGACATGTGAGTAATCTGCTCAGAAGTAATCATGAATCTGATGTATTGATATTCAGTGAATATATGAGAGATCAGCAAAAGTTATTCCATAATTCGTCAGTAGATTATAAGGTTACCAGTGAGTGCCCATCACTCTGGTGTGCTGCAGCTGTAAGGGAAGTCTTGCTCTGCCCAGGCTAACCTATACTTTTGCAGGCAGAATTCTAGTCTTTCAATGGTGGGTGCTCACTTAGAATGTATAAGGAATATATCAAGGAATTTGTTTTGTTGAGTCGATTAACATTCCGTTTTTCTTTTTTCACTGCATATTTATGTTAGTACAATGGATTAGAAAAATAATAATTTTTCATGTATGGTGTGTTTTGAATACCTAAATTTTCTTAATCATACAATATTAGAAAATAATGCTGGTGGGTAAGACAAGAAGTATTCTGATATTAAAAAATTTGAATATGAAGTCTGTCTGCAAAGAAACCACACTTCTTTAATAGTGCACCAATTTGCCGGTATAGCATGATCGCAATGGAAGTGCTGTGTAGCAGCAACTTTGAGTTTGTCTAACACTAGCCGCATCTTTACATGTCAAGGTACAGTTGCGGACATAAATACTGATCCACTTCATGAACAATAATTAGCCAGGAAATGAGCAATGACTTCTGAAACCCAGTGAGGCCATCTTCAAGCACAACAAACCTAGTAATTTGTTGCAAGTTGAACAGTGAAGGATCTGAAGAGCAATGTGTTTGCTTGGTGTTCAGGGTGATTTGGGGAAAACTTTTATGGAGACTTCAAGTTGCAACAGGTTTATGGGGTGGTTTGTTTTAGCTTTATGATTTGTCACAACTGGTTCCAGTGGTTCAGATCAGGAAGAACATCTACTGACGACTATCACAGATCTGGATGGCATTCCATGTCAAGAGATGACAGTCATGTTGAAGTGCGTGCTTTGATGTGTGACAATTTCCACCTGACTGTCTGAAGTTTCTGAAGAAAGGCATCTGTTAAAGTATGTGCCACATTATTTTAACCAAAGGTGGGGGCGCTTACCATCCACTTGATGTAGTGTTGCTAATGGGTGTCTGCCCTTTCCTCCATCCTTCTTTCCTTCCATCCTCTTCCGTCTTTCCTTCCTTCATTCTTTCCTCGTCCTTCTGCCTACGGTTGACTTTACACTCCCTTTTCTGTCTTTCCTTCATTCTTTTCTCTTCTGCCTGTGGGTGACTACACTGAGTGACAAGCCAAATGGTTTCCTGTACACCAGGAAACCATTTACTACACTGGGTGGTAATCATAACCAAATTTTGGCACCTGGTGGTTTAATGGGTAATTACTGTGCTCCAGTTGGATTGAGCCAGTGAAGGTTTATATCCAAAGGATGGTCGAGGTTGATTGCTCATGTAATGCCACTCAGGGATGAGTGAGGCTGGTCACTCATCTTAAATGTCAGGACCAACTGCCTAGCCCCGGGCTCCTGCGCTCCTTATGGGGCGGTGTAGGATTGGATGAATGGAACGAAAGATGCATTGTGTCGCTGCAAAATTTGTGACGCGTCTGCTGACAGATGAGCAAAGACGGAACCACGTCAGTCTGTCAAGAGCTGTTTGTTCAGTATGCTGATGAAAACTCTGAGAAATGCCGTACGTGATGAAACGGGTGAATGACTACGATATAGAAACAAGAAGGCGTCGTTTATTGTTAGCTTGTTCCAAGTGGTTACAGTCAATAAAGAGTTTTATTTGGACATCCTGAAACATTTGAGGGAGGCAGTGCAAAGGAAGAGCCCTGAGGCATGGACAAACAAAACCTGGATGTTTCATCATGACAATACACCTGCTTACACAAATTTCTTCTTACCCACAATTGGCAAAGCATGAAGCAACATACTGTCACCTGCTGCCCTGCTCTGGACTGGGGCCCTGCAGACCCTCCGTCACCCTGTTTGAATTAACCTTGAAAGTTCACTAAGAGAAGAAGAGGAGAAAGTTTACCAAGTGCACTAGAGACATACTCAAATGCATGATGCTAAAGCTCAAAGTCGCCGCAACACAGTGCTCCCACCACGATAACACCAGATGGTTGGTGCGCAATGTAAAAAGTTCGGTTTCTCTTTGGACAGACCTCTTAGGTGCGCTTAGTATTGGCTGTCTTAGAGGTCATCAGAGAAGGCAGTGTAAAGATGGAGTGTTGGTGGTAGTGGAATAGGTGAATGCAGAGGACATGCCCACAGCTTCTCCACTTGCATCCTGCCTATTGCCATGCTCACAGTAGCAGCATCAATCAAAGGCCAAACACTGGATCTGCTGACTCCAAACCCTCCCTGCTCCAATCAAACTCCTCATTCAGCAACCGGTTGTAATGCTTTCTCCAGGCCTCTAATATCCCCGCTGTTTACCACTACCTTTTCTTCACACACTGCCCACCTATGGTATCCCTGTTTTCCTTCTTCAAATGAGTTGCCACCTTAAACGTCAATCATATTCTTCCTTTCCACGCATATGTAAACTATCCAGTAAAAGTCTCTTTAGACACATTTTGCCCGAATACCTCTTTTTTTTTTTTTTTTTTTCTAGCTGTACACCTGGCAGCAGTCGAGTATTAAGATTTGTTACCACCCCCCTTCCATTACCAAAAGCCTTCTTTTTTCAACTGCAGCTTCTATACCCTCATCCCACCACCAAGTTACTTTTTTGTCTTGGGAGGGGGGGGGGTGTCCATCCACACGCTGAATCTGTAACTCTGATTATTCTTGAGAGTTCTGTACTGTTCATTAACACTCAGCAGTTCCCTGTTCAGCCACCAGTCTACTCATCTAGCAGTGGAAGGCATCCCTTCCTGCTTGTTTTTTCAGTTTTCCTGCAAGGTGCGGTGGTCCTCTTTTTCATCACCCACTCCGTAAGCACCATGTCACATATCAGTAACTTGAATTCAATAAGAACAAACTGAAAAGGATATTACCAAGACTCAAAAGCCTGAGACACTAAAAAGTTAATCACTATTACCATCCCACGTATGGATGGAGTACAGTGAGGTCAAGGGTGCAAGGACGGAAAACATAAAAGTGGAATAAATGATCAACAAAATTACTGTTTAACAAAGCGAGATAGATACTAACACACTCACTATTCAAGCCCAAGAATCCTATATTCCGCTTCACAGGCGGGTGTATATTGTACATATATTTTTAAATAGATGCACATCACATTATGATGAAAACAACTCATTCGGATGACTGTAAAGTTAAATATGGGACATTAAACTTTTATCATACGCTCCCCCATACATAATTCATCCAACCAACTCAACCCAGCCCATTCCCTAGCCACACGATCTTTAACTTTTTGTATACAGTACTCGTTCATCATATCCATCCACATTCTTGGCCTACACTCCTCTCACTTTCACTCACGTATATATTTTCACCATCTAAAAAATAATGAAATAAAAAATAAATTATCAGATATAATGGGTCCAACATGCTTGCATGTCAGCCTTGGACACCTAATATCAGCTCTCCATGCTGCTTTATCTCTACCAACTTCCCTATTCAGTCCCAGTAAAATGACTGCTACACTAACCAAATTAACCATCACCCTCCCAACTCCAGATAAACACCTCAAACACACCTTCATGTTGCCCTACTCGTGCAACCATTCCCACTGGAAAGACACCAAAAATTCTAAGATCTACTTGCACACATGATCTTTTCTCAATACATAGATAACATCAGAGCAAAGGCATATCATAAACTCAATGTCTTGAAAACAATAAGAGGTACCACCTTTATACAACATAAATTGTATGAACAATAATCATTAGAACAGTGACTTACACTAGCACAAGATGAGCCCCCTATTTAACTGGCACACAAATGGAAAAGCCTTAAACAACACAAAGCCTTTGGAATAATGTCTGGATGCAAAAATGCCACAAATTCAGATCACTTCTATCAAGAAACCAAAGTACTCTCACACAAGGATCATATGAGACAGCTCATCACTTCAGGTTAACACTCTTCTCAACCCTCCAACCGTATGTTGCATTATCCTCCACCAAAGAGAAACGGGAAAATCACCAAACACTATACAAATTGCTTCACCAACATTCCTCTTACTCCACCCAACACAATATTTCACACACACACACACACACACACACACACACACACACACACACACACACACATAACCCTTCACAAACCTCCACCACACAATACCCCAAAGAAACCTCCTTGATCACGTAGGAAGTGTAGATGGGTGTATGAGCGGATATGGGTGTAAAGGGTGTACGTGAGTTTGTGTGTACGAGGGGTACATAGGTGTATATTGGTGTAGGTGGGGTGTACGTAAGTTTGTGTGTAGCAGGGGGTGTACATAAGTGTATATGGGTGTGGGTGGGTGTCATTAGAAGTGTAGATGGGTGTGGGTGGGGTTTAAAAATTATTTTGTTATATGAAATAAAATTAATGTAGCAACTAGTATTTTATTGATAATCCTCGTGTCATAAAATTACAATAAAAACGCCAAAACTAATAAAACAAGGCTGTCTGCCAATACGGGGGAAGGGGGAAGGCATCAAACATTTTCGATCAAGCTAAGTTTTTCGTCAATAGGAAAACATAAGACCCTTTCCCTGAGCCAGGCTGGTTCCCGCCAACACAGCGCCATCTATTATTAAGGTCATGAACTATGCTCCACAACTCAGCAACGGGGTCTTATGAGATCCTGTTCAAATCTCCCCCAAAATGCTGAGCTAACAGTGGGTTTAGGAGACATGCAGCGCCACCTAGTGTGTAAATCATGAACCATGCTCTGCCCCTAATGCATTTGATACGAAGTAAAACGATGTAAGAAAATAGTATTATCAAGTCCATTGAAAAATGGGCCTCAGAAAGGCATATTTATAAACATTCTTAAGTTTATAATGGCCATAAAACCGTTAGTTTTTAAGTTTATTTTAACTTTAAATACACTGGGTAACGTATATGAAATAGTTAGTAATGTGCAAAATAAAATACAGAACCTATCATTATTATTTACTTGATCTGGAGGCAAAAACTGCACGAGCGAGATAAGATCCGTTATGTATGCTTGATTCGTCTTAAGCATAGTTATAAAGCTCTGTGGGGGGGTACAGGAACAGCACAACATAAGGCCGCTTCCCTGATCGAGCTTGAGTGATCGCTGATTGGTCGACGTGGGACTGACGTCACGTTCCCGCCTGGCTGACGTCACGTTCCCGCCAGAAACTTCCCGTTCTCTTGGTGAAACCTGCAACAGAGCCATCTATTATTGAAATACGAACTAAATTACGCCATACAGGACAGGGGGGTTATGATTTGCTATTGGACACTCGCCGAGCCACCACGAAAAATACTGTCGAAGGAACAAATAGGGGGAATAAATTGCTGTGAGTGTACGTAAATAGGTAAATGGGGGATGGGTATAGTAGAGTGTAGGATGGCGCACCTGTGGATGGGTGTGGGCAGGTGGGGAAAGGTATGGGTAGTTATGGAAGGGTAAGAATAGGTATGGAAGGGTGTGGATAGATTCTGAAGGGTGTGAATAGGTGTGGGTAAGTATGGAAGGGGAGAGGTGGGTGTGGGTGGGTATGGATGGGTGAGGGTAGGTATAAAAGGGTGCAGGCAGGTGTGGACGGGTCTGGGCAGGTGTGGAAGGGTGTGGGTAAGTGTGGAGGGTGTGGATAGGTCTGGATGGGTAGAGGTAGGTGTGGAACGTTCTGGGTAGGTGTGGAAGGGTGTGGGTAGGTTTGGATGGATGTAGGTGGGTATAGAAGGGTGTGGGTACGTGTGGAAGCTTGTGTGTAGGTGGGGATGGTGTGGGTAGGTATTCAAGGGTGTGGATAGTTTGGATGGGTATTGGTAGGTGTGGAAGGGTATGGGCAGGTGTGGATGGGTGTTGGTAGGTGTGGATGGGTGTGGTTGGATATGGAAGGGTGAAGGTAGGTTTTAATGGATGTGGGTAGGTATGAGAGAGTATAGGTAGCTATGCATGGGTGTAGGTGGGTATGGAAGGTGTGGGTAGGCGTGGATTGATGTGGGTAGATGTGGATGGGTGTGGGTAGGTGTGGAAGAGTTTGGGTAGATATGTATCGGTGTGAATAGGTGTGGAAGGGTGTGGATAGGTCTGTGTGTGTGTGTGTGTGTGTGTGTGTGTGTGTGTGTGTGTGTGTGTCCAAGGGTGTTGGTGGGTGTGCATGGGTGTTGGTGGGTATGGGAGGGTGTGGGTATGTGTGGAAGATGTGGATATGTGTGGATGGGTGTGCATAGGTGTGCAAAGGTGTGGGTAGGTATGGATGTGTGTGAGTAGGTATGAAAGGTGATGGGTAGGTGTGGAAAGGTGTGGGCAGATGTGGATGGGTTTAGGTAGGTGTGGATGGGTGAGGATAGGTATGGAAAGGTGTGGGTAGGTATGGAAGGTTGTGGATAGGTGTAGAAGGGTGTGTGTAAATATGCATGGGTGTGGGTGGGTATGGAAGGGAATGGGTAGGTGTGGAAGACTGTGATGAACTGTGCATGGGTGTGGGTAGATCTGGAGGTGTGTGGGCAGGTATGGATGGGTGTGGGTGGGTATGGAAGGGCGTAGGTACTTGTGGAAGATTGTGGTTATGTGTGGATGGGTGTGGGTAGGTGTGGATTGGTGTGTGTAGATGTGGAAGTGGGGGGGTAGGTGTGGATGGGTGTGGGTTAGGTATGAATGGGTGTGGATAGGTGTGAAAGGATGTGAATAGGTGTAAAAGGATGTGGATGAGTGTGTGTAGATGTGAAAGGGTGTCGGTAGGTGTGGATGAGTGCGGGTAAATGTGAAGAGGTGTAGGCAGGTGTGGAAGGTTGTGAGTACGTAGGTGTGGAAGGGTGTGTATAGGTGTGGGTGTGTGTTTGTAGGTGTACAAGGGTGTGGGTAGGTAGGCATAGGTGTGGGCAGGTATGGAATAGTGTGGGTAAGTGTGGAAGATTGTGGATAGGTGTGCAAAGGTGTGGGTAGGTATGGATTGGTGTGGGTAGGTTTGGAAGGGTTTGGGTAGGTGTGGAATGGTTTGGGTAGGTGTGGATGGGTTAGAGTAAGTGTGGAAGTGGATGGGTGGATGTGGAAGGGGACGGGTAGGTGTGGAAGGGGATGGGTAGTTGTGGATGGGTGTGGGTAGATCTGGAGGGATATGGGCAATTGTGGATGGGTGGGGGTAGGTGTGGATGAGTATAATTAGGTGTGGATGGGTAAGGGTAGGTGTGGATGGGTGAGGGTAGGTGTGGATAGGTGTGGATAGATGTGGAAGGGTGTGGGTTGGTGTGGATTGGTGTGGAAGGGTGTGGGTAGGTATGGATTGGTGTGGGTAGGTGTGGAAGGGTGTAGATAGGTGTGGATTTGTGTGGGTGGGTCTGGATGGTTGTGGGTATGTGTGGATGGGTGAGGGTTGGTGTGGAAGGGTGTGGGTAGGTGTGGATGGGTGAGGAAAGGTGTGGAAAGGTGTGGGTAGGTGTGGATGGTGTGGGTAGGTGCGGATTGGTGAGGCTAGGTGTGGAAGGGTGTGGGTATTAGTGGATGGATATGGGTAGGTGTGGATGGGTGAGGGTAGGTGTGGAAGGGTGTGGGTAGGTGTGGATGTGTGAGGGTAGGTGTGGAAGGGTATGTATGGATGGGTATGGATAGGTGTGGAAAGGTGTGAGTAGGTCTGAAAGGGTGTTGATAGGTTTGGAAAAGTGTGGACAGGTGTAGAAGGTTATGGGTAGATGTGGATGGGTGTGTGTAGGTGTGGAAGGTTGTGGGCAGGTACGGATGGATATGGAAAGGTGTGGGTAGGTGTTGAAGGGTGTAGCTATTTATGGAAGGGTGTGGGTAGGTGTGGATGGGTGTAGAGGGGTGTGGGCAGGTATGGATGGGTGTGATTAGGTGTAGATGGGTGTGGGTAGGTGTGGATGGGTGTGGGTAGGTGTTGATGGATGTGGGTAGATGTAGATGGGTGGAAGTGGGTGCTCGTGGATGTAGATAGGTTTAAACGGGTATGGGTGGATCTAGATAGGTGTAATGGGCACTAGTGGGTGTAGGTGGGTTTACACGTGTGTGGGTGGATGTAGATGGGTAGAAGTGGGTGTTAATGGGTGTGGGTAGGTTTACATAGGTGTGGGTGAATGTAGATGAATGGAAGTGGATGTGGGTGAGTTTACATGGGTACGGGCGGATGTAGATGGGTGGAAGTGGGTGTTGATGGGTTTACATGGATGTGGGTAGATGTTGATGGGTGGAAGTGGGTGTAGGTGCGTGTAGGTGGTTATTGGTAATTGCAGGTGGGTGTAAGTGGATATAAGTGGTTCTGGGTAGGTGTAGATGGGTATGACTGTGTGTATGACTGATTCCGCTGCTAAATGTATATTTAAACACAAGACTGTCTATCCACACTCACTTACATAGGTGCGACAGTCTATCCACACCCACTTACATAGGTGCGACTGTCTATCCACACCCACTTACATAGGTGCGACTGTCTATCCACACCCACTTACATAGGTGCGACTGTCTATCCACACCCACTCACATGGGCACGACTGTCTATCCACACCCATTTACATAGGCAAGACTGTCTATACACACCCACTTACATACGCACCAACATTAACACTATTATTCACGTATAATTTAAGTACAGTATATATGTAGCACTAAAAGTCCGAACACTGAAATTTTTTAATAACGTAACTTTGAGCAATCAACTATTTCGGGTCAAACTTTGAGTTTGATCTAGATTCCTCTGAGGAGGTTGTTTTGGTCGCCCCCTTCAGTGTCAGGTACTGAAATGTGGCGGGTTTTGAGGTTAGAGTTTTACAAGCTCTTGCTCTTGGATGACGCTGCATTCAGTCTCGAAAAATTGACCTCCAGGGTGCGGATGCTCAAAACTTTAGTCCCGGTCGTTGCTCGCCAGCGCGGTACTAAGTCATCAGCTATGTTCACAATGGCTGCCGTCTGCGATGTTCAAAACAGTTTGGGCGCCATGTTGTGACGTCAGCGGGACTATCTCTGGTCGCAACTCCATCAATATTTACGACTGGTGCCGAGCAGTCCTAAAGCCCATTCAGCACGGTCGTAAGGAAGCTTTGAGCCTCTCATCAGCGTTATCTACCCCTCAAAACATTAGTTAAGGTAAGTGTTAGTAATACATACAAGCATATAGCGGTATTTTATTATGGCAAGGATCACAGGGAACTCTCTCATGCATGATTTGAGCTTGGTTATCGAGTTTTAAGTGACAAGCTATTGAGGCCTCTTATGAATTGTAGATGTGCAGCATAATTTTATCTCATGAGACTGTGAAAGCCTCCCTATGATGCCACATACTTGCTGTAAAATGTAGGCTACTCATATATTTTCATTAGGTATGGCATGTGAGCTGTTTTGCTTCTACAAACCCTCGTTCTAAGCTAGATGTGGGCAGAATTGGTATTTTTTCTGGTATGTTACAGTTTAGGACACTTCTGGAATTTCACATTTTAACCTCCATTCTCTAGAGTATGCATATTGAATTCCAGAGGTGTCCTAAACAGTTAATTTACTTTCTTTTTTTCCTTTAGGGACCTTTCATTAACTCACAATTTTATTATGACCAGTATGTGCTGTGAAGTGATAGGTTAGGGTCTTTAGGTAAGGATAGGGTAAATGTTTACAAGTGCACCTGCCTTATGGTAATGCATCTGATATAGCTCAATAGGTACATCTTGATGTTTGCGTCAAATTATTCTGATTCATCCATGGCAAAATAATAGTCTTTGAGATATTAACAAAAACCAACCACCACTTTGCACTTAGCTTAAAACCTAACCTAACCTACCCTAGTCTAATCAGAGCCTAACCTAACATTACTTAACTGCACCCCACTGACCTAAAAACAACTTAATTATCGCCGTAATCATGAGGCCTTGGCTTGACAACCTCCAAGCAGGTTTGGGTTTTAGGTTAGGTTAGTTAATTTAGGTAGATTAGGTTAGATTGGGACTAAAACATTGTTAGATAGGCCTAATGGTTATTAAAAAATATAAAATGTCAAAGATTATAAATTAGAAAAGAAAAACATTGCAAAACAGGTCTTAAGGAAAAAATTTCCAGTTGAATGCTTGAATTTTGTTTTTACGTCCGAAACATCATGTTGAATTCTACTGACAGCATTGACAGAATCAGTAACATACGGCCAAGTTGCCGCCTTCATCCTGACTTCTGTTGCGGCACTGTCAAATGAAAAATTTCCCAATATAATGTCTTGCTTCTCTGCAACACTTGTTACCATAGCCAGCAGCTTTGCATCAGTGAAGTCTGGGCGCCGAGGTCTCTTGGCTTTAGGTTCACCTTCCATTGTGCAGTAGGCTAGTATTAGTAGACAGATAGGCATGTGGCGAGTACCTGTGGCGGTGATTTTTGTTGTTTCCAGCATGGAAGTGTTGTCTGTTTAGAAACAACCTCCTTGATTCTAATTGGCTGCCTTTTTTGTTACATTGATTCTCATTGGTTGCTATCAGATCAGCTGGCGAACTGTCTGCCCTTTGCCGCTTGATGGGACTAACACTTACACCCGCCCTACGACTGACCGCTTCTCGTTTGAACATTGGTGGAGGCGGTCAGTCATAAGGCGAAAATAGCTTAAGACGGGACTAGAGGAGCGACCACCGACTGAGATATGACCAGTTTTGAGCATCCGGCCCCAGGAGTTTATATCCCTACTCAGTAACAATCCCTCTTCCCAGGACACACCCTCAAGCTCCCTTACATATTCCAGCACCTGAACCCTCCATTTCGTTCTGTCATCCTCTCTTTCTCCCTCAGTCACCTCGCTTTCGTACACTCACAGTAAATCTCCCACGTTCCATTTTGCATTTGGTATCTCCTTTTCTTCCCAACCACCCCACCCTCATAAATCCATCTAAACCTATTGAAACCTACCAACATTCACCTACACCCATCCAGATCCACATGCAAATGCTCAGACCTACCGACAACCCTCTATAACCACCTACATCGATCCATGCCTACCTACACCCAACCTCGGTCAAATACACCTACCCACACCTGGCAACACCCACTCACATCCACTTACGCCCGCGCATACCCACATCTACCCACAAATACCTCCAGGTCCCCCAACACCTACCCACACCCAATCACATCCACCTACACCCAACCACACCACACTTTATCCACCCATACCCACCTACACCGACTTACATCCAGCCACACTCACTTAAACAAAAACTGCGAGTATTTTTGCGTATGACAGAGTGTGCGTTGCCATGGAGACCAACACCAGCGACGTCCCTGTCATCCTTTCTCCTCGGTGGTCAACATAAAAATGACGTTATTTCCATTATTATATCTTTCTGGACTGTTTCTTTGGTACAGGCGGATGGGTATATGGATATTACAATACTTACATCACTTATACTTCGCCTTTGTACCCAATAAAGATTATTTAAACCAAAATAAAGGGCTGCACAGAGTTACCAAGTAAATTAAGACTATGAGCTTCCTGCTTCCATCGTAAATCATAGAAAAAAAAAAAAAGGTTTCTTCCTCATGGGGATCTGAGGGATCACGGAGATAAAATATTTGTAACAACGCAAATACTTATGCCACTGCCCTTAATCTTATGATGGCTCATGTTGTAATAATTGTATAAATTCATAAATGACTAGCACACAGAGATCTGGGAACTGTGCTGTGTTGTGAAACCTCGAGGTATCGGACGAACGCAAAAACGCCTTTGGTCGAGCTGCTTCATTGCTTCAACTCGACAAGGTCAGATAACCTCCATGTTTCAACTACACTCTTATATGACTTTATTTTCACTAACACAGCCACAACAGCACATCAGGAGGGTTAATTACCATATATTATCAGTGATAAATACCTCAAGCAGCGGTAAAAAACAGCCACAGTTCTGGATTTTGCTGCTGAAATTATGAAAGTAGAATTGACAGTCTTTGGCATCCATGTTGGCCTGGGAGACACACGCACACAGAAATTACCAGAGTGATATCTTTACGATTATTTTCCTTTAAGAGATAATTTTGTCCTATTCCTTGTATACGCCAAGGACCCATTCTATACCACCTTCAGGCGGAATACCAGCCTCCAAAAATACCTAATAATGATACCAGAGACAGCCACGAAAAGCCCCTCAGCGAAATATTTACTTGCAAGGGTTTCTCTTCTTAGTATCACAACCTGACACACTTACCAATAACTCCCTGAAAATGACGTCAGAATTAAAATAATATTACCTTAGCGCCGTTCATCCATTTTGTAATATTATTATCAACTGATGTGACTAAAAAAACATAGTAATTTGTGTGTAGTTATGTAGTGCAGTTCAACCAGACATCAGGTGTACATTAGGACCACATTTCCTCACGTGACTGATTAAGTTCCAGTAAAATATGACGTAATATTCATAAAATTTCTCGACCTTTGCCTGTGTACAGAAGCCTTTTGTTTTCACTGGTATATCGCCCAAACACTTCACAACCAAGCCAGGGTGAATATTTAGCTAGAAATACGTCCATTCAGACCGATTTCTGATAACGATTCACCTCTATAGATGAATATTTGTCGTAAGAAATGGTTAACATCATTTACGAATACTGCCCTACAACCCTCACCCCCTCGCATCACCCCACACAATTACCAGATCACAGGGTGTTTAAAGAAATTGCATGTCATAAATTCAGTTAACCGAAAAACAAGAATATCTCACAGAATGGTTTTAGATTATGACCGCTAAGACAGCACGGATGAAATATGTCGGAGAAACTAGCGGTCTTTAATATATCGGTTTAATCTCGACCAGAAATCAGAGATCAAGGGTACATTTACAGTTGGTAATATTTGTAAGCACATCATTTTAGCTTTAAATAACATTATACAACTATACACATAATAAAAAAATATTGTCGGTATTGTAATATCGGTGCAGCCACCCGTCTGCACCAAAGAAACAGACCTAAACGATAAATTAGTGGAAATATCGTCATTTATATGTCGGCCACCGAGACGAGAGGGCGGCTGGGAGCTCGCTACTGTAAACGGGGAAACAAATGGTCTCCATGGCAACGCAGACGCTGGACTGTATTATTGTTATACCTTTTCTATAATGATTCATTCTGAATATAACCCTTCAGTATCTACTTGTAAGATACTGATACAAATAATTTCGGTATCAGAAGAGTGTTAATGTCATAGAAGAGAACACTAAGATGAAATACGAGAAATATATGGCTAAGGAAGAGGTGCGAGGGAAAAGGATGGGTGTAAGTCGGTGTACGTGGGTGTGGGTAGGTGTAAGGGTTTTAAAGTGGGTGTTGGTTGGTGTAGATAAGAGTGGGTGGGTGTAGATGGATGTAGTTTGGCCTGAATGGTTATGCAGTGAATGGATGAAGTTAAATGTGAATGAATGCAGGTGGGTGTTGGTATGAGGAGGATAGTGTAGGTAACTGTGAGTGGGTATAGGTACGCTTTGGTGAATTCGAGTGTCTGTGGTAGTGGGTGGATGTATGTGGATGGATAGATGTGGTTGTTGGTGGATATATGTGGGTATGAATGGATGTACAGTGTGTGGGCCTGGGTGAATGTAGGTGAGTGTGTATGTGACTAGGTGAGTATAAATGGATGTATGTGGGAGCGGGTAGAAGTATGTGGGTGTGGATGGATGTATGTGGGTGTGGGTGGATCTAGGTTGGTGTGGGTGGATGTGGACGGCAGTGGTGTAGATATGGAGGGTACCCGGCCCCCCAGTCAGACCCATGCCGTCCCCCCCATTGGCCAATCATTGAAACTTTGCTTTATTTATAATGTGCATATTCTATAGCAATTCCCTTCTCCCCCCCGCCACCCGAGATGAGGGTCTGGCTACACCTTCGCCCTCTACCCCTCCATTTATCAAGACCTGGCTACGTCGCTGGTGGATGGATGTGACTTGATGAAGATGAATGTGAGTGGCTATATGTAGATGAAGAAGGTTGGGTAGGTGATGGGTGGGTAGGTGTTGGGTGGGTAGGTAAAGATGGGTTGGACGATGATGGTAGGTGATGGGTGGGTAGATGAAGATGGGTGGGAAGATGATGGTAGGTGATGAGTGGGTAGGTAGGTGTTGGGTGGGTTGAAGATAGGTGTATGCATATTGATGGCTGTCTGTCCAAATCCACCAACATTTTATGCCGACAAACACGACTATCTATCCACTCTTACTTCCTGTGTATCAATGTCCCTCCACATCCACCTACATGAAATGATGAGTTTATATGTGTATACAGTGCTGTACGCTGTAGTACGTTGTATGTATGTGTTGTATGAACGAGCATGTGTGTACTGTATGTATGTATGTATGTAAGTATATATAAAAAAGTGTTACCAAACATACCTTATTAACGAAGCTGTATACAACGAAGCCTTTGGATCCAGTGTCGGGTATTTGCGTATATGTGATGACTGATATCCTCTGTAGGGGTGCTGTGGCCGCCACCTGAGGCGCTGGTAAAAGAACGTGAGTATAAATATTAGCAAGGTTTTACCCTCGTCTGACGAAGTGCCAGAGCCGGGGTGGGGGGCTAGGGACCCCCCAAACCAGACTCTTGGCCCCCTCCCTACTCTCCACTTTTGACATGTTAACTTAATGTATAAAGACTGATTGGCAATTCTCCTCCCCCTAGATTAGCACTTGGCCCCACCTTGGCACCCCAGGTTAGGACATAGCCCCAAATTGGCCCCCCCAGATTAGGACATGGCCCCACCCTGGCCCCCCGAGATTAGGACATGGCCACATCCTGGCCCCCCAGATTTGAACTTGGGCCCACCTTGGCCCCACCCCTTTTGTGAAAGCCTGCTACGCCACTACTCTGACGCTGCATACTATCAGCAGTGGCCCCGGGTAAACGGCCTCTAAAAGACTTTATCCTTACTCAGAAACGACTCCTCTTCCCACTGCACACCTCCTCCTTCTCTTGAATTATCGCTCATCTTATCTGTCCAACTCGTTTTCGTTCTTCGTTTCTTCCTCCCCAATCACCTCATGTCACCACACTCCTAGTCAGTCTCTCACTATGCACCTTACCCTTGATTCCCTCTCCTTCTCCTCACAACCACTCCACACTTATAAACACACCTACACTCACAAACGCCCAACTTCAGACACCCATACTTACCTACACCCAGCCATTTACATCAGTTACTAGCAACACAAACCCTAACACCTATGCACCCCACACCCAACCACACCTATCCACACACACCTACACCTACCTTAATCAATCTACAACTGCTGCACGCATCCACGCCCAACAACACCCAGCCACGACCACTTACACCTACTTACACCCGTCCACACCTACCTACATTGATCCAAGCCCACCTACAACCACGCATACTCACACACACACACCTACACCCATCAACGCCCATCGCAGCACACTTACACCCACTCACTTCCATATACCCCCACCCACACCGACGTACACCCATCAACTCTCATCTACACCTACCCATACACAAACACTCCTAAAACAGGAAATATTTTTGATATGAGAGTTAAGTCAGTGTTGCCATGGAAACCATTAGTTATCCCTCCAACAGGAGCCACATCCGTGTCATCCTCTCTCCTCGGTGGCCAACATAAAACTGACGATATTTCCATTATTTTTTCTTTTTGGACTGTTTCTTTGGTGTAGGTGGGTGGGTATATGGAGATTACAATACTTACATCACTTGTATTTTGCCTTTGTAACCAATAAAGATTATTTAAGCCAAAATAAAGATCTGCACAGAGTTACCAAGTAAATTAAGAGTATTATCCTCCTGCCCCGATCGTAAATCATAGGAATAACTAAGGGTCCTAGTTCAGAGTGAGCTTAGAGTTCACGGAGTTTAAATATTTGTAAGAACCCAAATACTTATCCGACTGCCCTTAATTTTATGATCGCTCATGTTGTAATAATCATATAAATTCGTAAATGTCCAGCACACTAAGATCTGGGAACTGTGTAGTGTTGTGAGACTTCGAGGTTTCGGACGAACGCAAAAACGTCCTTGGTCGAGCTGCTTCAGTGAGTCAACTCGACGAGGTTAAATAACCAACGTGTTTCAACTACACTCTTATATGACATTATTTTCACTGACACAGCCACAACAGCACATCAGGTGGGTTAATTACCATATATTATCAGTGATAAATACCTCAAGCAGCGGTAAAAAACAGCCACAGTTCTGGATTTTGCTGCTGAAATTATGAAAGTAGAATTGACAGTCTTTGGCATCCATGTTGGGCCTGGGAGACACAAGCACACAGAAATTACGAGAGTGATATCTTTACGATTAGTTTCCTTTAAGAGATAATTTTGTCCTATTCCTTGTATACGCAAAGAGCCCATTCTATACCACCTTCAGGCGGAATACCAGCCTCCAAAATTACCTAATAATGATACCAGAGACAGCCATGAAAAGTCCCTCAGCGAAATATTTACTTGCAAGGGTTTCCCTTCTTAGTATCACAACCTGACACGCTTACCAACAACTCCCTGAAAATGACGTCAGAATTAAAAATAATATTACCTTAGCGCCATTTGTCCATTTTGTAATATTATTATCAACTGATGTGACTAAAAAACATAGGAATTTGTATGTAGTTATGTAGTGCAGTTCAACCAGACATCAGGTGTACATTAGGACCACATTAGCTGATCTGACTGATTAAGTTCCAACAAAATATGACGTAATATTCATAAAATTTCTCGACCTTTACCTGTGTACAGAAACCTTTTGTTTTCACTGGTATATCGCCCAAACACTTCACAACCAAGCCAGGGTGAATATTTAGCTGGAAATACGTCCATTTAGGCCGATTTCTGATACCGATTCACTTCTATGGATAAATATTTATCGTAAGAAATGGTTAACATCATTTACGAATACGGCCTTACAACCCCCACCCCCTCGCATCACCCCACACAATTACCAGATCACGGGGTGTCTAAGGAAATTGCATGTCATAAATTCAATCCACCGAGAAACAAGAATATCTCACAGAATGGTTTTAGAATATGACCACAAGACACCACGGACGAACTATGTCAGAGAAACTAGCTGTCTTTAATATATCGGTTTAATCTCGACCCGAAATCAGAGATCAAGGGTACTTTTACAGGTGGTAATATTTGTAAGCGCATCATTTTAGCTTTAAGTAACGTTATTCAACTATACAGACAATAAATAAGTATTGTCGGTATTGTAATATCGGTGCAGCCACCCGTCTGCACGAAAGAAACAGACCTAAACGATGAATTAGTGGAAATATCGTCATTTTTATGTCGGCCACCGAGGCGGAAGGGTGGCTTGGATGGGGCTCCGGTGGGCGGGGAAACAAATGGTCTCCATGGCAACGCAGACGCTGGGCTGTATTATTGTTATATTTTTTCTATAGTGATTTATTCTGCACATAACCCTTCAGTATCTGCTGGTATGATATTGATACAATTAACTTCGGTATCAAAACAATATTAATGACATAGAATAGATCACTAAGGTGAAATACGAGAAATATATCGCTAAGGAGGAGGTACAAGAGAAGAGGGTGGGTGTAAGTGGGGGTACGTGGGAGTAGGCATGAAGTGTAGGGGTTCTTAGGTGGGTGTTGGATGGTATAGGTAAGAGTGGGTGGGTGTAGGTGGGTGAAGTTTGGTCTGAGTGGTTACGCAGTGAGTGTAGGCAATTGTGGGTGAGTTGACCAATTTTGGTGTGAGTGTAGGAGGTTTCTGTTCAGTGTATGTAAATATGGTTTGGTGTAGGTAGGACTGAGTGCGCGTGGATAATTGTGGGTGACTGATGCTGCGCGCAGATGGGTGCGGATGCATATATTTGGGTGTGGGTGGCCATATGTCGGTGTGGGTGGGTTTAGGTGGGTGTGGGTGGATGTGGATGGCAGTGGCGTAGCTACGGATGGTCATGGGCCCCTTCACTGAGAGAAATAGCCTTCACCCCCCTGCCACTGATGCACATTTCATATTTTGGTTTACATAATATGAGCTTTAGTATATAGCAATGGGCCCCCTCTCAGATATTTAGCCACATCTTCTCTCCCTCGATCCCCTTCCATTTGTCTAGACCTGCTTACCCCCACTGGCGAATGGATGTGACGATGTAGATGAAAGTGAGTGGTTTGTGGGTAAGTGAAGATCGGTGGGTAGGTGATGGTAGGTTATGGGTGGGCAAGTCTTGGGTGGTAGATGGTGGGTACGTGATGGTAGGTGTTGGGTGGGTAGGTGATGGGTGGGTAGGTGTTGTGCTAGCAGGTGATGGTAGGTGATGGGTGGGTAGGTGTTGGGTGGGTAGGTGATGGGTGGGAAGGTGTTGGGTGGGTAGGTGAAGATAGGTGTACCTATACGCATCACTGTCTGTCCAAATCCACCTACATGTTATGCCCATATGCACAACTTCCACTTCACACTTACTTCATAAGTACTAATGTCCCTCCACATCCACCTACATCAACACACCTTTTAATGCTGAGTTTATATGTATCTACAGTTCGCTATAGTATGTATATATGTAAACATTTATTGTTTGGATGTATGTATGTATGTATGTATGTATTTATGCATGTATGTATGTATTGTATGTATGTATGTATGTACTTATGTATGTATGTATGTATGCATAAAAAACTGTGATACCAAACATACCTTATTAACGTACAGCCAAGCCTTCGGATCCAGTGTCGGGTATTTAGGTACAGGTGATGACTGATGTCCTCTGTAGGGGTGCTGTGGCAGCCACCTGAGACACTGGTAAAAGAACATGAATATAAATATTAGCAAGGTTTTACCCTCGTCTGACGAAGTGGCAGAGCCGCGGAGGGGGACTGGGGACCCCCCAGACCAGACCCTTGGCCCCCTCCCTACTCTCCACTTTTGACATTTATGTTAATGTTCAAAGACTGATTGGCAATGCTTCCTGCCCCCCCTCCCCTCCAGATAAGGGCTTTACCCTACCTTGGCTCCTCCGATTAGTCCATGGCCCCACTTTGACCCCATCAAATTAGTACTTGACCCCACCCTGGCCCCTCAGCTGTTAAGACCTGCAACGCCACTGGTCTGACGCTGCAGACTATCAGCAGTGGCCTCGGGTAAACGACTTCCTAAGGTTTTTGTCCTTACTCAGTAACGACCTCTCTTCTAACGGCACACCACCTCCCTCTCGTAAATTCTCCCTCATCCTATCTGTCCAACTCATTCTCGATTTTTGCTTCATTCTCCCCAACCACATCATTTTACCACACGTCTGTTGGTTAGTCATTCACTATGCACCTTGTTCTTGGACTCCCTCACCTTCTCCCAGGCACTCCACATTACTGTATAAGCACGTCTACACTCTCCCACACCCAACTACACCCACCCATACTTATGTATACCCAGCCATACCCGCCTATAACTACCCACACAAACCCACATACACCCATGCAAACCACACCCAACCACACCAACCCACACCCACTTACCCCTACCGTCATCTACCTGCGAGCCGAACACACATCCACACGCAACTACACCCAACCACGACCACTTACACCTACTTACACCCGTCAACACCGATCGACATCCATCCAAGCCCACCTACAACCACTCACACTCACCCACGCTCACCTGCTTCCATCAACGCCCATCTGTCAGCGTTGCTGGTGGGGCCGCACTCACTCAGCCGCATACCAGTCTCTCTTCATGGCAGCCATAGAAAAGTGTTAATTTAAAGGATAACAAACAAAAATTGATGCTTTGGAAATCATCGTAACTTGTATTTTATTGTACATATACAGTGTAATGACAATAATCATCAACTGAGTTAGTGTATACAAATGTATGATGATAAGTCTTTACATAAGGGTTATAATTATACTATGACAGTTTAAGCACTTGCATCGTGTTGCACACTCTTGATCATATCTCTCACATGATGTTTCGGATGTTAAAACAATATTTGCTTGTGTGCGAAGAGAGAGTTTATTCCTAACCTTAGTTTTTATACTTTTACTGAGGTTTACCTTGGAGATGATTCTTTCTGCCTCTGCATTACTAGTAGGCAGTGACTGTTCTGAGGACAAACACAGGAAGTGACTGAAATAATTATCAAAGTCACCTTGTGACACTTAAGAGTTTAAAGCCACTCGAAAAACTCCTCTGGATTGTTCTGTCTTCACATTTTCAGGAATATTCAGATTTGAAATTCCCCTGCTCTGCCACTTCGTCAGACGAGGATACATACTTGCTAATATTTATGCTCACGTTCTTTTACCGGTGTCTCAGTTGGCGGCCACAGCACCCCTACAGAGGACATCAGTCATCACCTGTACCCAAATACCCGACACTGGATCCGACGGCTTGGTTGTATACAGCTTCTTTAATAAGGTATGTTTGATATCACAGTTTTTTATCCATACATACATACATACATACATATAAACATACATACATACAATACATACATACATACATACATACAATATATACATACATGCAAATAATAAATGTTTACATATATACATACTATAGCGAACTGTAGATACATATAAACCCAGCATTAACAGGTGTGTTGATGTAGGTGGATGTGGAGGGACATTGATACATAGGAAGTAAGTGTGGAGTGGAAGTTGTGCTTATGGGCATAACACGTAGGTGGATTTGCACAGACAGTGATGCGTATAAGTACACCTATCTTTACCTGCCCACCCAACACCTACCCACCCAACACCTACCCACCCATCATCTACCATCACCTGCCAGCACAACACCTACCCACCCATCACCTACCCACCCAACACCTATCATCACGTACCCACCATCTACCACCCAACACCTATCATCACGTACCCACCATCTACCACCCAAGACTTGCCCACCCATAACCTACCATCACCTACCCACCGATCTTCACTTACCCACAACCACTCGCTTTCATCTACATCGTCACATCCATTCACCAGTGGGGGTAAGCAGGTCTAGACAAATGGAAGGGGATCGAGGGAGAGAAGATGTGGCTAAATATCTGAGAGGGGGCCCATTGCTATATAATAAAGCTCATATTATATAAACCAAAATATGAAATGTGCATCAGTGGCAGGGGGGTGAAGGCCATTTGTCTCAGTGAAGGGGCCCACGACCATCCGTAGCTACGCCACTGCCATCCACATCCACCCACACCCACCTAGACCCACCCACACCGACATATGGCCACCCACACCCAATTATATGCATCCGCACCCATCTGCGCGCAGCGTCAGTCACCCACAATTATCCACGCGCACTCAGTCCTACCTACACCAAACCATATTTACATACACTGAATAGAAACCTCCTACACTCACACCAAAATTGGTCAACTCACCCACAATTGCCTACACTCATTCACTACGTAACCACTCAGACCAAACTGCACCTACCTACACCCACCCATTCTTACCTATACCATCCAACACCAACCTAAGAACCCCTACACCTAATGCCTACTCCCACGTACCCCCACTTACACCCACCCTCTCCCCTCGCACCTTCTCCTTAGAGATATATTTCTTGTATTTCACCTTAGTGATCTATTCTATGTCATTAATATTGTTTTGATACCAAAGTTAATTGTATCAATATCATACCAGCAGATACTGAAGGGTTATGTACAAAATTAATCACTATAGAAAAGGTATAACAATAATACAGTCCAGCGTCTGCGTTGCTATGGAGACCATTTGTTTCCCCGCCCACCGGAGCGACATCCGAGCCACCCTTCAGCCTCGGTGGCCGACATAAAAATGACGATATTTCCACTAATTTATCGTTTAGGACTGTTTCTTTGGTGCAGACGGGTGGCTGTACCGATATTACAATACCGACAATACTTATTTATTGTCTATATAGTTGAATAATGTTACTTAAAGCTAAAATGATGTGCTTACCAATATTACCACCTGTAAAAGTACCCCTGATCTCTGATTTCGGGTCGAGATTAAACCGATATATTAATGACCGCTAGCTTCTCTTACATATATCGTCCGTGCTGTCTTACTGATCATAATCTAAAACCATTCTGTGAGATATTCTTGTTTCTCGGTTGATTGAATTTATGACATGCAATTTCCTGAGACACCCCGTGATCTGGTAACTGTGTGGGGTGATGCGAGGGTGTGAAGGTTGTAGGGCCGTATTCGTAAATAATCTTAACCATTTCTTACGATAAAAATTCATCTATAGAAGTGAATCGGTATCAGACATCAGTCTGTATGGACGTATTTCTAGCTAAATATTCACCCTGCCTTGGTTGTGAAGTGTTTGGGCGATATACCAGTGAAAACAAAATGCTTCTGTACACAGGTAAAGGTCGAGAAATTTTATGAATATTACGTCATATTTTGTTGGAACTTAATCAGTCACGTGAGGAAATGTGGTCCTAATGTACACATGATGTTTGGTTGAACTGCACTACATAACTACACACAAATTACTATATTTTTTAGTCACATCAGTTAATAATAATATTACAAAATGGACGAACGGCGCTAAGGTAATATTATTTTAATTCTGACGTCATTTTCAGGGAGTTGTTGGTAAGTGTGTCAGGTTGTGATATTAAGAAGAGAAACCCTTGCAAGTAAATAATTCGCTGAGGGACTTTTTGTGGCTGTCTCCAGTATCATTATTAGGTAATTTTGGGGGCTGGTATTCCGCCTGAAGGTGGTATAGACTGGGCTCTTTGCGTATACAAGGAATAGGACAAAATTATCTCTTAAAGGAAAATAATCGCAAAGATATCGCTCTGGTAATTTCTATGTGCTTGTGTTTCCCAGGCCCAACATGGATGCCAAAGACTGTCAATTCTACTTTCATAATTTCAGCAGCAAAATCCAGAATTGTGGCTGTTTTTTACCGCTGCTTGAGGTATTTATCGCTGATAATATATGGTATTTAACTCTCCTGATGTGCTGTTGTGGCTGTGTTAGTGAAAATAATGTCATATAAGAGTGTAGTTGAAACACGCAGGTTATTTTACCTCGTCGAGTTGACTCATTGAAGCAGCTCGACCAAAGGCGTTTTTGCGTTCGTCCGAAACCTCGAGGACTCACAACACTACACAGTTCCCAGATCTCAGTGTGCTGGACATGTACGAATTTATATAATTATTCAGACATGAGCGATCATAAAATTAAGGGCAGTCGGATAAGTATTTGGGTTCTTACAAATATTTAAACTCCGTGAACTCTAAGCTCACTCTGAACTAGGAGCCTTAGTTATTTCTATGATTTACGATCGGGGCAGGAGGATAATATTCTTAATATACTTGGTAACTCTGCGCAGCTGTTTATTTTGGCTTAAATAATCTTTATTGGTTACAAAGGCAAAATACAAGTGATGTACGTATTGTAATCTCCATATACCCACCCACCTGCACCAAAGAAACAGTCCAGAAAGATAAAATAATGGAAATATCGTCAAATTTATGTTGGCCACCGAGGAGAGAGGATGGCAGGGATGTGGCTCCTGCTGGAGGGAAAACTAATGGTTTCCATGGCAACGCTGACTCAACCCCATATCAAAAATATTTGCTGTTTAGGGAGTGTTTGGGTATGGGTAGGTGTAGATGGGAGTTGATGGGTGTACGTCGGTCAGGGTAGGGGTAAATGGATGTGATTGGGTGTAAGTATGCTGTGATGGGCGTTGATGGGTGTAGGAGTCTGTGGGTGAGTGTGCGTGGTTGTAGATGGGCTTGGATGAATGTAGGTTGGAGTGGACGGGTATAAGTAGGTGTAAGTGGTCGTGACTGGGTGTTGTTGGGCGTGGATGCGTGCAGTAGTTGTTGAATGATTAAGGTAGGTGTAGGTGTGTGTGAATATGTGTTGTTGGGTGTAGGGCGCATAGGTGTTAGGGTTTTTGTTGGTAGTAACTGATGTGAATGGCTGGGTGTAGGTGTGAATGGCTGGGTGCAGGTGGGTATGGGTTGGTGAAGTTGGGTGTTTGTGAGTGTAGGTGTGTTTATGAGTGTGGAGTGGTTGTGAGTAGAAGGAGAGGCAATCCAAGGGTAAGGTGCATAGTGAAAGACTGACTAGGAGTGTGGTGACATGAGGTGGTTGGGAAGGAAGAAACGAAGCACGATAACGAGTTGGACAGATAAGATGAGCGATAATTCAAGAGAAGGAGGAGGTGTGCAGTGGGAAGAGGGGTCGTTGATGAGTAAGGATTAAGTCATTTAGAAGCCGTTTACCCAGGGCCACTGCTAATAGTATGCAGTGTCAGAGTAGTGGCGTAGCAGGCTTTCACAAAAGGGGTGGGGCCAAGGTGAGGCCAAGTCCTAATCTGGGTGGGCTCAGGGTGTGGCCATGTCCTAATCTGGGGGGGCCAATTTGGGGCCATGTCCTCGGCCAAGATATGACCAACTCCTAATCTGGGGGGAGGGGCCAACTGGGGCCATGTCCTGGGCCAAGATATGACCAAGACCTAATCTGTGGGGGGGCCAGGGTGTGGCCGTGTCCTATCTGGGGGCAGGCAGGGGGGGCCATGTTCTATTCTGGGGGGGGCCAATTTGGGGCCATGTCATTACCTGGGGGGGTCAAGGTGGGGCCAAGTGCTAATCGGGGGGGGGGGAAATTGCCAATCAATCTTTACACATTAAGTTAACATAAATGTCAAAAGTGGAGAGTAGGGAGGAGGCCAAGGGTCTGGTTTGGGGGGTCCCCAGCCCCCCTACCCGGCTCTGCCACTTCGTCAGACGAGGATACATACTTGCTAATATTTATGCTCACGTTCTTTTACCAGTGTCTCAGGTGGCGGCCACAGCACCCCTACAGAGGACATCAGTCATCACCTGTACCCAAATACCCGACACTGGATCCGACGGCTTGGCTGTATACAGCTTCGTTAATAAGGTATGTTTGGTAACACTGTATTATATACATGCATACATACATACATACATATAGATACATACACACATACATGCATACAGTACACACATACTCGTCCATACAATACATACATACATAGGTACTTGTGTACAGTACTGTATATACATATAATCTCAGCATTTCATGTAGGTGGATGTGGAGGGACATTGATACACAGGAAGTAAGAATGGATAGATAGTCGTGCTTGTGGGCATAAAATGTTGGTGGATTTGGATAGACAGCCATCAATATGCATACACCCACCTTCAACCCACCCAACACCTACCTACCCACTCATCACCTACCATCACCTTCCCACCCATCTTCATTTACCCACCCATCACCTACCATCATCGTCCAACCCATCTTCACCTACCCACCCAACACCTAAACACCCATCACCTACCCAACCTTCTTCATCTACATATAGCCACTCACATTCATCTTCATCAAGTCACATCCATCCACCAGCGGCGTAGCCAGGTCTTGATAAATGGAGGGGTAGAGGGCGAAGGTGTAGCCAGACCCTCATCTCGGGTGGCGGGGCGGGGGGGGGAGGAGGGAATTGCTATAGAATAGGCACATTATAAATAAAGCAAAGTTTCAGTGGTTGGCCAACGAGAGGGAGGCAAGGGTTTCACTGGCAGGCCTGATTCCCTCCATATATACGCCACTGCCTTTCACATCCACCCACACCCACCTAGATCCACCCACACCCACATACATACATCCACACCCACATACTTCTACCCGCTCCCACATACATCCATTTACACTCACCTAGTCACATACACAGGCACTTACATTCACCCATGTTCAGATACTGGACATCCATTCATACCCACATCCATCGACCAACAACCACATCCATCCATCCACATAAATCCACCCAACACCACAGCCACTCGGATTCAGCAAAGCCTACCTACACCCACACACAGTTACCTACACTGACCTCCTCATACCAACATCCACCTGCATTCATTCACAATTAACTTCACCCATTCACTGCATAACCACTCAGGCCAAATTACACCCACCTACACCCACCCACTCTTACCTACACCACCCAACACCCACTTCAAAACTCCTACACCTACCCACACACACGTATACCCATTTACACCCACCCTCTTCCCTCGCACCTCTTCCTTAGCCATATATTTCTCGTATTCAGCTTAGTGTCCTCTTCTATGACATTGTTTTGATAATGAAATTATTTGTATCAGTATAATACATGTAGATACTGAAGAGTTTCATACAGAATAAATCATTATCGAAAAGGTATAACAATAGTACACTCCAGCGTCTGCGTTGCCATGGAGACCATTTGTTTCCCAGTTTACAGTAGAGACCTCCTAGCCACCCTCTCGTCTCCGTGGCCGACATATAAATGACGATATATCCACTAATTTATCGTTTAGGTCTGTTTCTTTGGTGCAAACTAGTGGCTGTACCGATATTACATTACCGACAATACTTATTTATTGTCTGTATAGTTGAATAACGTTATTTGAAGCAAAAATGATGTGCTTACAAATATTACCAACTGTAAATGTACCCTTGATCTCTGATTTCGGGTCGAGATTAAACCGATATATTAAAGACCGCTAGTTTCTCTGACATATTTCGACCGTGCTGTCTTGCGGTCATAATCTAAAACCATTCTGTGAGATATTCTTGTTTCTCGGTGGATTGAATTTATGACATGCAATTTCCTTAGACACCCTGTGATCTGGTAATTGTGTGGGGTGATGCGAGGGGGTGAGGGTTGTAGGACCGTATTCGTAAATGATGTTAATCATTTCTTACGATAAATATTCATCTACAGAAGTGAATCGGTATCAGACATCAGTCTATATGGACGTATTTCCAGCTAAATATTCACCCTGGTATGGTTGTGAAGTGTTTGGGCGATATTAGAGTGAAAACAAAAGGCTTCTGTACACAGGTAAAGGTCGAGAAATTTTATGAATATTACGTCATATTTTGTTGGAACTTAATCAGTCACGTCAGGAAATGTGGTCCTAATGTACACCTGATGTCTGGTTGAACTGCACTACATAACTACACACAAATTCCTATGTTTTTCAGTCACATCAGTTGATAATAATATTACAAAATGGATGAACGGCGCTAAGGTAATATTATTTTAATTCTGACGTCATTTTCAGGGAGTTGTTGGTAAGTGTGTCAGGTTGTGATACTAAGAAGAGAAACCCTTGAAAGTAAATATTTCGCTGAAAGACTTTTCATGGCTGTCTCTAGTATCATTATTAGGTAATTTTGGAGGCTGGTATTCCGCCTGAAGGTGGTATAGAATGGGCTCTTTGCGTACACAAGGAATAGGACAAAATTATCTCTTAAAGGAAAATAATCGCAAAGATATCACTCTCGTAATTTCTGTGTGCGTGTGTCTCCCAGGCCCAACATGGATGCCAAAGACTGTCAATTCTACTTTCATAATTTCAGCAGCAAAATCCAGAACTGTGGCTGTTTTTTACCGCTGCTTGAGGTATTTATCGCTGATAATATATGGTAATTAACCCTCCTGGTGTGCTGTTGTGGCTGTGTTAGTGAAAATAAAGTCATATAAGAGTGTAGTTGAAACATGGAGGTTATCTGACCTTGTCGAGTTGAAGCAATGAAGCAGCTCGACCAAAGGCGTTTTTGCGTTCGTCCGATACCTCGAGATCTCACAACACAGCACAGTTCCCAGATCTCTGTGTGCTAGTCATTTATGAATTTATATAATTATTACAACATGAGCGATCATAAAATTAAGGGCAGTGGCATAAGTATTTGCGTTGTTACAAATATTTTATCTCCGTGATCCCTAAGATCGCCATGAAGAAGAAACCTTATTTTTTTTCTATGATTTACGATCGAAACAGGAAGATCATAGCCTTAATTTACTTGGCAACTCTTTGCAGCCCTTTATTTTGGCTTAAATTATCTTTATTGGGTACAAAGGCAAAGTATAAGTGCTGTAAGTATTGTAATATCCATATACCCATCCGCGTGTACCAAAGAAACAGTCCAGAAAGATAAAATAATGGAAATAACGTCATTTCTATGTTGACCACCGAGGAGAGAGGATGACATGGACGTCGGTGTTGTTGGTCTCCATGGCAACGCACACTCAGTCACACGCAAAAATACTCGCAGTTTTTGTTTAAGTGAGTGTGGCTGGATGTAAGTCGGTGTAGGTGGGTATGGGTGGATAAAGTGTGGTGTGGTTGGGTGTAGGTGGATGTGATTGGGTGTGGGTAGGTGTTGGGGGACCTGGAGGTGTTTGTGGGTAGATGTGGGTATGCGCGGGCGTAAGTGGATGTGGGTGGGTGTTGCCAGGTGTGGGTAGGGGTATTTGGCCGAGGTTGGGTGTAGGTAGGCATGGATCGATGTAGGTGGTTATAGAGGGTTGTCGGTAGGTTTGAGCATTTGCATGTGGATCTGGATGGGTGTAGGTGAATGTTGGTAGGTTTCAATAGGTTTAGATGGATTTATGAGGGTGGGGTGGTTGGGAAGAAAAGGAGATACCAAATGCAAAATGGAACGTGGGAGATTTACTGTGAGTGTACGAAAGCGAGGTGACTGAGGGAGAAAGAGAGGATGACAGAACGAAATGGAAGGTTCAGGTGCTGGAATATGTAAGGGAGCTTGAGGGTGTGTCCTGGGAAGAGGGATTGTTACTGAGTAGGGATATAAATTCCTGAAGGTCAATTTTTCGAGACTGGATGCAGCGTCATCCAAGAGCAAGAGCTTGTAAAACCCTAACCTCAAAACCCGCCACATTTCAGTACCTGACACTGAAGGGGGCGACCAAAACAACCTCCTCAGAGGAATCTAGATCAAACTCAAAGTTTGACCCGAAATAGTTGATTGCGCAAAGTTACGTTATTAAAAAATTTCAGTGTTCGGACTTTTAGTGTTACATATATACTGTACTTAAATTATACGTGAATAATAGAGTTAATGTTGGTGCGTATGTAAGTGGGTGTGTATAGACAGTCTTGCCTATGTAAATGGGTGTGGACAGACAGTCGTGCCCATGTGAGTGGGTGTGAATAGACAGTCGCACCTATGTAAGTGGGTGTGGATAGACAGTCGCACCTACGTAAGTGGGTGTGGATAGACAGTCGTGCCTATGTAAGTGAGTGTGGATAGACAGTCGCACCTATGTAAGTGGGTGTGGATAGACTGTCGCACCTATGTAAGTGGATGTGGATAGACTGTCGCACCTATGTAAGTGAGTGTGGATAGACAGTCTTGTGTTTAAATATACATGTAGGAGCGGAATCAGTCATACACACAGTCATATCCATCTACACCTACCCACAGCCACCTATATCCACTTACACCCACCTGCAATTACCCATAACCACCTACACGCACCTACACCCACTTCCACCCATCAACATCTACCCAAATCCATGTAAACCCAACACCCACTTCCACCCATCTACATCCACCCGTACCCATGTAAACTCACCCACATCCACTTCCATCCATCTACATTCACCCACACCTATGTAAACCCAACCACACCCATTAACACCCACTTCTACCCATCTACATCCACCCACACACGTGTAAACCCACCTACACCCACTAGTGCCCACTTCCACCTATCTAGATCCACCCATACCCGTTTAAACCTATCTACATCCACGAGCACCCACTTCCACCCATCTACATCTACCCACATCCATCAACACCTACCCACACCCATCCACACCTACCCAAACCCATCCATACCTGCTCTCACCCTTCTACACCCATCCACACCTACCCACACCCATCTACACCTACTCACACCCATCCATACCTGCCCACACCCCTATACACCCATCCACACCTACCCACACCCTTCCATAAATAGCTACACCCTTCAACACCTACCCACACCTTTCCATATCCATCCATACCTGCCCACAACCTTCCACACCTACACACACCCATCCACATCTACCCATAACCTTCTACACCTGTCCACACTTTTCCAAATATATCAACACACTTTCAGACCTACTCACACCTTTCCACACCTATCTATACCCATCCATACATACCCTTCCACACCTACTCTCACACATCCACACCTACCCACACCCTTCCACACCTACCCTCACACATCCACACCTACCCACATCCATCCACAAATACCCACACCCTTCCACACCTACCCTCACCAATCCGCACCTACTCACACCCATCCACACATACCCACACCCTTCCACACCTACCCTCACACATCCACACCTACCCTCACCCTTCCACACCTACCCTCACCCATCCACACCTACCCACATCCATCCACACATACCCACACGCTTCCACACCTACCCTCACCAATCCGTACCTACCCACAACCATCCACACCTACCCACACCTTTCCACACCTACCCTCACCCATCCACACCAACCCACGCCCACCTTTATCCATCCACACTTACCCACACCCATCCACACCCACCCACACCAATCCACACCTACCCTCACCCATCCACACCTAACTATACCCATCCACACCTACCCCCACCCATCCACACCTAACTATACCCATCCACACCTACCCCCACCCATCCACAACTACTCATCCCCTTCCACACCTACCCATCCCCTTCCACACTTACCCTAACCCATCCACACCTACCAAAACCATTCCACACATACCCACACCCTTCCACACCTACCCTCACCGATCTACACCTACCCACACCATTCCACATTTACCCACACCCTCCCACACCTACCCACACCCATCCATATCTACCCACACCCTGCTACACTACACCGTCCAATAAACTTCGACACTTACACCCATGCACATCTGCCTACACCCTTTCATACCCACCTACGCCCATTGACTCATAACCACATCTTCCACACCTACCCACACCCTTCTATACCCATCCACACACATGCACACCTACCCACATCCATCCCCAATTACCCACACCTTTCCACACCTACCCACAACCTTCCACATCTACCCCCACCCATCCACACCTGTCCACACCCCTCCACATCTACCCACTCCCATCCACAGCTAACCACACGTATCCACACATAACCACAATCTTCTACACGTACCCACACTCTTCCATACCCACCCACACCCATGCACACGTACCCACATCCTTCCACACCTACCCACACCCTCCCACACCACACACCCATCCACATCTACCCACACCCATCTACACCTACCCACACCTATCCACACATAACCACAATCTTCTACACGTACCCACACTCTTCCATACCCACCCACACCAATGCACACGTACCCACATCCTTCCACACCTACCCACACCCTTCCACACTTTCCTTTCCACAACCTTCCACACATGCCTACACCCCTCCACGTCTACCCACACCCATCCACACCTACTGACACCCTTCCACACCTACACATATCCATCCACATCCTTCCACACCTATTCACATCCCCTTACACCTATCCACACCCATCCAGACCTCTACACACACCCATCCACATCTAACCACAACCTTCCACAAGTACCTACGCCGTTCCATACCCACCCACACCCATCCAAATCTGCCCACAAACCTCCAGACCTACCCACACCCATGCACAGCTAATCACAGTCTTCCCTACGTACCCACACCCTTCCATACCCACCCACACTTACCCACACCCTTCCCTCCCTATCCACAACCTTCCACACCTACCCACACCCTTCCATACCTACCCTCACCTATCTACGCCTACCTAGACCCATCCACACCTGTCCACACCTTTCCACACCTACCTCCACCCATCCACACCTGCCAACACCCCTCCACATCTACCCACATCCACCCACACCTACCCATCCCCTTGCTCACTTACCCACACCAATCCATACCTACCCACACACTTGCACACCTATCCACAATTTTCCAAAAATACCCACACTATTCCATACCTGCTCACACCTATGCCCACCTACCCACACCCTTGTACACGTACAAACACACACCCACACCTATCCACACCCACCCACACCTGTCCACACCCTTCCACACCTACGTACCCACAACCGTCCACACCTGCCTACACCCCTCTGCATCTACCCACACCCATCCACACCTACCGACACCCTTTCACATCTACACACACTCATCCACATCATTTTACACCTATTCACATCCTTTCACAACTATCCACACCCATCCATACGTAACCCACACCCATCCACACCTACCCCCACACTTACACATCTACACACACCAATCCACACCTACCCACACCCATCCACACATGACCACAATCTTCCACAAGTACCTACGCCCTTCCATACCCACCCACACCAATCCATACCTGCCCACACCCTCCAGATCTACCCACACCCATGCACAGTTCATCACAGTCTTCCACACCTACCCATTCCCTTCCATACCCACCCACACCCATGCATACTTACCCACACCCTTCTACACCTATCCACAACCTTCTATACCTACCCACACCTTTCCATACCTATCCTCACGCATCCACACCTACCTAAAACCCATCCACTTCTGCCCACACCTTTCCACACCTACCCATCACCTTTCACACCTGCCCACATCCATCCATACCTACCCACACCCTTGCACACGTATGCTCACCCATCCACACATATCCACATCTTCCACACATACCCACACCCTCCCATACCCACCAACACCCATGCACAACTATCCACACCCTTGTTCACCTACACACACACACACACACACACACACACACACACACACACACACACACACACACACACACACACACACACACACACACACACACAGACCTATCCACACCCTTCCACACCTATTCACACCCATACATACCTACCCAAACTCTTCCACACCTACCCACACCCATCCACATCTACCCACATCAATCCAAGCCTACCCACACATTCCATACCCACCTACACCCATGCATAGCTACGTATACTCACTCATACCTACCCACATCCATTAAAACCTACCTTCACCCATGCATATCCAACCACACCCATCCACATCTCCCAACACCCATCCACACCTTCCCATACCCTTCCACACCCACCCATACCCATCCAAACTATCCACACCCTTCCATACCTACCCACACCCATCCCCACCTACCCACAAGCTTCCACACGTACCCACACCCTTCTATACCCACCCACATCCATCCAAACCTACCCACACCCTTCCACACCTACCCAGAACGTTCCACACCTACCTCTACCCATCCAGACCTACCCACACCCTCCACACTTACCCACACCCTTCCACACCTGTTCAGACCCGTCAACACCTACCTACACCCTTTTATACCTACCCTCACCCATCCATACCCACCCACACCCATCCACACCTACCTCTCCCCTTCCACACTTACCCACACCTATCCACACCCTTCAGAATCAATCCACACCCTTCCATACCTATTCTTACCCTTCCATAGCTACCTATACCTTTCCCCACCTGCCCACACCCATCCACAGGTGCGCCATCCTACACTCTACTATACCCATCCCCCATTTACCTATTTACATACACTCACAGCAATTTATTCCCCCATTTGTTCCTTCGACAATATTTTTCGTGGTGTCTCGGCGAGGGTCCAATAGCAAATCATAACCCCCCTGTCCTGTATGGCGTAATTTAGTTCGTATTTCAATAATAGATGGCTCTGTTGCAGGTTTCACCAAGAGAACGGGAAGTTTCTGGCGGGAACGTGACGTCAGCCAGGCGGGAACGTGACGTCAGTCCCACGTCGACCAATCAGCGATCACTCAAGCTCGATCAGAGAAGCGGCCTTATGTTGTGCTGTTCCTGTACCCCCCCACAGAGCTTTATAACTATGCTTAAGACGAATCAAGCATACATAAAGGATCTTATCTCGCTCGTGCAGTTTTTGCCTCCAGATCAAGTAAATAAAAATGATAGGTTCTGTATTTTATTTTGCACATTATTAACTATTTCATATACGTTACCCAGTGTATTTAAAGTTAAATAAACTTAAAAACCAACGATTTTATGGCCATTATAAACTTAAGAATGTTTATAAATACGCCTTTCTGAGGCCCATTTTTCGATGAACTTGATAATACTATTTTCTTACATCGTTTTACTTCGTATCAAATGCATTAGGGGCAGAGCATGGTTCATGACTTACACACCAGGTGGCGCTGCATGTCTCCTAAAACCACTGTTAGCTCAGCATTTTGGGGGATTTGAACAGGATCTCGTAAGACCCCGTTGCCGAGTTGTGGAGCATAGTTCATGACCTTAATAATAGATGGCGCTGTGTTGGCGGGAACCAGCCTGGCTTAGGGAAAGGGTCTTATGTTTTCCTATTGACGAAAAACTCAGCTCGGTCGAAAATGTTTGATGCCCTCCCCCTTCCCCCCGTACATACAGCAGACAGCCATGTTTTATTGTTTTTGGCTTTTTTATTATAATTTTATGGCACTAGAGGATTATTAATAAAATACTAGTTGCTACATTACTTTTATTTCATATACCAAAATACTTGTTACACCCCACCCACACCCATGTACACTTCTTCCTTCCCATACCTAATGACACACCCACCTACACCCATATACACTTATGTACACCCCCTGCTATACACAAACTTACGTACACCCCACCTACACCAATATACATTTACGTACCCCTCGTACACACAAACTCACGTACACCCTTTACACCCACATCCACTCACATACACCCATCTACACTTCCTACGTGATCAGATTCGAGGAGGTTTCAGCAACAAATTACGATTTGATACACAGCTTAAGTGTAAGGGAATTTATGAATACTTCTGTTACACCTACCCACCACACCCACCTCCCGCACCCACTTACATCCGCATACACCCACCTGATCCTACCCACACATACCTGCATCCACTTACATCCACCCACACCCACTCCTACCCAAACACCTGCATCCACCCACACATACACCCACATCCACCTACATGTCAGGTAATTAACATATCCAGTTAACTTATTTTTTCATGTGATAAATAACACCTGTCTTGTTGAGGAGTCAGAGATGCATGGGTTAGCACATTCAGCTCAAAAATAAAAGACTCAAGTTCGATTCTTAGGCTGGTCAGACTGTTGGACGTGATTGGTTCCTCTCTTGTCCTTGTTCACTCATCAGTATAATTGGGGACCTGGTTGGAACATCAAATATTATGAGTTGTAGTCTAAGGAAAAACACCTGGTGAAAATTGATTGGTTTAACCCTTTCACTCCTAAGACGTTACTCTATTTCAGTCTTGCCATTTCAGCATGATTTTATTCAATTAAGGAAATATTATTTTGAACTACAAGGAATTAGATATTGTATAAGTGTACGAGGGTGTGGGAGTGCTCGAGTGAGTGTGGGAATGTTTGAGTGTGCTTGAGTAGGTGTAGGTGTGCTTGAGTTGGTATGGGTGTGTCTGCGTGTGTGTAGGAGTGTTTGAGTGTGTGTGGATGTGTCTGAGTGTGTGTGTGGGTGTGTTTGAGAGGATGTTGGAGTGTTTGAATGGGTGTGGAAGTGTTTGAGTGCGTCTGGGACTGTTTGAGTAGGTGTGGGAGTCTTTGAGTGTGTATGGGTGTGTTTGAATGTGTGTCAGTGTATATTAGTGCGTGTGGATGTGTGTGAGTGTGTGTGAGTGTGTGTGGGTGTGTCTGAGTGGGTGTGGGTGTACTTGTGTGTGCCAGTATGTTTGAGTAGGTGTGGGTGTCTGGTGGAGTGTGGGTGTGGGAAAGTTTGAGTTTGGGTGGTTGTGGGGGTGTGTTTGAGCTGATGTCAGTGTACGTAGCTGGGTGTGGAATGGTGTGTGTGTGTGTTGGTATAAGTTGGTGTGGGTGGATGTAGGTAGATGTGGGTAGGTGTACATGAACGTGGAAGGGTGTGGGTGAGTGTGCAGTAGGTGGGTGTGAGTGGGTTTAGTGCATGTGGAAATGTGTGAGTGGGTGGAGGTGGGTGTAGCTTGGTGTGGGCAGGTATGCGTAAATATGGGTACGTATATGTGAGTGCAGAAGGGTTTGGGTATGTGTAGGTGGGTGTAGGCAGATGTGGGTTGGTGTGGGTGGGTGCAGGAGGATGTGGTGGGTGTGGTTGGGTATAGGTGGGTATAGGTGGATGTGGGAGGGTACAGGTGGGTGTGGGTAAATGTAGGAGGGTATGGGTGGATGTAAGAGGGTGTGGGTGGGTGCAGGTGCTTATAAATGGGTGTGGGTGGGTGTAGGTGCTTATAAATGGGTGTGGGTGGGTGTAGGTGCTTGTAAGTGGGTGCTGGTATTTGTAAGTGGGTGAAGGTGGGTGCATTTGAGTGCAGGTGACTGTAGGTAGCTGTCAATATGTCTGGGTGGGTGTGGAAGGGTGTAGGTGGATCTCAGTGGGTGTGGGTAGAAGTAGGTGGGCATAAGTAGGTGTAGGCCCACCGATCCAGCTCAAAGAGCCGAAGTTGAATAAAATCATTGTGGCAGCAAAAAATCAATAAATAAAAATAATGTCAGTCTGAAGGTGTTAATGTTATCAGATCCTTTACTAGAGCAAATGACTGGATACTTATTACTTCTGTCTGCAATAACTCACTTTCTGCTGAATAAAATCAACTGCTGTTGGCTAGAACAAAAATAATTGGATGTGCTATTCAGTATTTACATGATCTCATGGTACTATAGAGATGTAGTTGGTGTGTTTTCATCTGATGAAATTAGGCCACTCCAACAAGTTATATACTAAGTCATGGATGTGTGGAACCTGATGAGCAATAGTCATGGGACAGAAATTTGTCTCCTTGGTTACTACTGTAAATGATTTTCCCTCTAATTTGACTACATCTGTTCTTTAACTATGCTGAAACAGGGCTAGGAATATTCATCAGTTGCAAATAACTATTCTGTAGTATTAACAGTCTCATGTTCCAAAGACACTATCTATCTATCTATCTATCTATTGCCAGACGCCTCAATCCCATTTGGGGTGGCCACAAACAAATCGCCTCCAAGTCGCCCTGTCCCCTGCCATTTCACTGCCCTGCTCCCAATTCACACCCCCCTCTCTCATATACCTCTCCACCCCATCCCTCCACCTCATCCTCGCCTCCCCCTCCCTCTTCCCCCCTCCACCTCACTCACATACACTCTCTTCATCAGTCTTTCACCCTCCATCCTCTCCACATGGCCAAACCACCTCAGTGTGTTCCTCATAACGCTTCCTATCACATCCACATCCACACCACAACGCTCCTTTATATCCTCATTCGTCAGCCTGTCTCTCCATGTGACTCCACAGGCTCCTCTTAAATAACTTATTTCCACTGCTCTCACTCTTGACTTGTGTCAAGACACACAGCTGAATATAATCACCTGGTGTTAGCTGAAATGAAATACTAGCTGTATCCATTATGAAAGGATTAATGCTGACAGCAAGACACTCTCAGGCTCCAATACATACTCTCAGCTGCACAGAATCACCTTGCTTTTGCAGGATATAAATTACAACAGTTATCCCAATCATAAACTAACCCCCTCAATCAGGGGATGTCTTACGCTCAATTCATGCTACCTTCTGGCAACACCAGAATTCATTAACCCATTCACTACAAAGACAGATACTGGAGAATGACGCCCTCATGTAGTGCCACTGATACAGCCTGGCATCAAAGTCCATTCCTTCTCCTACAACAATACAGAGTAATGAAGCCAAGTAAAAGTAATTCTTCCTCCTAAAACCTTTATGAAATTCAAGATCTTCTTAGTAACGTTACTGCAAACTTCATTTAGGAAAATACATACAAGCTGAGAAATAATGAGTATGAAAAGAATGAGAATCTTTAAAATTTCTGGGTACCTACAGTATGTTTTAACCTCTACAGTATTGGTAGTAGGTAGTGGCTACCATCATCCACTCACCTCATGGAGTGCTGCCTCTTTCTTCGTTACGTGGCTACACTGTCTGACAAGACAAATTTCTTCTAAATCGGTAAATCATTTACATGGCTGGATTGTAACCATATTCATACAGCCAAATAGTGGTGATGTGGAGCCTACTGTAGTTCCCATGTTAACTGAGTGGAGAGATGTAAATGTGGCATCCATCTAGGAACCAAACCAGCACACAATTCCCCGCATCTCACTATGGAGAGGTGACGTCCACCACACGAGAACACTAGGTCACATCTGGTGATGGCTCTATAGAGTCGACTGCTGTCCTAAAGCCTTCATTAACCACTTGATTACTAGAGATCACATCTAAGCTGAATGAACTATCTGGAGATACCAAGAGCAAATAAAATAAGTCATCATACTCATGAGGTTAACTACCTGACTACGATGACCTTTTTATTTTATCCTTGATAACTTAAGATAATTATACTGTATTCAGTTTACTGGAGACTTTTCAATATAGTAAGTTAGAGACTGCCTTAATCAATGTTGTGTTGTCTGAGACTGCCTTCATCTATGTTGTGTTATCCCCAGATTTTTGTCAGGTGAGTGGAGATTATTAAAAATGAGGGGATAAGATTAAGCCTTCAGTAATCATTTCACTACTAAAGTATGTTTTTTTCTAATCAGACAGTAATCTCTAGCTCAGTTAACAGTCAAGTTGATTTCACAATTAACCAAAGACGCTCATTCCTAACTCATAACTAAGGCTCATCACACTGCAGACACCAATGACTTAGTACTCAAGTTATGGAAGTGGCCCAGTTCCATCAGGTAAAACAGACCACAGATCCTTCCTACACTGAATGAAGTAAATGTGGGGATAGCAAGACTTAAAAGCAAAACATGTTACTGTACTGAGCAAGTTAATCCCTTCGTTATGATGATTTCATTATATGCATGTTATGCTCAGATAATTTTATTGAGCACTTTGAACTGGAAGGGTAAGATACAGATCTCACTATCCCATAACTACTAGGTGTTCTCAGCAGGAAACAATCAGCTACAAGTACATGTAGTCATGACCCACAACCAAAACTCACACTGCTACAGATCATAATACACATTTTAGATTTCATTTTTTTCCTACCAGTTTTTAGCTACTGTTGGAATATAATCTGCTGGTTTGTCACTTGCTTTAATTTTCAGTCCACAGAAAATATCAACTGTACTGGTACTATGGTCTGCCTCATTATGGGAATCTTAATCAAATAAAACTGCCTGATGGCTGCAACAAGGGTTAGGCCTGCAGTCATCCCTTGTTTTTTGCAGTTGTTAGTGAACAGACACCTTTCCATTTAAAAAATCCAAACCAATGAAAGCCATCTAAACGAGTCCCCACAACCATAACATAACTATGCGACTGCCTGAAAAACATTCATAGTCTTCACTGTACCCCAGATAATCAATAGACATTAGAATATGCCACACTGAAGTATAATTTCAGATGATTTAACAACAAATACTGTTACATCATCTCCAAATATGCCTTAAACTAGTGTACTTCATGATGCTTTACTCACCTGCAAATACTCAAAGCAAAATCTGAACTGAAAAAAAAACGTGATGATATCTGCCTATCTACTACAAGAGGATTATTATGGCAGACAGTTTTTGCTATACCTCAATCTCCCCTTGGACTATGACATGCTACCACAGAATTTATATCCAGGTCCACAATTTTACTGTCATGAGGGTCAATAAGGTAGACAATCAAATTTTTTCATGTCTCAAGTTTCCCCAGCATACAACAAAGTGTACAACAATCAACTTTACATCCAGGGTCATTTAGGTAAACCAATTTTTGCTAAGTGTCACTCTTCCCTAAAACATACCATATGAACTATCAAATATACATCCAGGTCCCCAATTGTACTGCTGAGGGTAACAAAAAAAAAAAAAAAAAAAATGTCCTTTTGATGTCTAAGACCACAACTCTGGTCAACATTTTTTTGATAATTCTTCATCATTAGACAAGTCGTAACTTCTGTTCAATTTCCTTCATCTTGTCCTTTCCTGGTTCATCTGTCACCATCTGCAGCTCCTGTGTGGGAAACAAATAATTAATATAAGTATCCAAGGATCTGCATCATATCATCACCATCACTTGGAATGCATTCCTGACTTACTAAATGATTTGCCTGTGCAAGTGGCCTGGCTTCACAAACAGCCTACAATAAACTGCTGTATTTTTTTTTTTTTTTTTTTTTGTATAGGAACAGGGAAAGAAGCAAACAGAATCTTCCCAGATTTCTTTTTCTTCCTGCAAAAACCAATATGGGTTACAAAACAATGGCACTTACTACAGGAAAACCAAGAGGTGTGAATCATCAGTAAGGAGTCTTTCCTCCCACCCACTAAAGGTAGCGGAAGTTGTGATGAAAGTGATGATGATAATGACTGCGGTACAGAGCAATATTTTAACAAAGCCTGATTGCAAAACAGAGAGCAGGTAACAGAAACTTCCCAACAAATAGGGGAACAGGCAATATAATTTTTGCATTCGCATTTTTAGACAACCTTGACTATGATAGTGCAGTATATGCATGCCTTGCTCACCTCGGGTCGTGTTTCCGTAGAGTTAGTAATTTTCTAGCACTTCCTTACCAGTTTATTTTTAATGAAGCACATTAATATTTTTTTCCATGTTACTTATGGAGTCTATGTTGATATTAAAGACATAAATAACATCCACTTTTTTTTTTTTTTTTTTTTATGTGTCCGACTGTGGGCATAGGCTTTACAGCCTGCTATCATGGCCCAGCAGTCCTCCAACATACCATACACCTCTACATGTCACCACTTCGGCGTTAACACCCACCATCCATATTGAATACATGCTAGGGCTGTCTCATACAGGACTGGTGTATTGGTATTAGCGGGGGTATTTTTACGACATGTCGGCGGGTCTTCTGGTAGATCAGTAAAGCCTGATTTAATGAAATTCAAATCCTTAAACTGTTCCCTGCTCCAGTGGGGATTTGGACCTGGGTCCGTTAGAACAGCAGGCCACCTCTCTACCAATTGAGCCACGCCTCCCCCAAATGCATAATATTGCTTCATATGCAAAATAAATTGCTAAGGAACTAAAGAATGTCCTATGCCAATGAGAAGACAACACTTGCTGGCTGCTGCTCTCCAGACTGCTTGCTCTTTTGCAGCATCTGTGGTTAGTCCCTTTACCCTGAGCTTCTTGGTGCTGGATATGGACACCTTCATGAGGTGACATCTATATAACCAGGTACGTCCCACTCCCTGGTTATACAAATGTCTCTTAACTACCTACCTTTCCCCTGAAAGAAGGTGAACTGCAGAAAGATAGTTTCAGCTTGTAGTCCATTAGGTTCACATTTCAGATGAGCCTGGGGCCACAACAACAACATCAAACTTTTCTCTGCTCCCTCCTTACTATCACCAATCAATATATCAGCATATATATTTTTTTTTCATCTGTAAATTTCCTTTTAATATTTGCAATACAACATCCTAATCTCAGGCCCTTCCAAGTACAGTAATACTGGATTAGCATTTGGCATTACCATTTAATTACACAATGGGTCATAATCTAGGTGACATTGGAGATTTCATAACACCTCTTCCTTCTCCTCTCTGTCTCTCTCTCTCTCTCTCTCTCTTTTTTTAATTGTATACATTAACATTTTCCTGTATGTATTTATGTCTTTAATCTAAAAAAAGTATGAATCAAAAACACACAAGTGGATAGTGGGGTGCAATGTACGTAAGACTCATTAAGGAAGAAGCATTACAAAATCTAAAAAAAACAACTATTAATGCCATATGACCTGAAGGATGTAACTCAAACTCACCCACAGCATGCAGAAGATAAGTGGTGAACTTACTTATATGTGGTGAAAGGCTATCTTAAAATCTAACCTGACATGCATGTATCTTGAGTTGATACATTTCCATATTTCATTCCAGTCTAACAGTCATCACTCAGTAACAAAGCAAACCTTCCTGGTGAAGGCATGTAAGAAACTATGAGGTCACTGAAGCCAATGGACCATTGTATAACCTTTTACCTTAACATGGTGCAGATTTTCATCCTTTTGCAGCATGTTTCACATACTCAGTGACAGAATAAGACAATGTTATGGCTCTACACCCTCTCTGTATCACTTTTCCAGGATTGGCATCATATTATAATGTTAATCCATTGTTACACTGTGGCATTTAAGATGGAGAAATGTCAATTTTAGGAGAAGATAGAGTAAAAAAGGTGTAGTACATAGCGAAAGGCCATTCTTGATTTCCCTGTATGCATCAAAGAACTATCCCATAAAGGGGAAAGCACCCACATGTGACAGGGTCTGAGACTACATACATGCAAGCATGCAGACACACACACACACACACACACACACACACACACACACACACACACACACACACACACACACACACACACACACACACACACACACACACACACACACACATGTGCACACACACACACACACACACACACACACACACACACACACACACACACACACACACACATTCATTCATCATCCAATCCTACTTTCCCCCATGAGGAGCTTAGAAGCCTGGGGTTAGGCAAGTTGGTCCTGACATTAAAAGATGAGAGTGACCAGTCTCACTCATCCCTGAATGGCATTATGTGAAATATAAACTCCAACCACACCCTGGATATAAACCTGTAGTGGCTCAATCTGTATGAGTGCTGTAATTACCCTCTAAACTACCAGGTGCAAAAATTTGGTTATATGGTTACCACCCAGCATAGTAAATGGTTTCCTGGTGTACAGGAAACCATTTGGCTTGTCACTCAGTGTAGAATCACCCACAGACAGAAGGAAGAGGAAAGAATGAAGGCAAGAAAGACAGAAGAGGAAGCGTAAAGTCATCATCCGTAGGCAGAGGGACGAGGAAAGAACGAAGGAAAGACAGAAGAGGATGGAAGGAAAGAAGGATGGAGGAGAGGAAAGGGCAACCACCCAAGAGCAGCACTACACTGAGTGAGTGGATGGTGGGTGCCCCCACCTACCACATACACACATATAACACATATATAAATATACATTTATTTATAGAGATATCTCTTTTTTGTAACTACAATATATTCCCTTCGGTAGGCTTGACTCAATGCCCTTGGGTGGCAGCTGGCTTAGGAAAAGGAAAACACAAAATCAGACTCAAAGCCCAAGATAAATGTTTGTAGCAGTAAGGGTACCATCTTCATCTTCATCATCATCATCATCATTATCATCATCATTATCTGGACCTCTGTTTCCAAGTAAAAATGGGGTGAGTTAGGGTTTAGAAAACAAGAAAAGAAAAAAAGTAAGAATCTAAACAAATGTCTGTCCAATCAAACAAGCCAAACCCTCATTCAATCACCATTCAAGCCTCCGGGATCCTGAAAGTAAGGACATATGGCCACTGAAAAAACTTGCTCAATCTACTTATTGGTACTACCCAGTACTATATCACTGCTAACTGCCATCAACAATTAAAAATAATGCTTACATATACAATCACTGACAAGACCCTCAAAAACTTAAAGATAAATGTACCATAACATAAACCATACCACAGGAATTGGGTGCATGGTTGCCACTGAACATAGTGCAGTAAATGGTTTCCTGGGTTACAGGAAACCATTTGGTTTATCACTCAGGTACAGAGTCCCCTGATAGTAATGCTACACCGAGTGCGTGTACCCACCTCCCGCTATTAGGTTACTGTATAACATTTGTATTGTACTGTACTGTACCAATACCATTCATGGAAACAGAAGTTTATCAGTCTATCTATAGTCAAACACCTTGATTCTAGAGTAGGTGGCCTCAAACAAATTGCCTCTATATTAGTCCATCTTCTGCCATCAGGCTGTTCCCCCTCCAGTTCATACCACCATTGTTCAGACACCTCTCTACCCCATCCCTCCACCTCATTCTTCTCTCCCCCAAAAGTGTAACTCACATATGAAGAGGGAAAATCAAAGGCCTCTACAAAAATTCTATATATAATACATAAAGATATATTACAATAATCATATAATATATATCACAATATACAGAAACAACATGATCAGGCTCTGGATTCAAACAAACAAACTTATAGACAATTCCCAGTCATAACCGTGATTTTGTTCTGGGAAGGGGTATTTACATGTAGTGGCACCAAAACAGCTGGATGGAGGACGTGCCCAGTTATACAAATGTCCCTCAACCCTCAACCTCCTCCCTCTCCCCTAAAGAAGGATGATGGGCTATAGATGAAGGGCAATTTTGGTCTGCAGTCCATCCAGTTCCATTGGGTGACAATAAACTGATTAAAGTAACCAATGAGACCTCAAAACTAAAATTAGATGACTTTCATGAAACCATGACACAGTACTGTATATACTGTAGTACTTTATTTTCTGGGAGGGGCCCAGTCTCATTGGGTGAAACCAAATTAACCATAGTTAAAACAGAGAAACATCATAAGCCTGCCTGTGAATCCGACCCCTGTTTTCTGTGGCACGGCACAAGATATGTTCCTACTCATACATACATACATACATCCCTACATATACACAACTCATTAAATCCTTCAATCTGGTTATGTATTTTACAACATATTTTCAGTGCTGGAAAGGGATGCCTTCACAGGGTGGCACCGACATAGCCGAGTAGTTCCATTGGGTATACTATACAAACATCCCTCAACTGACTCCCTAATGCCCAAACAAAGGGTGGTGAACTGCAGAAGAAGGGCAACTTCAGCCTGCAGTCCACTAGGTTCATGTTTCAGATAAGCCTGGAGAAATATTTACAAGAACAAAAATCCTATTTCCTGACAATATTATTCAGCTTAGGGCAGACATTTTGAACCCGCAGAATTAGATACTGTGCGGCCTTAGTAGACCAACACCACAGGCCTAGTAGCAGCAAGAATTAAAAAAAAAAAAAAAAAAAGTCAGCCAGATTGAAGGGGTCAATGAAGTTTACAGGCAAAGTACGATTAACTTATTTCCTTCATAATGATTTTTCAGTAAACTTGCAGTGTGATCTAAGTTTCCTTTTAAAACCTTGAGTAATAAAATTTTCCATACTCTTATATTCCATTCTCTACTTCCTACATGCACATCCGATTCACAAAGTTCACAGACATTGTACATGTAAATTACTTCTTTCATAATTATGTTTTCCACAATCTTGCAGTGTAATTTAAGTTACTTTTTAGAACCTACAATGCTTGAACATTTTCCACAGACTGCTATCTATCTTTTCAGTACAGATATAAATTTTCTACCGTTTATTCACTTATCTTACTTTTGTATCTCTTATTTATTTATTTCCATGTATTGTTATCACATTTTCACTTTATTTTCCACTATTTATTATCAAGTTTCCGTCACTCTTATCCACTTCTTCCATCAATTCAATTACAAATTACTAAATCAGCCATATATAAAGCAACTAAATTTAACTTCCTCATAAAATAATTCATAACATTTTTCTCTTACATTACTCAGTGTGCTGGAGATGGATGCCTTTATGTGGTACCACTGATATAACCAAGTGGATCTGCTGTCTGATTGTACCCTCTTCAAATCCCTCTTTATCTCCTTAAAGAGGATGGTCAACTGTAGGAGAAGAGCAACTTCGGTTTGCAGTCCACCAGGTTCACATGCAGGTGAGCCAATGCCAATGCCAACAGATATAAAGTAAGTGTGTGTATCACTCGGAAGAGACTAGCATAATAGGACCTTTTCTTAAAAAAAAAATAAAATGAAAAAAAATAATAATAATAAATAAATAAATAAATAAATAATAACAGCCAATCTTACACTATTCCCCAACAGGAAGTATGGGCCCTAGGCTTAGATACCACAATGCAATATATTTAAAGGCATATGGCCATCCTACTTCCCCTGGTAGTACAGTATTACATGATTGAAACATCTCCAAACACCTATTGTGGGACCAAACATATGCAAGGCCATCACTCCAGCTGCAGTGTTCTAACCACTATACCACCAGGCATCTTATCTCTCTTTGCCATAACAAAGCAAAAATACAAGAGATGACACTCTTAGCATTGACAATAGCACAGGGAATTGTTATGGTGTGACTAACCTGCATGATACCAACCAATGGTTTCCTACATTGCACAATCTTACCATGTATTATTTTCTATGCTGCATTATTTTACTTATTTCTTCTCAAATGCATTATTTTATTTGCTATTTTCTTACTGCATGATACTACTAATTTTTCACTCCATTATTTTATTACTATCTACAGTGCATGATATTTATCATTTATGCAATTATATTTCCACACTGCATTATTTATCAAATATGCTCTTCAATGCATTTCTTGTTTAATTTCCACACTACATTATCCTGTATTGTACTTTTCTTCACTTTCTTAAGTCACTGATTCTTTTCTTCACTATGTTTATTATCTTCAGCACTGTACTGTTTCTGTCAGTTCCATCTTTGATCTACACTGGGAGGAAACACATGGTGGGGGACAGATTAAGTAATGCTTTGGCACCGACGGATGTCCCTTAGGGTCCTAAGGCTGTATTCTAGGTGGCACATAAGGTTTTGTAGCACCTCTTCCATAGCAATATATTTTGAATATTATGCATTAACATTCTATCTCTGTATCTATTTATATATCTATCTATAACCAGATGCCATAATCATGGCAGAGGTGGCCACCAATAAACTGCCTCTTCCTTTGCGATTTATTATGAATAATACACATTAATATTCTCTCTATCTCTGTATCTATCCATCTATCTTTCTATCCATAACCAGATGCCTTAATTGTGGAAGAGGTGGCCACAAATAAACTGTCTTCAAGTCACCCTATTCTCCACCATCAGGCTGCCATTTCTAACTCACACCATCCTCTTTCATATATCTCTCTACTCCATTCCTTCATCTCATTGTCAGTCTCTCCTTCCCCCTTGACCCAACTCACATACACTCTCCTGGTCAATCTTTCATTCTCTATTCTCAATACATGGCCAACATTCTCCTGTATGGCTGAACATTCTCTGGTATGTTTTTTATATGGTTTTAATATCAACAGTGAGTGCAAGAATTATCGTGGCATTAGTTTATTGAGTGTGGTAGGGAAGGTATCTGGAAGAATTATTATAATGAAAGTAAATGAGATATCAGAAGTCCTAGTGAGTGATGAACAGGGTGGCTTTAGGAGTGGTAGAGGATGTGTGGATCAAACATTTGCCGTAAGACAGATACGGTAGTGGAGAAGGCTTGTGAGAAGGACCATACGGTGTTTATGGCATTCAAGGATCTGGAAAAAGCATACGACAAAGTAGACAGAGAAGGATTGTGGAAGGTTTTGCTCACGTACGGTGTAGATGGTAAGCTGCTAGGTGCCGTCAATTTATAATAGTAGTGAAGCATGTGTAAGGGTAAATGGGCATCTATGTGAATGGTTCTCTACTGGCGTGGGCATGTGACAAGGTTGTGTGATGTCCCCATGGTTGATTAATTTATATATGGATGGGGTGATGAGAGAAGTAAAAACATGAGTAATGGAGAGAGGGATGGTGCTGGTAATAAATGGTGATGGATGGAATGTCTCAAATTTGTTGTACGCTGATGATGCAAAATTACTTGTAAATACCGCACAAGAACTTGGTAGACTAGTGCAGGGTTTTGCTAATGTCTGTGAGCATTGTGCCTTGAAAGTACATGTAGAAAGAGTAAAGTGATGGTTATTGAGAGAGAAGGTGAATCCCAGTGTGATGTTACAGTGAATGGAGAGAGACTGGAATTGGTGAAAAAGTTCAAATACCTGGGTACACTGATACAAAAGAGAACAAAATGTGCAAAAGAAGTGGAAAGTAGAGTGACACAAGGAAGGAAAGTAGCTGGTGCTATGAAGACCTTGATAAGAAACAGAGGCTTGAGTGCTGCAGCTGAATGAGGCTTACATGAAGAAGTGCTGGTGCCAACTTTAACATGTGGATGTAAGACTATGGTGTGACATGAAAATAAAGGCAAGAGTAAAAGCAGTGGAGCTGGAACTGCTGAGAAATGTATGTGGAGTACAGGGGGTGGATAGGATACAAAATAATGTGCTTCATGAAAGATGTGGAGTGAGGAAGTTTGTGGACACCAGAATTAAAGAGAGTGTACTGAGATGGTATGGTCATGTGGAGAGAATGGATGGCAATAGAATGGTGAAAAAGGTGTATCTGAGCGAATCTGAAGGAGGAAGGAGGCAAGGTAGGCCAAGGAGAAGGTGGAATGATACAGTGGATGAATGTGTGTGGAAGAGAGGTATGGAAGTTCGTGAAGCTAAGAGACTGACAAGAAATAGAGCTGATTGGATGAATGTTGTGAGAAGAAGTGAATGATCAGGGATTTGGCACTTCTTTTTAATGTGACAGCAACCAGACTGACTCTATCGAAAATGTTTATGAGAAGCTACAGAATGTGGTGAATGTTTCTGGTGTATCAGACACAACCAGGATTCCAGATGGGTGAATGATGAGTGAATGGAAGCATGGCCCATTGGACTGGGCAAACTTAGGCTGTTTGGATGTGCTACTCCTCACCCTGCCCTAGGGTGGGAAAGGAGGTCCAGATGATGATGATGATGATGATGAATATCAACACAGATCTGCATCAATAATATACAGCAAAAGAGAGGTGCTCGAGAGGTATGCCTTCACGTGGTGACACTGATATGACTTGATGGTTCTGATGGTTGTTTTTACAAACGTTCCTCAATTCCTTTCTGGTTCACCAAAAGGCGGATGGTGGACTGCGACAGAAGGGTAACTTCAGCCTACAGTTCACTAAATTCATGCCTACATGAACCTGGGACTACAAATAGAAATACTACAGCAGAAAAGGATACTGAGTTGTTGAAGAATAAATCACTGAGGATGAGGAGTTATGAAATTTCCAAAACCACATATAATACAATCCCTTGTTTCCCAATCACATGATGTGGCATCTCTCACTTGGCACTCTTGCTTGGCAATATACATACATATATACAGTAATCCCTCAATTATTTTGACGTGCATTAACCGGACCATCCACTATCCGGATGCTGTGATCTGGCTGTTCAAAACCATTATTTGTACATTTTCCCATTTTATCTAGACATTATACTTGCATCTATCTATCTATCTTATCTATTGTCAGACACCATAATCCCATAAGGGGTGGCCATTGACTCTGAGTTATTTGTTTTAAAGGGAGGGGCACTAACCCTCCACCAACCCACTTGTTGACACATAGGATTTGGTTATATGGTTACCACCCAGCATTGTAAATGGTTTCTTGGCTTACAGGAAACCATTTGGCTTGTCACTCAATGTAAAGCCACCAATAAATGAAAGAAAAGCAATATGAAGTGACAGGAAAGATGAGAGAAATAGCAAGAGAGGAGGGCAGGCACAGAAAAAAAAAATGATAAAGGCTAAGGATGAAGTGGGCAGCACTACATCAAGTGAGTGGATGATGGTTGCCCCCACCTCCCACTAATGCTTGCATCTGGGTGGAAATTATGGCCATGCAAACATTTTCGCCCAGCTGGTCTGTTTTTTTTTCATGTTTTTAGGGCCGTGGTGATTGCTTGCCTGTGGTTGATGGGTCTGGTTGATCATAATTCTAGCCTGGCTGTGGTTTATAGGACTGCTTGACCAGGTACAGTAGAGTAAAATACCAAGTGTTGTATGATGTACAGCAGTGGCCGTTTACAATGGCTTTCAAAGTTAAGGTATGTACAAAGGGGAAGCAAGGGAGAAGTCCACTATCCCGATAGAGCCATTATCTGGACATGCCTTTAGCTATATTATGTTGGATAATCGAGGGATTACTGAATATATATTATATACCGGTATATATACTGTATATATAAAATAAGGGAATGTTAGCTGACTCCCCCTCAATACTAACATCTACACTCAAACGAGCACTACTTAGTTATACTGTATACCGGATATCAGTGCCGAGCAGGTACAACCATAAACATAAGCTCATTGACAGTTCTCTGACAACATTAAGTCCTGTCTTCCATATTTTTCGTTCCTCCCTAAATAACAAAGAATATCCTTCCTTCTCTTATTTTTATGACATGCTTCATACTGCCATCAGACAGAAATATCCAAAAAAGAAGTGAGAGTATCCTTGCTTCACATACTCATGTGACATGTGCTTCATATCACTGTCACACAGAAATTGTTCATATAGCACCTTCCACTGCCATAGCCAGCAGAGGAAAGTCAGTGAACTTCAGTTCATGGCTGTACATTAAAATCAAGTCCTTGCATTGTTAATACCAAAGGTTTCTGCTCAACACAGGGAGATATATGCTAGCATGATGAGGATTGCTGTGGATGGTGAGAAAACTGTTTATGAGTTTTTGCTTTGCTCCATGCTGAGGGATGTTTCCCTGGGCGTTTACAAGTCTTTGTTTTCACTTCTGACGCTTCATCTGACTGATCATTTTCAGACGGTTCAGTCGTCCCTAAAAGCTGTTCCATATATTCAGCGATTTCAGAGGAACCGATACGTGCACCAACTGATCCAACAGACATTGGTTCATCGTGTTCATAAGCAGGATTAAATGCTGCATAGGTATTAAGCTCCGCAACTGTGTGATGAAGGGGCTCATCTGGTCGGGAGGATATGCCTGCCATGCCCCCAGATGGTAATGTATCCTGCTCCCTCTCAGCACTACCCACACCTGAGCCAGCCTTAAGGTCATAATAGTTTCGACTCTGGGATGAAGAAGGGACAGGTCCACTAAGGTCTCCTGGCTTACCACTCCCATTGTTACGTGAAGGGGAGTAACCAGAGTAGTGGGAATCAGTCATTGAGCGACCATCACCCTCATCCCGCCTGCTTAATTCAGACACCATTGTGGCTTGTGTTAAACCAGCTGTGGTATCAAGACTGACTCCCATATTTGGCACCTGGGGATGGGCAGACACCCAAGGCTTTGGCCCAAATCGCTTAGGTGGGATTGGTGGTGGCTTGGGCTTAAAGTCAGGCTTTGGTGGCAAGGCTAATTGGTTATCATCAGCCAAGGATAATTTGTCAAAGTTTCCAAAGCTGTCCTCCGAAGCCGACTTGCTCTCAGTGTCTGCATGGTCGCCTGTAACAATGGGCTGGGCTGCAGACATAAGAAGCTTTGAGAGAGGGGGTGCCAGGCCAAGCCCTAGATTCCTTTCATGGTAAACATCACTAATGGGCATCTCCCTGTTGAGGCGTGACATCTGAGTTGCAATGATGTGGTCCTGGATGCTCTTGTGGCCCATATGACTCATTTTCATGGACATCTCATCCCCAGAACGGTAGTTGTAGAGGGAGTCATTTTCATGGATGGTTGCTGCATGGTTTGTGCGTGGCCGCAACAGCTTGCCTATTGAGGAATCAAGCTGCACATCAGGCATCTTTCTTGGCTGAACAACTGGTCGGGAATCACCGCCCTCTGAAGTGGTGTTAGAGGTGACAGGGGCAGTTGAAGTGGAAGCCTGGCCCTCAGCCGCTTCTGCTGAAAGTTCCCTTTCGCTGCTTCTATCTCGCCTGCCTCGTGCCCCACCAATGGAAGGTCTTCCAACCTCAGTTCGTACACTCAGTCGGTCTAATGTGTCCATATTGGCACTCTTACTCAATTTCAGCGTGGCAGCACTACCAACAGTAGTGTACACACTTCTAACTGTGCCCGTTCTCCTCGGTCCAAAATCCGAGTCTGAGCTTTGGGACTCAAACCCGGATGATGCCTGGGAGTTGCTCTTGTTGATGGTAACATACTGAGGCCTCATGAAGCCGGCACTGACGTCACTCACACGGCTGTGGGTGGACACAGGGGCCTTGGACGTAATGATTGGTTTGGCTAGTGGTTGGCGCCGCACTGTTGCCTGGCCACTCTCCCAGTCAGTCATGCTGCTGGTGCTGCTGGAGGAGTCTGGGCGCTTACCACCTGTAACAATACAGGATATTAGAAAAATAATGTTAATCATTGCTATCACCATCATATCTGATGCTTTCTCTCTACTGGGAACCAAAGGACATGGAGTTGCCATGACAGAACCACCTTGAGGCTACTTTGTCCTCATATTTTTCTCTCACTCAAACACTCCTCTTACTCTAACTTCTCTCTCACCAATATTCTAAACAGCCACGTATAAGAATATTTATATTTGTTTATACTGTCCAATCAGTGATTCTGTAAAAAGGTTTGATATCTGAAAATATGAATTTGCTCAGTTCATAACACAAGCTCATGCACACACCTCTTCTTAGTGTTGATTACAAAATTCTGATAAACATAGAGAAAAAATAATTATCGGTACATCGTCACTTGATGAGTTGTTGCCTTTAGGTGACTGGACTGAATGACAAGCCAAGCTGTTTACTGTAACCAGGAAACCAGTTACTAAACTGGGTGGTAACCATATAACCTAATGATGCCTGGTGTTCTACTGCGATACAGCACTCCAACTGCTTGGGACCAACGATGGTTTCCAACCAAGGGCTGGTTAGGGTTTATTGCTCACACAATGCCACCAAAAAACATGTGAGGATGGTCTTCCTCGCCTAAAATATTGGAACTGTGTGGCCTACCCACAGTTTCTATGCTCCTGATGGGGCGGAAAAGCAGTGACTGATGAATGGATGTCTGATCATCAATATACCTGATGATGAAGTTACCAATCCTCAGTGAGAGAAGACAGAGAATAGATTTGATAATAATGTTCCAAGACATTGGTAGGCTAAAAAAGGGGGACAGAGGAGATCTTATTGTAAAAGATAATGGAAGCACAAGAGGGCACAAGAATAAGATGAGGAAAAATAATGTCTAAATTATGTAAAATAGTTTCCTGGACACAAGCATTGATATTAGGAGTACTTTGGAAGTGGAGGTGGTGTGAGCAAAGAATATCCATTTATTCAAAACCAGATTCGGTAAATGTACATAAAGAGACAGGACAGCATTAGCCTAACTTAAATCCTGTATAAAATTAGGTGCTAGAGAGGAAGTCTTCACACAATAACACTGACATACTCAGCTGGTGGAGCTACCTGGTTACACAAATGTCTCTCAGCTCCCTCTCTCTCCTCCAAAAGGAGGATGATAAGCTGCAGAAGAGGGGCAGCTTCAGCCTGCAGTCCACTGGGTTTATGTTTCAGTTGCATCTGTGGCAACCTACCACTACTACTACTACTGTGATACCTCAATTATCTGAGCTATATGGTATGAAGGGATGCCCAAATATTCTGAAATCATGATTAATCTGGCAGAAACAAAACACAAGTGCTGATAGACTGATTTATTAACCCCTCATTGATTGTGGATTCAGAAATTTGCATGCTCCTCTAGGGGAACATTTTTTCAGAGTCCTAATATCAATTTCTTTTTCTTCTAGATGTGAAGAGAAACATCTGACACACCTGGCAATATTTTTATTAGCCTCTTAAACCCATACTGTGATTTACGATTCGCAGAAGAATTTATAAAATTGTGGTGCGTGTGCCATATAGGTGAAAACATCCAGGATGAAGTGACCACTTGACTGATTAGAATGGTAGTGTAGGGTCGTGTAAACGTACCAGTGACCTTCGTTCTTCTCCCATAATTGTTCACAGTTTTTTACAGCTCCCGCGACTCAACATTACTGACACCAGCACGGTAAAACGTTGTTCAATGCCGAGGGCTACTAAGGGGTTAAGGAAAGTGCTGATAATGACAGGGAGGGAATTTTTCAGCAAGAAAAGGCAATTTACCACCCTGAAAATAGTCAGAAAAACATAGAAAACAAACTGGAGGAATATGAACTGAATTGGTAAGTTCTTTCTGCTGCTTAAAGTTAAGCATACATTTAGCACTCATTCTTTTGTTCATTCTTGTGTGTATGTGTGAAAGACAGAATACTGATACAAACAATAATATATTCCACCAAACCCTTAATAGGTCCCAGCACTGAACAATGCTTTACCATACCGGTGTCAGTGATGTTGAGTTAGCGTGAGCTATAAAAAACTGTGAACAATTATGGGAGGGGAATAACATCACTGGTATGTTTACACAACCCTATGCTACCATCCCAAGCAGTCTGGCAGTAACTTCATCTCGGATGATTTTGCCCATATGGCACAAGCACCGTAATTTTGTTAATTCTTCTGAAAATCATAACAAATAACAGGATGGGTTTAGGAAGCTAAAAAACACATTGCCAGGTGCACCAGATGATTCTCTTCACATCTGTATGAAAAAGAAATTGATTTTAGAGATATGAAAATATGGTCCCAGGACCAGCCAGGGGAGCATGCAAATTCCTGAACCCATGGCCACTGAGGGGTTATGCCTAAAGTGGCCAGATTTACCCGAGCTAAAAGCAGGACATTGTCAAGTGTATATATACTATATATATATATATATATATATATATATATATAACCTACTCAAAGGTAGATGTTGTTTCCCAATTTCCCAACTGTAGGTTTGGTTAGGTTAGATTAGGTTAAATTATTAGGTACAGTTAAGCTAAGTTAGGCTAGGTTTAGTTAAACACTTAGAACAGTCCCTTCCACCATTAAGCTGACAAATCAATCAAGAGTTATCACAGTGGAACAGCTACAAACGGGGAAACAGATTTAACATGAAACATTTATTTACCACCCATGAAATAATCAGAAAAACATAACAGACTATCAGGAAGGAGAACTGATCTGGTAATGTGCTTCTACTACTTAAAGTAAAGCATAAGTTTAGCAAATAAGAAAACAGGAGCATCTCTTTGGTGGTGGTTTCCCTTCCTTATCAATCACCTCATCAAACTCCACCCTACCAGTGCCACCCTCATGAGCAGGTCATAAACAGGAGGCATGGGTGGGGGAGTGGACTCCTTCTTACCCATGGCTCTCACTAGCAACCGGACGCTTACTGTTTAAACGGGAACTATGGTATGGATAATTTTATGTATTACTGTACCACTGTATCATTCGGTTACATCCCAGATATGCCAAAATATGGATATTCCAAACATGGATAATCGGTCTTTTACTGTACTACTACTACTCTTACTACCATCACCACCACCACCATTACCACCTTACTGCTACTGTGAAGAAAATGAAAAACATTACACCACCTCCATCACTGGCAGGAGACGCTGAAGTATACATAGACCGTATCTTGTTCTGGTGAGCAAGAGTAAGGGAAAGACGAGGCGATGGCTGGGGTGACCCAGTATCACTTGGGGGTCCATGAGAGGCTCGGAAGGCTTGTGAGTACTTGGCTACAGGATCAACAGGGGAGGGGGTGAAGGCTGCATCACTTTCCCTCCCTTTTTGCTCGCTCGTGGATGCACGAGCCCCATCTGGCTCCCCTCGGTTCCTGACATAGCTGGAAAATGCTCCCCTTCCAAGTAAGAGCGGTGCTGTGCGGTGAGGGAGGAGGGGCTGGGAGGGAGGAGGTGGGGGAGGAGGTGCAGCAACAGACTCATCTTCATCATCTGAGCTCACAAGGGATTCCAGGCTGCTGCTGGAGTCAACGCTCAGACTCTTTGGAGCATCTTGTGTGTCTGTAGCAGAGGACGACATTTGGTTACAAAGTTTTTAATATAACTATTTATTGTATCTATCTTTTCAACATAGGCAAAACCTTTATCATACACATATGTATGAAATGAAGTAAAGTTATAGCAAAATACAGTATTTACCTTACAAAAACTGGGTGTCCTAGGACCTGAACTATATTCAAGTAATTCTACAGTTAATTCTGAGTAATAAAAAAATGCAATATCAACATGCATCCAGTTCTCATCCATTACAAGCCTACAGTTACTGATAACTTTATGGGTGAATTATGAGGGAAACCATTTTCACCCATATTGTTACAAGTAAATGGAGCTCTGTAATGTTTATAAATTGGGTGTGTACTGTTACAGCACTGTTTTACTCAAATTTAGCCAAAAAAATAACCACGGCATTTCCCAAACATATCCTATGACATCCTATATTTCTGCCATAAACATGAACACTGTATCCAGTACCTAGAACTTTGCTATAAACCTACCAAAAAGGGCCAGGAGTGCTTGGTGGGCAAACTGGATGTTGCGTTTGTTGGCTTGCTTCCCAGTGCGCAATGTCACCTCATCTCGTCCCACCTCCATTAAGTCAAAGCCTGTCAGGGTGGTAATGTCACAAGTTTAACATTGGTTAATAAATGTGCTGTAAGTAATGATTACATGCCACAAGTGACTGATATATTTATTCACATCATCATCATCATCATCATCATTACCATCATCACCACCATCATCTTGCCTCTTTTTCCCACCCAAAGGTGAAGTGAGATATGCTCTAGAAAGCAAGATGACGAAAAAAACATGACAGTACAAATACTAATCAACACCATGGCCAATGAAACTGACCACATACTCATTCACTCATCATTCAAGCCCCTAGAAATAATGGGTGCTGAACAGCTTGTAAACGGATGGCTACCATTGATCCCTGGAGGTATTACTGTACCATGAGTGAAATGTGGCCACATGCTTGGCAGTTATTCACACATTCATCACTCTCAGGCAAGACAATTTAGCCACCAGCAAACTTAGTCAAAGTCCAAGATAAGACTCTCACACTATTACAAATTTTAGATTTTTTTTTTCCCAACAGTTTCCAACAAATATCTGGAATACTGTATTTATCTGCCTCTGGCACCTGGTTTAGCTTCAATTCTATGGAAGAACTTCATCTGTACCATGGTCACCCTCAGTATGGGGAATCATCAACATCAACCTGCCTCTTTTCCCCACCAACTGAGGTGAGGGAGGGTTCAAAAAGCAAGGAAAAGAGAAAAAAATGATAGTGATAAAAATAATCAACAGTATGCCCGATGAAATGAGCTGCACACTCATTCACTCACCATTCAAACCCATGAAATCCTGGCAAGCTACAATTTTTTTATCACCATTTTTCCCACTAAAGCCACAGTACATGACAAAAAATATCTAATACAGTTTCATTGTTAGCCTACTTACAAAGCCCAATTCCAAACACCTTACAGTATCAAGGGTAGGAAAAAACCTGTCATATTTTGAAACACCTCCCATACTTATAACGATAACTTTCTAAAATTTCTTCCCTCACACTAGTGGTAACTACATACCCAAATACACACCTGGTTGTCTAGTGGGTTAAGGCACTCCAAATGGATGTGGCCCATATATTATTAGATCTGCTGAGTGAGTGGGTTTTTTTGCTCACATAATACCACTCAAGGGCAGTGGCTTAGGCAGATCAGTGGCCAAGGTGGCCTTGGCCACCCCTGAAATATGCCTGGTCACCCTAATGGTCATCCCAAATTTCCAAAGGACTGCCACCAAGAACCCTATAAAAATACCTAGTGCCACCATAGAATTACACTTTGCCAACCTTTGGCCATCTCATTTGTAAATTCTAGTTACATTCCTGCTCTGAAGCAAGCAACTGGTCATTCTTGCCAAAAATGTCTGGACTAAGTAACCCAGCTCCAGGCCCCTAAGCTGCTGATGGGACAATAAAGGATTAGATGATAAAGACAGACAGACAGACAGACAAACAGATAAATAGATGAACAGACAGACAGATAGACAGGTAGACTGACAGACAGACAGATACAGATAAACAGTAGATGGATAAATTAACTCATCTAAAGAGGCAAGCAGTTCATGGCAGCCTGAACCTCCCGAGCTTGGCATGTATGCATACCTCAATGACCTTTCACAGTAAACTGAGTGATGTTATAGACAGACAGACAAATGGATAAATACACGGACAGTTCACCTAGAGATGCAAGGAGTTCATGGCAATCATTAACCCTTGAAAGTTTGACATATACAAGCACTAAACTGAACTCATTTTACAGGTCTTTCAGGGTGAACTTTGTCATGCCACAGACAGACAGACTGATAAGATACAACAGACACCTAACTCACCTAAAGAAGCAAGTAATTCATGGCAACCATTGACTCTCCAAAGCTTGACATGTACAGGCACCTCAATGGACTCATTCTCCAGGTCTTTCACTGTGAACTGAGTGATGACACAACGCATCACAGAGATCACATCCTCTGCATATTCTGGGGAATCTAGTAGCTTGGAGACTGCTTGAAGGGATGTCTGGGAAAGCCCTGGAGGTAGAGTAGACTGGGTTAGCTTAGCTTAAATTTGATTAAAATGGGTTGTAGGGCCGGGTCAGGTTAGGTAACGACACTGATATCATGACCTCTGCACACTCTGGAGAGACTAGTAGCTTGAAGACTGCCTGCTGGGATGTCTAGGAGGCCCCTGAAGGAGTAAGCAGACAGCATGGTAAGAAATAACTACAATGACTGCTCACTTAACCCTTCAAGACCAATGCCACATGATTGTGTTTTTGTGTAATTTGACATGCCAGCCTATCCCACACGATTGATAAAGACACACAAAAAACTGGGGGAGGGTAACTCCGCCCCTTTGGTGACGTATGTGGGCTCAGTCCAATGAAAGCTGGAGCGTCTGGGGTGATATGGCCCATTTCTCCATAACCATCACACCAACACCCCCATATCCCTTTGTTCCCCCCTGCCAAAACAACTTATAGTAACAGTCCTTCCCAACAATCTTTCTGGCTGATCCACCCCTGTACCGGACTTCCTGCAAACACGCCACATCCACCCACCTCCTACTGAATGCCTCAACGACTTCCCCCGCTCTTCCCCTCAAACTTCCCACATTCCATGGACCCACCCTCATCCCCCTGGGTGATTTACTGTCCTCAGGCTTGCTTTGAAACTTATTCTTGTGTTCTGTCATAGTCAGGATTAATAAAGGGGGATAGACATACCAAAGGCCCCAGTCACTGCACAGTCCCAGGTCCAGGCAATGGATCTGGGACCCCTAGCCCACCAGCTTACCAGCGCCTGTGGTAGTGGCCTTGGGGGACCCTGCCAGGACAGCTGCAGCGACACCCTCCAAGTGCGCCTTGGCACTGCAACTATCCCGCCATTATACACCCACTGATAGGGCAGCCTCCTGGGACACTACTCCCAGGTTCGGGCCCCTCTTCATTGGGCGGAAGCCGCAGCCTGGGAACCGCAATGCCCTGTACCCTCTAGCACAGGCCCGAGCCCCATCTCGCCCTAGACCCATGATGTATGCCGGCAGAACCTCCGTAACGCCTCCCCCCAGAAGTCTGCCACTAGGTAGTGGGGGCAAAGTTTTCTGGCCGCATGCCCTTGCTGGCGCCAACCCCTGTAATGTAGTGGGATACGTTGTGTGAAATGTAAAGTGCATGTGGTGTAGTGCATAAGACAGTTAGAGGAAATGTTTGGGAGAGTATGCTGGTCTACCCTCCATGTTACTGTCACACTGAAAAGGTCAGCAAAGGGGGATGGGTAGATAGCTAGTGAAACAGGAGCTCCAGCTCTCCCTATCACCAGCATCCCCATTCCCCTCGGGAGTACCACCCTGTTTGGCCCGTGCTGCAGCCTCCTCCTACATAACAAACATACATGCATTATGTAAATACTGTATTATCTCTACGATCATGAAAAGAGTTGCAGTGAAAAATGTGAGAGCATATTAATAGAGGAATACTGTATCATCTTTTCTGGGCCTGATAGGGGCAACAAAATCTTACCTAGCAGAGCCTGAAGACTTGCTGAGCACTGGGTAAGCCTCTCACCCGGGTCACTCTGAGGGAAGAACACACTGCTCGGTATTCCATTGGCCGCTGGCTCAAACCTGAACCCAACACTCATCAGGAGGTCCTTCCACCCCATAACATTGCCCACCTTGTTCTCTATGGATTTCTGTGTAGTGTACATAGCATTGCGATGGCCACGGTGAATTCTCTGCAGTGACTTCTCCACCTGAGAAAAATAATACTTTTTAGTGTCAGTTCTAATGACTATACTGTATTCTCTTCACTTTATCCTCACCTAAAACTGCCGTGTTTTTCATGTACAAGGCATTATAATGCCCACAATGGACTCTCTCTAATGATTTCTCCACCTGGCATCACCTCAATTTTGTTACAGTGACTAGAAAAAATATGCATGTGGGCACAAGGGCAGCAATGCATATGGAAAATAAAATAAGTTTTTGATTTGATTTGAAAATATCAGCTGTATCACAGCCAACCTCAATATGGGGATGTCTTAGGGAAAAGAATGGTGTCATCTAATCCCCCAAATTTGGGTGACATCCTTTTTAGTGTATTCTTGTTGCTCTCAGGTGATTTTATTTAAATTAGGAAAAGCCTCTTATATTGAAAGGTTTATGAAGGCGATATATGACCCCTCCAGCCTGAAAACTCTATCCTAAGCTGGAAAAAAACTGTCAGGGGATAGCAAGAGTAAAGCAAAAAAGACATCCCACGACTCAGTGAGTTAAATGACTGAATGAAAGGGTACACCATAATGACTTACTAGGTGGAGTGTGACTCGCAGAGCATCTCGGCATTTGTCTGGCGTCCTCAGTAGTTCACACAGTGCCTGACCCATCAAAGCAACCTGAAGAAAGTACAGGATGGGCATTAACTTATAAGAAGGTATAATCATTTTGTTTTCACCTGACACAATGAAGCAACTCCCAAAACTTGAATAATGTACTGTCATGACTGCACAAAATTTGATGAACTTTAGCTATGAGGTGGAAATAAGTGTTCCTGGTTACCCATCAAATTAACCTCACCACACTTGCCCATCAACTGAAATGAAAGAGGTTAGGGCTCTCTGTAACGTTAATACAAATACTATCTATCTATTTATTGCCAGATGCCTTAATCCCATAAGGGGTGACCACAAACAAATCCCCTCCATATCACCCTGTCCCCCACCATTTCACTGCCCTGCTCCCAGCTCACACACCCCTCTCTCACAGTGTATACAAATACACTATAGTTATTACCTCAAGTCTTAAAAGATGTGTAGCAATCACGTACCGTAATTACTGTATAACATTTTTGCTTTCAAATCCACACACTCCAGCCAACTGTACTGTTGTGTGGGTGGTAGTGACTTTATGCTCACCACTTTGACTAGAAAAGTTATTCGCTATTACCCACATTACACCATATCATCACATTTGGATCCAAAAACATAAATGTCATAATGGCCCTCAAGTACTTGGGATAACTTTCCTTTGGGATTCACACCTCATGACCTACTGCTGCGTGGGTTGTAGTGAATTTAAGCTCACCCACCAGTGTAACTGGAACAGCTTAAATTCACTACCACACACACAGTAAAAGGTTGAGGTATGTGGATCCAAAGAGAAAAATGTCACAGTCTTTACCTTGTTGGAGAGTTTCACATCAGCACCAACAAGGAGGAATCCAGCCCAATTGGCAGGATGGGCAAAGTGCTTTGTGGTCTGGACAGTCTGCTGGGCCTCAGACAATGCTCGACTCACTCTCGCCCCCTGGTAAAGACAATAGGTTTGCACTGGAATCTGTTATCATCATTATTATCATAATCATTTACATCAAGAACAAGTACATGGATGAAGTGGACATTGTCTGGAAAAATAAACACCAAAAAGTAGGAGATGTACCATCAGTGTACCCAATTAAATAATGCAATCATCATCATCATCATCATACTGACCTCTTTTTTTTTTTTCTCTCACCTAAGCATGCGGTGAGGCTGGATCCCGAAAGCAAGGAAAAAGAAAAACACAATACATATACTGTACTGCAGAATAAGGACTAATCTGCAGCATGCCCAGTGAAGTGGGCCATACATTCATTCACCGGCTATTCAAGCACCTTCTTCAAGATGTAATATACGAATGAGCATATAACATCTTATTTCTATTTCCATATCAGTATATATTATAGTATGGGTAATAACTGTCAGGGCTGAGGTTGCAAAGGTATGAACGGGACTCCAGTTTGTACAATAATTCTTGAAGCATGCGATGATGACAGAAATATGTCTCATTTTTCTATATTACTGACTGTAATGTGTAATGTGGCACATATGTAGGCTGATCTCACCAAACAGTATATGGTACGTGTTTTATAAATGACCAACGAATATTAGGTGTTTGCTTTCACCATCGTGGACCCAGTTTAGTAAGATGGCTACAACTGGCTTTGAAGCTCTCAGAAAACTTCTTCCTTAGTAATTTATAATGCACATTGCACCTAAGCATTCTCCAGCATGTTACTGATGATGAGTATGACAATAATGAAATGGTATGAAAAACTTAAGACTGAATGTTCTGGAGCAACATGCGCAATAAATCACATAGGAAAGGGTGCTACAAAGCCTCCAATGCCACCTAGTGTACTACCACAGTTGCAAGAAGCAATGTAATCAACTCTTACCTGTAAAAGTGAGGAGTAAAATGTCCTGAAGAGTATTTTTACTGCAGTGTCAGGGACTGGCCACAGGGAGACCAGAACACACTGAGCCCCAGCAGCTAACAAGGCACGTGTGAGACCAACCACCCCATCACTGTTAGCCCTTCCGTGATGGTCTCGAGTATGACAGGATGAGACTACGACCAATTTAGCCCGAAGTTTCAGATTTAGAATGTCTGCAGCAGTTAGGAGGAATTCAGATAGTGCTGGCAGGTCGATGGTAGAGGCGATTTCTGACCCTTCGTCATCTAGGTGTTCATGGATGGCCTCTGGTTGGGAAGAATGAGAGAGTCGCTTGGAAGCACGTGACTCGACAAATTCGCCTGGGGACAAAACCACAGCTGACAGCTTCCATGACACATGTGAGGCAAGGTGAATACACTCCACTTGTGATATGAGTCTTAATATGGCCTCCTTATTGGCACACGCTCCTGTCAGGGCCTTCGTCTGCAACATTTCAGCAACTATCGTGGCCTCCTGCTCAGCATATGGGATGTCCCCCCATCCCCACTGTTCAGTCACTGTGCTAGGCAACTTTGGGTTCCCGATCACAAGCGCTGAGGTCTGTTCACCACTGGGCTTACTGTTCTTTGACCGCTGACTAACTTTCAGAGCACTGATAGAGGGCACAACAAGGAGGGAATATCGTTCACACAAATAGTCATTGCAGTTCGTGCCTTTGAGAACTGGGAAGGGTACAAGATACAGATCACCTTCCAAAACCAGCATTAATTCCCTAGATACCCCTGCTTCTGGTAAGTGATCCTCCATGGGGGCAATGAGCAATTCAAAGAGGGAGCGGAGACAGGACGGCCCTTGCCAGGTGACTCTTCTTGACCGGGTGGAGCCAGGCCGTGATGCTGGTCCTGAGGCAATAGACCCACTGACTGACCCTAGTGAGAAGAGTGATGACAGGGAGTAGTTGGAGGAGTTGAAAAGATGATTGCGATTCACCATTCTTAAGAACCCAGTCCGGTCCGCCTCATGGTTAAGCTTGTCTCCCAGTTCCTCCAAGTGTGCATTCCACATATCCCCAGCCTCACTTTCAGTTTCGCTAGCTATTCCACCCCTTGTCACTCCCGCCCCGCACTCCACACCAAGTGCATCACGAACCGACTGGATATAATGCTCCAGAAGTGACCCCGATGTGCCTGATGAATCCTCGCCACAGTCGCCTTCTCGCTCGGCCTCCACTTCACTCACACTAACTTCATGAAACTTGACAATACCTGGAAAGGAGTTGTCACTGTCATCATCATCATCATCATCATCACCACCACCACCACCATCATCTTTATATCATCATCATCATCTATATCATCATCATCATCATCATCATCATCATCATCACCATCATCATCTCAACCTCTTTTTCCCATCAAGAGATGGAAAAACCAATGAAAAATTAAATTCCTTCATCATACGCTACTTCTGTTTTTCCACTGTAAGGAGATGTATACTAAATCACTTTGGATATTTCATGAAATCTCTTCCATTGTAATTTATTTTACACAACTCACTGCAGTGCTCTCTTGTATATCACAGATGTAAACTTAAGCAGAAACTCTGAAATCTAAAAATCTGATTTCCAAAAACCTTTACTTTCCAAAATAATTACTATGCTATAGAGGGGTGTTGATATCACAAGTCGTCACACAGCGATCAATTCATTTTTGAAGATAAAAAATTCTTTCACACACACATGCAAATGATAAATTGCTAATACACGTGCTTCATTGTATTTACTGTTCATAATACTGTACTCTAGACTATTTATTACACTCATTTCTTCATAGTTAACATATGACTCCATCCATCCATCATCCAATCCTATGTTGCCCCATGAGAAGCATAGGAGCCCAGGGCTAAAATATTCCATATTCTGTACAGCCTTTGGAACCATGCATTTTGAATTTGAGTTTGCACTGCATTAAAATTAGATAAGTAGCATTCATGAGAATGTGAAAGTGCTATATACACAATAAGTTGCTAAGGAAAAGGCACTATGAAGTCTTCTATGCCACCTTAGATGCAGCCAAAGATCTAAGACCTAGAGGTCTGTGGAATTTGAGTTTTGAAGATGAATGCATATACAGACAGTACAGTAACTGCAGTACATCTTACTTCATTTTTGGGTTTGTGTAAAGCTGTATTCTGGAAAAATACATGGCATGGTTTTTAGATATAGATGGATGAAAAATATGTACAGGGTATGCACTATGCGATGGAGGGATGGAGAGAGATATGAAAGGGGGAGGGGGGGCGAGTGTGAGAGGGAGCAGCCAAATGGTAGAGGACAGGGCGTGGTGGAGGCGATTTGTTTGTGGCCACCCCTTATGGAATTAAGGCATCTGGTAATAGCTAAATAGATAGACTGATTACCATTAACATACAGGGTGTCGCAGGAAATGTGTGAGAAACTTTAGGAGGTTAAGCTTGAGCTAATTTTGAGTAAAGAGTGCCATATCAACATGAGTCCAGTTCTCTGTCATTACAGAGCTACAGTTACTGAAGACGTTTGGATAAAGCATGAAGGAGGCAATTTTCACTTCTTAGCAAATAATTGTAGCTCTGTAACAAATGAGAATTGGAAACATGTTTGTATAGCATGTACAGGACTGGACAAAGGACTTGGTAATGGCTACGTGGAATGTAAGAGGAGCGAATGATGAGGTGAAAGAGAGAGAGAGATTGTCCAGGTGCTTGAGGGTGCAAAAGTGGATGTATGTGGAATGACTGAAACAAAATGGAGAGGAGAAAGTGTGAGAGAATGGGAGTATGGATGGGATATATGTGCAGGAGTAGGTGAGAATGAGAGGGCAAAAGAAGGAGTATGTATAGTTGTGAGTAAAAGATGGAAGAAGAGCATAAGACAGTGTGGATCAGTTGGGTCAAGGATTGTGTGGGTAAAGTTGAAAGTTGGAATTCAAATGTGGGCGATTGTGTGTGTGTATGCGCCAACGCAAGATCGTGCTAGCAGAGTGAAAGAAGAGTTCTGGACAAATGTGGAAGTGTGCATGGAAAAGTTTGGAAGGAATGAGAGAGTGTTTTTGATTGGTGATATGAATGGTAAAGTAGGGAATGTGAAGGTGGACGGAATAGTTGGTGAGTGGGGTGTGCCTGCTGAGATAGATGAGAATGGCAGTGCGTTAGTGGACATTTGTGCTGGGAGGGGGTTGGTGATAGCCAATACCCTCTTCAGGCATAAAATGATCCACAGGTATACATGGCGAGTGATGAGAAGGGTGGGTGGTGAACTGAATGAAAGGAAGGCAATGATTGATTATGTGTGTGTGGATGATAGGATGCGAAGATGTGTAATGGATGCAAGAACTTATAGAGGTTGGGGGAGTGGACTTTCTGACCACTACTTGGTGGTGGCCAGAATTAGGATACAAGTAAGATGGAGGAATAGAAGAAGGGAAAGACGAGAGGAAGGAGTAGTTGCAAAGAGAGTGGAAAGGTTACAAGAGGATGAGAAAAAGGCAGAGTATAAGAGAGAAGTGGAGGAACGATTGGGCAAATATGAATTGGAGCAGACAGGGGAAGTGGAAGGTGTGTGCAGGATATTTACAGATGAAATATGTGCAGCATGTGATGTGGTGTGTGGGAGGGAAAGAAGACGGAGGGGGGTGCAAGGAACAGCATGGTGCACTGAAGAGGTGAGACAGGCTGTGGCACAAGAGAAGAAAGCATACAATGAATGGATGAGCAATAGGGGCGTGGAAGAAGTTGAGAAGTGGAAGAAAGAGTTATAAGTAGAAAGAAAGAGAGAGGTGAAAAGGTTAGTAAGAGAGTGTAAGAAGAGACTGGATGAGGAATTTGGAAGAAATCTGAGTGTAAAGTGGAGGGACTGTAAGATGATGTTCTGGAAAGAGATGAAGAGAGTAAGACAGGGTGGAAGTGAGGTTAGCAGGGGAGTGAAAGATAAAAATGGTAGATTACTAGTGGAGAAGGGAGAAAAAGTGAGCAGATGGAGAGAACACTTCAAGAAATTGTTGAACATACAGGATGGGAGTAATGCGAGTAAAAGTGGCTGGGGAATGGCTGGGAGAAGGAGGGAGCTGAGACGACAGGAAGAAATCAGTAGGATAGAAGTTGTGGAAGCAATGAAGAAAGTTAGACTGGGGAAAGCCCCAGGAATTGATGGAGTGTGTGGTGAAATGCTGAAGCATGGGGGAGAGATAGTAGTAGAATGGATGTGGAAGATGTGCAGATTGGTCTGGGAGGAAGGTAGAGTCCCGGAGGATTGGAAGTCAGGTACAATTATTCCCTTGTACAAAGGAAAAGGGGAAAAAGAAGTGTGTGGTAATCATAGGGGCATTTGTCTTCTTAGTATAATAGGAAAAGTGTATGGTAGGATACTTATAGACAGAGTTAGAGAAAGAACAGAGGAATTAGTTGGTGAAGAACAGGGAGGCTTTAGGAAGGGAAGAGGTTGTGTAGATCAGATATTCATTCTTAGATCTTTAGTGGAAAAGTTTCTACAAAAGGGAAAGAAGTTGTATGCGGCTTTCATGGATTTGGAGAAAGCATATGACAGGGTGGATAGACAGGGACTGTGGAAAGTATTAAGAATATATGGAGTAGATGGAAGGTTGTTGAATGCTGTGAAGAGTATGTATGATGGTGCTAAGGCTGCAGTGTGTGTGGATGGTTAACTATGTGAATTTTTCTCTTTGGAGGTTGGGTTGAAACAGGGATGTGTCATGTCTCCATGGTAGTTCAATCTGTTCATGGATGGGGTAATAAAAGAGGTACACGGTAGGGTAGTGGATGTTGGAGTGGCCCTGGTGAGAGAGGATAGTGTTTGGAAACTACCTGTACTGTTGTTTGTAGATGATACTGTGTTGTTGAGTGAAGACAAAGGGGAGCTGCAAGGCTTGGTGGATGAGTCTGGGAGAGTGTGCAAGAAATGGAATCTAAAGGTGAATGTAGGGAAGAGTAAAGTGATGGTCTTTGAGAGAGGTGAAGTCAGTGAATGTACAGAGAGGTTGGATGGTGAGGAATTGGAAAATGTGAGTATGTTTAAGTACTTGGGTAATGTGATGAGTAAGGATGGAGGTTTGGAGGGTGAAGTGCTTGAAAGGGTACAGCAGGGAAGAAAGGTTGCTGGTTCTTTGGAAGCAGTGATAAGAAACTGGGAAGTGAGCATGGAAGTAAAAAAGTTACTACATGACAGTATTGTGATACCAACTCTAACATATGGAAGTGAAGCTTGGACATTGTTGGAAGGACACAGGTCAAGAGTGAAAGCAGTGGAAATGAGTTATTTAAGAGGAGCCTGTGGAGTCACATGGAGAGACAGGCTGACGAATGAGGATATAAAGGAGCAGTATGGTGTGGATGTGGATGTGATAGAAAGTGTTATGAGGAACACACTGAGGTGGTTTGGCCATGTGGAGAGGATGGAGGGTAAAAGACTGACGAAGAGAGTGTATGTGAGTGAGGTGGAGGGGGGAAGAGGAAGGGGGAGGCCGAGGATGAGATGGAGGGATGGGATGGAGAGGTATATGAGAGATGGGGGTGTGAGTTGGGAGCAGGGCAGTGAAATGGCGGGGGACAGGACGACGTGGAGGCAATTTGTTTGTGGCCACCCCAAACGGGATTGAGGCGTCTGGCAATAGATAGATAGATAGATAGTATTACTGAAAACTTAACCCAAGAATAACCTTCTGCTATTAGTACATCAAGTCCTGGGACACCCAGGTAGCTCCACTTCCCAGTTTTACAAGTGCTCCCCAACTTTCTTCCTATCCCCTGAGAGGAGAATGGTAGAATGCAGGAGAAGGGTAACTTCAGCTTACAGTCCACCAACTTCATGTCAAGGTGAGGTTGGGACCATAACAACAACAGCAAAGTAACTTATAAACTGATTACTGTACTGCACACTGATGCTCAACTTTCCTTACCTTTATTTGGTACAATTAACCAACTGTACAGGCAGCCAGCAGCGATACTGTAATAAAGTACCGATGCCTTCTGCCGGTTCACTATGTCAACAATTTGCTCCACGGATGATGGTGTCGAGTCCTCTATCCTGGAGGCCCGAGAGGCAGTGTTAGTTCCCTGCCGTTCAAAGAGGAGATCAACAAAGGCTCTAGTTCGTCCTCTTTCTGCCACCACTAAGGCTTCTTCACTACGTCCAAGCCCTACCAGTACACGCTGTAGGGCTTGATATGAGGCTGTCTGGAGGTCAAATAGGGAGAGACGGTAGTCTTGGGACCCACGGGCATCTCTGCGAATTGTATCCAAAAGGTGTGCAGCACGATCTAGCTGAGTCTGTGCTGCCTCAAGGTCCCCATGGCCCCACAAGGCCATACCCAGCCGGTGCCTGATCTTGGCCTCATCTTCCCTTCTTCCCAGTTGTTCAGCAATCTGAAGGCCCTGCTGGAGGTACGCCACAGCCTGTGTGGTGTTCCCAAGGGCATGGTGGACGCGACCCAATGAAGCATAGGCAAGAGTCTTGGCCACCTGGAAGTATGCACCTCACTGACATAACACTATCTTCATTCTACAGTTTTAAATGTTCACATAAATTTCTGTACTCTGCAAAGAGCACACAACTCAGGCCATTTCATCCAGTTAATTATTTTCAGCAGGTACAGTATTTGGTATTACATGTTAGCAGACCTAAGCTGCCCAACTCTTGTCCCATTTCCTCTCTGAATTTTGTTGTCATTTCATGAGCTCAGCCTAGTACAATATACTTACTCTTATTTATGAAAATAAAAAAAGAAATCTCAAAACTATGCAACTTGATTTAATAAGGCAAATAAAATTTTTGACTTTGACATAACAAGTGACAAAACCATGTGAACACACTCTCCAAAGTATGGGCATTAACATGCTTCCCTGGGTGGGGGCAGACACCATGAAGCACTTTGCTGCAGTGCTCATCTCTATAACACAGGCCTTTGAGTCTGTGGTGGGTTATTCACCCATTATCCTGGGATACAGGGCCACTGCATTATCAAGGTTACTACAGTTACCTCCCCTAGGTGTTAACCTAAGTACTCATTTTACCTAATGGCCCACAAAGGGTGGATGATCACCTGAGTCAAGTAATGCCAGCTGCCCACACCAGGATTTGAACCCTCAAGCTAATGAGCCAGCTGCTTTGTAGCTAGCTGTGTGTGAAAGGAAGGAATTTCCATGGTTACTAATAAAACTTACCTTCCAATCTGACAACACCTGGCCATTAAATGAGCTGAAAGAGGTTAGAGAGCTTTGTCTGGTTAGAAAAATTTGCTTTAGCTTGGAACTGAGCTGTAAGGGGTTCTGGATTTTTGTTAGGTTAGAAGAGACCTACTATACATTGTTATTCATCAACCCTCCGGTCTGACTACACTTATCCATCAACTGAGTTGAAAGGAGCTGAGGATCATCAGAGCAGAAGAAACATGCTATGTTTTGGAACTGAGTGGGAAGCAATTGGGGATTACTGTCAGCAAAAATTTACTATACCTTGTCATTCATCTGTGCTGCAATACTGAGATGCTGCTCCCCATGAGTCACTGCTTGTTCAAAATTCCCCAGGGACTCATAGGCAAGGCTGATGTTTCCATGAGCCCTCCCCTGTTCAGCTGGGTTGGTCAGCTCCTCAGCAATGCGCAAATCCAGCTGGTGATATCTGAGGGCTGTGGTGTACTCGCACATCTGTTGATACACTGTCCCAAGCCCACATGCTGCCTCTGCCTCACACAGTTTGTCACCCAGCTCTCTGAAATTCATTGTTTGCTTAGTTATCCTCCTCATTTGGTGCAAGTGAAGATACTGGAGAGGAAGTTCTTCATATGGTAGCACAGAAACAAATAAAAAGCCCTCAGATCCCTCCATACCCTCCAAATGGAAGACTGTGGACTGTAGAAGGGTAACTTCAGTCTGTAGTGCACTGGGCTCAAGTCCCAATAAGTCTGGAGAAACAACAACAATAATAATAACAACAACAACAACAACTGTAATGCCATCCATTACAGTTCTGTTCCCAGCCCACAAGTTGCCTATGTCTTGCATAGCTTGTTGCTCAGCTCTCTGAAATGGCTGGTTCACTTTGTCCTCTTCATTTGGTGTAACTAAAGGTTGTTGTAGTAGTAGTAGTAGTTGTTCCCTATGCAGTGGACATGGTGACATGTGGAAGTGTAGGAGGATTACTGGGCCTTGGGATAGGTCACTGCCCCCAAGAAATAGGCCCTGAAACCTTTGCCCAGAGTCGGACACGTAAAAAAAAAAAAAAAAAAAAAAAAAAGTCTGGCCGAACAGCCCAGAGTCTCTCAGGAAGGCCATGGCTGAGACCGGGCTTCCCCACAGAGCTCTCAAAGAGTGTAAGTTGTGTTGTTGGCATAGGTGATTGTGTGCAATGCAGTCTTCCATAATGTGCTTAATAGTATGGGGTGCTGTGTTACATCCTGGACAGTCATCAGCGACGGAGTCATCCAGCCTCTTCTGGTAGCTTAAGAGGGCTGGATGGTGCACACATGTTGTTGCTGTTGTTGCTGTAGTATCATCTGAACTTTGCTTATAGTTATCATCATGATTCTATTTTCCCAAATATTTCATTTTCCATAAAGTCTTTGGACCCAAGCATTTTGGATTTGAGAGTTCATACAGTACATGGAAAAAATATTTTGAAATGCCTCCCTGACATATGACAAAAACTTACTGTATAGCCCAAGTTATCCACTATGGTTCTATGAGAATTCATGGGTATTCTCTACATTATAACCTTTCTCTTTTTTCTCCTCTTGGATTCCTTTTTCTTTCTCAGCCCTTCTCTTCTTAACTCCTTCCCTCCTTCTTCCTTCTCTCTTTCATCTTCCATCTCTCTTCATCTTCCCTTCAACATGCCCTCTTCCTCTCCTTCATTTTCTCTCTCCATCTCTCCCTGTTCATGCTTCTTTCACTCTCATTCTTTACACCGTCCTTACTAATAAAGGTAATTATGTACCTTGGAGGACACTAATATCAAACCACTTTCCTACCTCAGTAACGAGACAGTGCACAATGGCATTTAAAATAAGGTGATGCAATCTATTGAACCCAACAAACTTCTCAGAATATTGCTTAAGAATTTGTGTGGCTAGAAAGTGCATCAATATTACAATTCAGAATTGTATCTTCGGTAAAGTATTTCTGAAAAGTTGCTAATTAAGTCTTCATGCCATTCAGCATCTACTTCATAACTCACTACTAAGATACACTACAAATTTGTTGCTGATGATCAGTCCCAGTCTGTCTAGCTGAGCAGACCGGTCATCCACAAACCACTAACAACCACCCCTCCAGGGCCATCCCATGCAGTGTTCCCTTGTGGCTGACAGCATCTCATCACAGCAAGGCATGGGGAAAGATGTAGAGAAACTCAATGCAGAACCCCTTGAAGTGAAAAGAAAAGTAATAAAATGTGACAGGAAGGAAAGGGAGAAGTACAAAGAGAGGAGGGCAAACACATAGACTGAATGAGAAAGGAAAGGGAAGAAACAGGCAGCAACTACATTAAGTAAGTGGATGACAGTTGCCACCACCACTAGCCTTTATTATAAACACAATAAAGATATACTGGTATTAAACTTACCTAGCAATCTGGTGCTGGTGCTCCATACAAGAGATGGCCTGTTCAAAGTTACCAAGGAGGGAGTGAATGTGTCCCAGCTCCCCATAAGCTGATCCCTTGGCTGCTGGGATATTGAGCTCGTGTGAGACTACCAGCCTCTTCTCATAGCAGACCAGGGCCTGTTGTAGGTTGCCAATACAGCGGTGTGAGCTGCCTAAACCTCTGTAGGCTCGTTCTTGATCCCTGGGGCTCTTCGTCTTCAGCGCAATGGCCAGATACTGTAAATACAAGAAAAAAGAGAATTAGATTTATGTGAAACTACTAGCCTCTTCGCATAGTGGACCAGAGCCTGTTTTAGGTTGCCAAATACAGCAATGTGAGCTTCCCAGGCTTTGGCTGTCTCTCTTGATCGCTGTGGCTTTTTGTTTTGAAAGCAATGGACAGATACTGCTGAAGGGGGAAACAGAGAATTTGGTATAGAGTGTACTGTTATCAGTTTTTAGAAAATGCATGTATGTATGTATGTAATGCTGTATTATGATACAGCTGATAAAGTAAGGAGATCCTAGCATACCTACCAGTACTTTAACTTAGGTAGTGTACCTGAATGTTAAACACCTCCACCTCATCACCCACAACTCCCCTACCTCACTCCTTACTTTTGCCTCACCTACACCTCCCCAACCTTATCTCTTACTTCTGCCTCACCCACACCTCCCCTACCTCACCCCTTGCTTCTCCGGCTTCACTCACACCTCCCCAGCGCCAACCACACCTCCCTGCCTCACTCCTCACCTCCCTGTACTCCCCTCCACCTCGTATCTCACCTCCCCTTTATCATCCCCTCATTCATTACCTGCTCCTTCCATTTTTTCACATGACACTACCTGAAGCAACCAGATTTACTGATCAGTAAAACAACAGAATCCTACCAGCTCATAACATTCTATTGTCTCCTCTGAATCCCTATGCACTGCACAGAACTTTACCTGCTCATAATATTTTTATTGTCTCCTCTGAATCCCTATGCATTACAACTGAACTTTACCTGCTCATAATATTTTACTGTCTCCTCTGAATCCCTGCAAACTGAGCTCCTTAAATCCAATGATGTATTTTGTATTTCTTCTTCCTACTACCAGACAATTATATGCAGCCATGGGGGGACTTTTCAAACTGGAGGAGTTAGATATGGCCTCCATATACTCATTCACTGGTAGACATTTGTTTTTTGCTTTGCTTCATATCATTTAAAGACTCCAACATGCTTGTCTCCATCAGTCTTAGTCACCTAATGGTGGAACTCCACACTGCTTGATCCCTAGCAGTCTCTCTGTTGTAAAAATAATAAAATTGTTTGGAGGAATCCAGAATAAAATGAAAGAAATATAATCACTGGATTCAAGGAGTAAGATGAAAAGATGATGATATTTGGCCAAGCTGAGGTGAACAGAGTATGTATTCACAGAAGAATACCAATAAACGAACAGTACCCTACCTGCTTATGATGCTTTATTATCTCCTCTGAATCTGCAAGGTTATCATAGCATTCACTGAGATTCCCAAAGGCTTGGCTCTTATTAATGATGGCAGAAATAGTTTTAAGTTAAGAGAGAAAATCAACTGTGGATATGTTTGACTTATCTAATTATGGCACTTTATCACCTCCTCTGAATCCCTTCCAATCTGACTACAATTTGCCATAAACTGAGCCGGAAGGCCCTTGCAATCATCATCAGGTCAGAAAAAATGTGGTATAGATTAAAAGATAAATAAAAGAACAGTACCCTACCTGCTCATGGCATGTTACTTGCATCACCTCCTCTGAATCCCTAAAGGTGTTGTAACAGTGGCCCAGATTCCCAAAGACTTGGTCCTCATCAATGACATTGGAAACAAATCTAAGTTACAACAGGGAATCAATCTTAAAGGCATTTGAGAATCCCACTCTTGTACCTTATCTGCTTGTGACACTTCACTGGCTCCTCCAAATCCCCTCCAGTTTGACTACAATTGGCCATCTACTGAGCCACAAGGGGTTACAGATCCTCATTAGGTTGAAACAAATGTCCTAGACTCAGAGATACTTTTGAAACACAGTATCATAACAACTTATGGCAATTTACTGCCTCCTCCAAATCCCCAAGGCTATCATAACAGCCACTGACTCCAAAGGTTCAGCCCTTATTAATGATGATGAAAATACAGATATTGCAGGGTTTTGATCATAAATACCTAAGAACCAAAGTCCAGTACTTTACCTGCTCATGACACTTTATCGCCTCTTCTGAATCCCCAAGGGCATCATAGCAGTCACCGAGGTTGCCAAAGGCTCGGCCCTTATCGATGACGGCAGTGGTGGTTGACAGCTGCTCTAGGGTGGCCAGCTGCTGTTCCAAGTACCCAATGGCATCCTCAAAGTGGCCCATGTTCAGCCTTGCAATGCCCAAGTTGCCAAATGCCTGGGCTTCCAATGCTGCGTCCTAGGTATAATAATTCCTCATTTAACATGCTTTTGTTTTAATGAACTAACTGTTCATTTAATAACTCCTCAATTAACATGTTTTCACTTATCATTATTTTACTAACTGTTCCTTAACATATGGACACTTTTCACATAACACACCATCATTCTTGATTCTGGCTCTCTATTATCTTGTTTTTATTTTTTCTTGGAGGGAACACTTTGTGGGCTTCTAGCCTTTGGTTCCTTCTTCCATGCATAAAAAATATTACTATTAAGTGGTCAGGATAAGGTGAAGGGTCAGGGATGAAACAACAAATTGCAGCATCAACCTCACTAACACTTCCCAGGTGCTTCTTTATATTGCTTATGGGTTTTAATACATAGGGTACACATACACCCAGTCACATCACACACACTTTGACACTTATCTGCAGCATCGAATGTGTCTATCTAGATACAGCCAGGTACCTTAGTCCCACAAGGGATGGTCACAAATAAACTACTGTACCTGTGTATCTTACAATGAGCTGCCCTTCCCACATTCATATTACCATCATGCATATACCTTTCTATCCCATTCCCCTACTTCATCCTCAGTCTACCCCTCCCCTTGTCCCTCTCACTCTCATACCATACACTCTCACATCAAATTTCTGTCTCCATTCTATCTACACAGCCAAACCTCTCAAGAACACCACAGTGCCCCTTTACTTCCTCATCTGCCAGTCTGTCTCTCTTTGTGAAATAATAATAACACTTATGTACTGTAATTTCACCATAAGCCCTCTGACCCAAATGAGCTGTTCCTTAAGGCACTTCATGGCACTGATGTGGTCTGGAATGGTTCTGCCATCCCTTTAATTCACACCATTCTCATTCATATGACTAATAACGCATGATATTTCACCTTTAACTCTTTGGCCCTCTCCAGCTGCTCTTCATAGCACTTCATGGCATTTGTGTAGTTGGCAAGTGACATATGGACAGCTCCCAGGTGGCCATGAGCCTTGCATTCACCCTTAATGTCACCCATCTCTTGTCGTATGGTCAGTTCCTAAAGGAAGTAATGACAAGGTTAGCACATCATTATCATTATCATCATCATCATCATCATCATCATCATCATCATCATCATCATCATCATCACTGTCATCATCTTAGATTCTTTTTCCTAGCCAATCACTAATCTTTCGTCCTATGGCTAGGTTCCACCAGTACCAAAAACAAGGTCAGTAAATACCATATATGCTGGTGTATGAGTTGATCTAGTGTATATGTCAACCCTTAAAATTCTGAGGTGTAATTCAGGTTTAGGCCAATACTCGCCATATAAGTCAACCCCCCAGAAAGGCAGCACTGCTTCCATCTTGCTGTCAAGAACCTGTATGTGTTAACCTGAAGACAACTGATGTTGTAGGAGCCAAAACAGCAAAAGTTTACAAGCACCAATCACCGTAGCAAAACTCTTCGTAATGCATATCATCTCTATCCATGGAAAGCCTCTGGTAACAGCATGTCAGATTCACTGCCTTGAATAGCCATTACCCAGTTGGTGTTTGTGTACGTTCATGGAAGGTTGCACAGCACAGGATACTCCTCACATTTTAAGTGTAAATGCCGGTAATTACAGGTAACCATAACTTGCTTTTAATAAAACTTTGTCTCGACTACAAAAATTAACCTGGTATGAACTAGTAGTGTACATTATATAAAACCTGGATCTGTCACAAAAGTTGTGGTACAAAACTAACATGACAGAATTTAGTAGGCTATCATATGGCTGCAGGCCTGCTGGTAATGTCGCTTCTCTCCTTCAGTATATGCCATGGACTTAATTTCATCTCTGCCCTGTACCAACAACTCTGTGCTTGGTGTAACAGTCGACCCCTAGTTTTTGAGAGATTTTTTTATGCTTAAAATGTTGACTTATATGGTGGCACATATGGTATGTGGAAATGCCAATCTTTATCTTATGAAACTGTAGCATTTTTACATGAAACACAACTTTGTTAAATCCTTACATTTTAGCTGTTCAGGACACTGTGAATTCAGGGTGGCATAGGAGGCTCTGTAGCATCTCTTCCTTGGTAAATTATTTTGAAAATTACATATTACATTTCTTGTATGCTATGTCTATATTTCAGTACTGACATACAGTATAGTAGTTTGCATTATTCATACACAGAACAAGATGATAATGAAGTGTAAAGTGCAAAATGAGTAACTGAGCAATAGATACTATGAAGCTCCTATGTCACCTAGAATGCAATCCTGAATCTGCACTAAAACTAAACATCTCTCTCTCTCTCTATCTTTTTTTTTTTCCATATCTGTGCATGATAGCCAAGTGCCTTACTGAATCACTTTAGCAGCCTGTGGCCAAGAGTGAGTGCTCAATTAACAGTGGCCTCAAGTGATTCTATATTTACAGTATACCAGAAATTAAGACTGCTTTTCTGTACTAGCATGTGGTATGTGGCTCTATATCTATACAGTACTACAGATAAATATGATTTTGATACCTCTGTGTGTTAGCCAAAAGACTTATCAAAGTACTTCAGCAGTCTCAGATGCCAACACAAAATATGCCTCTATACCACAATTAAATACCACTTTTTAAATCCAAACCTGTGTCATTTTTCCAGGCCTGTGTGTAACAGCCAAGTGCATTAGCAGTCTTGAACTAGATTAAGCCACCATTGGCAGAGACTTCAAGCACCTCCTCCCAAGCCTGGTTGGCCAGGGTGAGCTGTGTCCAGTGCACCTTTTGGCTCCATATCCATGCCAGAAAAAATTTCACTTTTCCATATCTGCATGTGCTAACCACATGCCTTCCCACACCCAAAATGAACTGCTGAGGAAGAGGTGTTATGAAGCCTCCTATGCCACTTATAATGCTGCTTTTTCAGCTGTATGCCCAAACCACCTTCCCATACCTGGGTGTGATAACCAAGCGCTTTATCAAAGCACTTCAGGAGCCTGTGAGCCAGACCGAGTGCTCCGTATGCAGAGGCCTCCAACACCTTATCCCGGGACTGCTTGGCCAGGACGAGCTGCTTCTGATACACCTTGACTGCCTCGTCGTAGTTTTTCATCTTCATCAGCACGTCACCGATATTGCCAAGGGCCCGAAATTTGCCCTGTAAGTGCTTCATCATATGGGCTAAGGCTGAAAAAAGAGAAGAGAGTGTCAATGGGTTGTTGTTGTTGTTATTGTACTAACTGTCTGACTGAGCAGACCCATCAACCACAGGCAAGCTACCACCCCTGCAGGGCCATCCCATGCAGTGCCAGTGGGCATGAGCATAAAATTTAATACTGGCAATAATAATATTATTATCAATAATAATAATAATAATAATAATAATAATAATAATCACAATCATCAACATCATCATCATCCAGACCTGATATTATTACACTAACAGCCAGTCCCAATCTACCCATTTTGAGGTGAAGGGGTTTGACGATATGTTACACAGTCCACACAACTAAGGAGAGAGACAAGTCATCTTTCCATGTGAGAACTGTGCAAGAAATAAACCTCAACAACCCTGGGATGTAAGCCCTACACATCTGACTGGAGCGCCTTAACTCACTAGACCAACAGGAGTTCCTTGGCTGGTAATATGATTACCACCCTGCTTAGTACCTGGTGTCTTGGGTTACAGATAGCCACTTGGTTTGTCACTCGGTGTAAAAACACCTAAAGGTAACACTACACTGGGCGAGCGTCAGCAATATAATAATAATAATATAATAATAATAATAATAATAATAATAATAATAATAACTATGATGATGTACGGTCCTTAACTCTCTCTCTCTCTCTCTCTCTCTCTCTCTGGGTTAGAGAAGACAGACGTGACATAAAAAAGCCCCTGCAATCTAAACTACCTGGAGATGTCGTGGGTTTTTGTTGTGTTTTTCTTTCATTCTTTCTTTGTTTTTCTTCCACCTTAAGTATTAGAAGAGAAGCTGGGATACGATGATGATGATGATGATGAGGTGGTTGAGGAGGAGGAGGAGGAGGAGGAGGAGGAGGAGGGGAAAGAGGAGGAGGGGGAGAAGGAAGTTAGTGATGATGATGATGATGATGATGATGATGATGATGAGGAGGAGGAGGAGGAGGAGGACGACGACGACGACGACAACAACGACGATGATGACAACGATAATGATGATGATGATGATGATGACGATGACGATGATGATGGCTCTAAGTGTTTTTATTACATTTCAGATTAACAGAGCCCACCAGCCACTCACTCGGTGTTGTGCTGCCTTATGGTGACTCTACATTCAAAGACAAGCCTAATAGTATCCTGTAAGTCAGGAAACCATCTGCTGCACTGGGTGGTGATCATAATAATAACCAAATGATGCCTGATGGTTTAGGAAGTCAAGGCGCTCTGAGTCTGTAGGGGTACATATCAAAGCCATGGCTGTTTTTTAGTGCTCATAATGCCATTTGAGGAAGAGCGCAGCTGGTCACCCTCATCTATAATACTGAGACTGAAAAGCCTAGCCCCGGTGTCCTACGCTCTTGATAGGACTATAATTACTGTACTAGGTGATGGATGGTTTCTATCCCCTACAATCAGAGAGAGATCTCCCATGCTGAATAAATGCAAACAATTACGTCATCATATTAAATAGTATAAACACACACACACACACACACACACACACACACACACACACACACACACCGCTCGCTGGTGCAGTGGTAACGTTCTCGTTTGCCAACTGGTGGACGGGAGTTCGCACCTCGCTCAGGTTGCGAAAAGTTTCACTGACGAAGTGGGTGGTTACTGTCCCCCTTGAGCAAGGGGACGGGTGTGTGCGTGTGTGAAGGCAACAGCCTTGCCCTTAGATCGGACTATATGAGCTCTCAGCTCCCTTCCGGGAGGGTAAAAATCTGACGATCACGACCATCAAGTGATCCTGACCGACCCGGTGAATTACACACACAAACACACACACACACACACACACACACACACACACACACAATGTGAAGACGCTCGCAAGTCTCTCACTTTCACATTACCACCACCACTCCAGCCCATCCCTTCTCATCACCACCATCATCAGCGCCCCTCACAAATTACGAACTTTCTATAGCATGCAATTATGGTTATCTCACTTTAACGTGGCCCAGATTTTTGTCCTTTTGCAGCTTATTTCTCATAGTACAATGGCAGAATAAGACACTACTACGGCTTTACATCCTTTCCATAGCACTCCTTGGTAACTAACATCATATTCTACTGTTATCTATTTCTACAGCTCAGCACTCAGGATGGCAAGATAGAAAATTTAGACCAAGTTAGAGTAAAAAGGCATAGTCTTCTCTATCACCACCTCTCCGACCAGCCCCCTCTTATCGCCACCATCATTCACGCCTCCCTCAAACCACAAATTTTCCCCAGCTACTAACACCACTGCAGGCATTACCAACCCTCCTTTCTCAGTCACCCATAATTACAGCTGCAGTGATCCTAAGGGCTCCCATTTCCAGCTCCGTGGTAAGCTAATGGGTAAGGGTGTGAAACTAATTGGGTGGATTTTGGGGAGGTTCGGGTTACGGGGAAAGGAAGGACTGAGTTAAGAGGCTGCCATTTTGGATATCGGCAGCGTATGGATATATTTATGAGAAAAGGACGTTTCTGGGCTATAGAGGAAGCTTGGCAGCAACTCTTCTCTAGCGACTTATTTCGGGTTACGAGGGCAAGGAAGGACTGAGTGAGGAAGGTTACCATTTTGGATGTCAGCAACGTTGGCAGGATTTATTTAAGAAAAGAACTTATGTCTGCCGTATTTTAGGCGACACAGAGGATTCATTTGTGAGGAGAACTATTTTTGCCTTATTCTTGGTCAGAGAAAACTTCGGAGCACCTCTTCCTTAGTGACTCATTTCCATATCACATTGTAACATTCTCTCCAGGATGTTTGTTATGTAGTTTTTATAGCAACATAGTTTGCATCAACTGCGTAAAAGAGCTTTTATGAAGGTGTGATGTACAAAATAAATCGCTAATGAAGAGATCCTACGCCATCTAGAATACGGAGATTAAGGGTAATGGGTGCGTGGATTCTGGGAAGGTTAGGGTTACGAGAACAGGGAAAGACTGAGCAGGATGCCACAGTGGACGCCAGCAGTGTCAGGAGGATGTATTTTAGTGGGGAATTTATGTCTTGGGCTGAAGGTCGTATTCTCCGTGGCATAGGAAGCTTCATACCACTACTACCTTGGCAGTGTTGAAAATGGGAGTTCTTATCTGCAGGAACACGAGCGGCACACGCACCATTTTCAAGTATTTTTTGAGTCAGACCATAGACACAGAATTCATACCGGTAACTTTTTTTTTTTTTTCTTTTGGGGGGGGGAGGTCAGCAGTCCTTTTAAGTGTCAAACTTATTCACGTCACCACTTCGGGGCTAATAGGGACCGTTCATTCTGAATATTTTATAGGAATGTCTCATTCGAGATTGTAACTGGCCTTTGCGGCGGTGTTTATGACATGCTGGAGAATCTTGTGGACGATCATTTAAACGAAATTAAAATAATCACACTGTACCCTGGACCAGCCTGGGCTGGAATTCGCGTCCTTTCAAACTGGAGCCAACTTTTCTATTCAGTCGACCACCACCTTCCCTAGCGACCACCGTGTGTGAGGCTCACCTGCCACAACCAGGACACAGGTAGTTCACACTTGTAATCAGTCCCTCCATCTCACCTACACCATGACCAGACAAAAACCAGGTATCGGAGCAGAGGTGCATGGAGAGGAGGGGAGAGGTGGGGCAGGAGAAGGACAAGTCGGAGAAAGAGAGACGTCAGGTGATCTAATGGTTGAAACACTCTAGTAGGCGTGACAGCCTTCCATAGCTTGTCTCCAAGAGTGGATACATCTAATTTCGTCACCAACCCGATTCGTCACCACATCTTAGACTCGTTTCGTAACCCTGATCCCACCTGTTTCATCAATATGTTTTGCCTGGTTTGTCACCATGTTTTACCTGTTTCGTCCCAATGATCCTAATTATTTTGTCGCCAGTCGTTCAGGCAAAATTAATCTGCAGGGAACAGTAAAAGTATTTCAGAAGGATTCATAAATGGATGCAATTTCTCCTTTGCTTGGGACCACTGCGTTGTCGTTTGCTTCTACTGCACTTTACAGGGTAAGAATAATTAGCCATCACCATTTAAGGTCTTCGAAATTTCATCGAAGATTTAGTGCAGTGAGCTTCTGTGAATATTCAGGTGCTGGCGTACTAAATATCACACTGGTGAAACGTTAAAAACATTAAATGCACGTTTCAAACTCTATTTATTGCAGAAACAATCAAATGGAAGTATATAAAAAAAATATCTGCTATTACAATACTGTGTACACGATTTACTGCCCTGATACCCGAAATAGAATACTACTTTCATACTCTTGTCACTTACGCCTGCTGTTACTCGTGAGAGAAGTAGCCCTGACAATCTTTCAAGAACTTGGTGGCTGAGATGGTCTTTTTCTCACAGTCATCTCAGAGTTACTTGCAGCGAACCTGTTTGCCGTACTTGGTCCACTGTGATGTTGGCTTCAGTTTATACTCTGCAACTAAGTGTTGCTAGGTAACATAAATTCCTCTCTATGTGGCATGGGGACTAAGAGATAAAAACCGAGGTTATTTTTCTCTCTACGCTGCTTCAAACGCTGGTACCAATTCTCTACATCGTTATTAGTTCTTATTAGTTGTCGAATGGCACACCAGCTGCCCACTGACCACACACTGCTGTTGAAACAGGCTTTTTTTGGGAGATGGGGTTGGGGAAGGAGGGGCCACGGAGTGTCCGACTGTTATGATATGGTCTGCAGTTCTATAAAGGCAGGTCTTTTGTGTCGCTTAGATAGGTAGGGAAGTGCTAAACTCGCCACACAAGGTCGTTTACTTGGCAATCCTTACAAGCCGATGCTCAGCCAACTTCTTGTATTTTACACCTAACAGCCATAACCCAGTGGAAACTACAGCCATGCACGTGAACAGGAGGAAAAACGTCTCGCACTGTGTTTCACATGGCAACTGCACAATCCACGTTGACTTCTTTAGCTTCTGGGTCAGATGCAAGTCGCTGCTAGATGGCCTGAAACACGTTCTTAATCTTCTCGACGATTTCATGCATTAATGCAAGGGCCTGTGAAACCAGCTTTGCAAAATCCAAAAAAACTGATGAACGCGTGAGTAGAGAGGAGTTGGTAAAATAGCTGTCGCACTGCTTTAAACGTTCTATCAATATACCTCTGTCTTGCACAATGAACAGATGAAGCTGTTCATTGGCGGCCGTGGCTAGCCTATATGACGTGCAGATATGTGGCCTCTTTTAATGAAGTCCCGGGGCCTAACAAAAATGGCGATGGGGTGGAGGGTGGAGGTCAAAGCATAATCTAAGCTGACAGTTTGAATTACACTGTCTTTTAACTGAATGTAATGGTGACGAAACAGTTTCGTTCCTCCAAAAGGTGACTGGAGGCTCTTCAATCAGAGAGTACCATTATGGGAAGTAGGCTGGTCATTCACCCTTTAATGCACGGGACGACAGTAGCCTCGCTTCGGGCACCTACACCCCGAAGGGGGTGAAATGAGACGGGTTGATTTTTATCCTTGCAGCAGTAGTTGCCGTTGCCCAAGGTTCGATGGGAACGTGAACGTGGTGGACTGCAGGGTGAAGCTGCCATTCTCTGTCAGTCCACCATCCACCTTTAGGGGGACAGGTGGGGGGGGGGAACGTATCTACATGCAATCTTACATACAGCTTAAGTTTGGGAGAGTTTGTGAATATAATCAAAGGTATTGGAAGACGAGGAGGAAAAAATACGGTAGTTGGAGGATATTCCTTCTGTACACTCTTCCTAGTTCTCTCTCTCTCTCTCTCTCTCTCTCCAAAAGGTGTCGGATATACTCACCTTTTCCTACCTATCATCCTTAACTCTCCCTTTCTTTAGCTTCCATAGTTCCCTGCCTCTCTCTCTCTCTCTCTCTCTCTCTCTCTCTCTCTCTCTCTCTCACACACACACACACACACACACACACACACACACACACACACACACACACACACACACCCTGTCAACCAAGAATTCCAACAGCAAGTCAGTATGCACCATTGTTAACCCAAACACTGATGACAGATACAGAAGGTCGAGGTGCCTAGTGTTATTTGTGTGTGCGACCTCCACACACACACACACACACACACACACACACACACACACACACACACACACACACACACAGGACAATGGTGAGCCTTAGAAGGTTGCTATCTAGACCACCATCACACAACAAGAATGTCCCTCCCACTGCGGGGTTTCTCTCTCTCTCTCTCTCTCTCTCTCTCTCTCTCTCTCTCTCTCCAGTCAATATTTTCTGCTCCTAAATTGGCCCATTCACTCCTCTCTTCATTATCTTCAAGTTCATGCTTCATTCATTATTATTTTTCATGTAGTGATGGTTGCCGAATTGTCCCCTTTTCTCTCTCTCTCTTTTTCTCTGTGCACGCTCCTACTTTCTCTTCTAATTTTCTTTTTCTCTCCCTTCCTCCTCCTTCCCCCCCCCCTCCTCTTCTGCTTAACTTCACTATTTTTTTCCTCCTTATACGGTATCTCTCTTTTATCCCCCTCTTCATCGCCCCTTCTGTTCCCCACCCCCTGCTTCCCTTCAGTTTCCTCTCCCCAACTTTTTTTTCCCTTCCCCTCCCTCTCCACTCTTCCCTTACCCTTCTTACTTTTGTTCTCCCTCACCTCTCTCTCTCTCTCTCTCTCTCTCTAGCTTCCTATTGTACGTAAGTCACCACAAATCTCGCCATAACTTTACATAATTATCATATTTACGACCTCCCCTGCCAGGGTCAAATGCCACTGGACTGGACTGGGAGACGATGATGATGATGATGAGCACTGAATCTCACCGCTGCGCTTTTTTTTTTTTTATTCTAATGGCCCAAAATTGCCATTTCTCCATCTTGAATACTGAGGTGTAGCAATGAGCACAAAAATATTATGTCAGTCACGAAGACGTGCTATGGAAAGGATGCAGAGCCGTTTTCCTGCCGCCGAGTTACGTGAAATAAAACTCAGAAGAAAATTAAATCTCTGCCAAGTTAAGGTGAAAAGAGTATAGTTGTGGACTTGTATACTACTCATCCCCGATACTGTTGCATTTTGATTCGCAGGATTTCCCTCGACTACCCACTCCTCAGAAATAAACTGTTACGGGGAATATCAGGTTGAAGCGTCCTAACTCACTGAAGCGCCAGGCGTCCATGTAATGAATAGTTTCCTGGGCTACAAAATACCATTTGGCATGTCATTCACTGTAGAATCACCTAAAGGCAATATTACACCACGTAGCAACACACCATCATCATCTTCACATCTCTTCTCCCCTAAAGATGGGGTGAGGTTGGGTCCAGAATGCAAGAAGAGAGGAAGTATAAAAGTCAAACAAATCAACAACATATGGACTGTAATGGACAACACATTCATCTACTTACCGCTCAAGCAACTGGAATTCTGAGTCCACGTCAAAGACTAAACCATCTGCACACATTTTAGGGGGATTTCCCTTTACAGATAAACTTACGTGTATTACGTATCGAAGTCAATCCGAAGACCATCAAGTTACACACACACACACACACACACACACACACACACACACACACACACACACACACGAAACAAAAGGCACTTAAATATATCTGTACATACCCAAGAAGTACTTCTGACACTCCAGCGCCGTCTCTGAGTTGCCCAGTGCGAGATGTGCCAGTCCAAGGTTGCAATAGGCTCGACCCATTGATTTTCGGTCCTGTAAGTCCTTCGCCAGAGCAAGATCCTGATCGTAGTACCTGATGGCTTCCTGTTGGGGGAGTGTTAAAGTTACTTAGTTATCTGTAAAGGCCGTATCATTAGCATTTTCTCTCTAATGTCGTATTTTTCTTTATTCTTCGTATTTCCATATTTTTTTTTTTTCAGCTTAGGAGAAACACTTCAGACTGGAGGTGTCAGATATAGCTTTAAGTAATCCGGTCAATATACTTTCTTTTTTGCTTTAACCTGACCAAAACTTTCGCCTTTTTGCTGCTAATTTCACGTAGCTCAGTGGTTGAAAAGACAATAATACTACTAACATCTTTTACAGGGCACTTTATCGTGACTAGCACCATAATCTGATGTAAATCTATTGTTACAAATCAGCACTGAAAATGAAGGGATGGCAATTTTAAGCCACAGTAAAAACAGTACAGTACGGTGTTTTCCCAGGCTGAATAAACGCGTCTGATAGTAACAAGTACAAACTTCGTCAGCGGACTAAAGGAGCACCCTTCCTACCTATGACTCATTCTTTATTTTATTTCTGCTATCTCCAGACGATTTAATTTAGGTATGGGACGGCCTTTCGAACTGGAGGAGTTAGTCTGTATAAGTCTGACAAATATCGTAAATCCATGCTCTGTTGATGGCCAAATGTAATGAGGCTGGAGGGTTAATCTGACTTGTAACCTCATAATTACAGCTTATCGAATTCCCTGCTGCCACGACTTAGTATTCAAGTTGTGAGGGACCAGTTGCATCAGATGAAAAGAAACTGACTACAGTCGAGGTCTTTCCATCGCTGAATAAATTCGTCTGGAAGCTGCAAGAATGGTGCTGGAAAGGAACACCTTCATGTGGTGGCACCGATATCACCAAGCACCCCAACTCCCCTGTTATACAGACTTCCCTCAAATTCCTCCCTATCCCCCAAATGGAGGACGGTGAACTGCAGGAGGGCAACTTTAGCCTTCAGTCCACTGAGTTCACGTTCAGACGAGCCAGACATTGCAACAATTACTACTACTACAGTAGCTGCAAGAATAAACTAGAGAGGACAACATCAGGATTTAAGAGGCTTCATCAGTGCTAACCTACAAAACAGAATACACACACGAAGTCAGAGCACAAATATCAAGTCCGTAATTTTGAAAAACCTTCACTAACTCATCGATTTTACCGTCATGATTTAGCGTTCTAACATTCCAGTTACCAATTTTAATTGTATTTTTTGCATTAACAAAGGAATTAGATTGTAATTGAGGCAACCGTGAGATTCTTAGCACCCCCTGCCCATTTAAGGGCTGCACGGGACTGGGGGCCATTATTGTTCTCTCAGAGTCCATCAAGGTTTCTTTGGCTAACTTCCTGAACACCTCGCCATTGTGTTGCAGTCGCAGTAGGCAGCTAACTTGCCTGATTGCCCACACCCGAAAGACCCAGCTATGCTGTAGCCAGTCACGTGCCGGCATGCTTCCCAGCCATTTCACTCTCAAGGAGTTCCTCTGCCTGAGAAAGCAACCACCCCCCTGCTCCCGAGGGCTTTTGATCTGTGTAGGCAGAGGGCGATCACTCCTTCACTAGCCATATACAGTGTATATACAGTGTATAGGCTACACTCACCATATATATATTTATTATATATATCTATTAACGCTTGCCATAAAAGACTGAACCTGAGTCTGTTATCTCGCAGCCACATACGAAAAGACATAAAACAAGGCATATCCAACGACTTTCAGTACAGCAATGTATCTTCAAGCTTATTCTTACTTCCGACGACTTTATTCAACTTGGGCAAGATATCTGCTAATGAAACTTGGGCAGGATATCTGGTACACAAGGCTGTATCTACTGCCATCTTTCTAGTTCTAGTATTTTCCACGAAGCTCTTATACAATCGTCCAGAGAGAGCTAAATAAACAAAAAACATATGCTATACTGAGGAAGAGGCAATCATAACTATAAAGGGCGCTATTCTTAAGCAGTCCACCCTCAGTCACACGAGAAGCCAAACGTAAAAACAAAGTTTTAGTTACACAAGGCATACACAAAATATATAAAATAGACGAAACACGAAGCGAGCACGCACACACACACACACACACACACACACACACACACACACACACACACACACACACACACCTCCTGTGATATTTGACTTTGGAAGGACGGACCAACAATAGACCGTAATGCATAAACCAATTTATATAGGCCTAGTCTCAACTAACCTATCTATATTTACTCTAACTGAACCCTGCCTAACCTCGTATGACCTAATCCAACCCAAATTAACCCAACCTAATCTAACTTAACCTCATCTAACCCAGTCTAATTGTTTTTAACCTCACAATCTCACGTAACCTCCATATACCTAACCTAACCAATTCTGACGCAGCCTAACCGCATCTAACCCTACCTAATCCTACCCAGTCTCACTTAACCATACCATACCCGACCTAACCCAACCCAGTCAAGCCTAAAATGACCTAATCCAACCGAACTTAACCCAGCCTAACCCAACCAAATAAAACACAACCCAAAACCTATCAAAACCGACGTATTCTAAAGCAATCTAACCTAATCCGTCTATATCTAGTCGAACTGAAGCCAGCCCAACCAAAAATTACCTAATCAGACCAAACCCTGCCCAAAGTGACCTAACCTAACTTTCGGTCGCCCATGAAATCGCTTTATAAGAAATTATGCTCTCTGAAAGTCTACGGATGTCACATTCCAAGTTTCGCCTGTTCTGTGTACACGTGTAACTGTGTGTGTGTGTGTGTGTGTGTGTGTGTGTGTGTGTGTGTGTGTGTGTGTGTGTGTGTGTGTGTGTGTGTGTGTGTGTGTGTGCGTGCGTGCGTGCGTGTGTGCGTGCGTGCGTGCGCGCAAGCGCGCGTTTATTTGGGGGTGTGTGAGATGTGCACTGTAAGGAAATATTTTTACTCTCTCTCTCTCTCTCTCTCTCTCTCTCTTGTGTGTGTGTGTGTGTGTGTGTGTGTGTGTGTGTGTGTGTGTGTGTGTGTGTGTATGGAGACATGGCTGTGTCTAAGCTGGATATTCATGTGTGTAAGTGTGTAAGTGCAGTAAATAGAGAAAAAAAAAAGTTCGCTTATTCCACTGCGTGTTTCACATTTAGGGCAAGTCTGTCACTTTCCTTACTAAAGCATAATATCAAAAAGCATCATCCATAAGCAAAGAAACACACCAAGTCTCCCCCATCTTATGAATTTTGGCCAGGGAAGGAAGAAGAGAAGCAGAAGAGGCGGAATATCAGGCGAACTTTTGTCCCCGCCAGTACAGTATGACAAAATTGTCATCAGCGCTTAAATTCTTTTCAGTATAACTAGCCTTAACGTTGCTAATGCAGTAATGAGCGTATAGCCAAGATAAGAAAATGCAAAACGGACAAAAAGATTATCTATGCTCCTTTGAATCCGGTTGATGTCTTTTTTTGGTATATTTTTGCATGATTTTATTCATCTTAAGAAAGGTCTCTCATACTGAAGGGGTACGTGACTATCTCTATTCCCCCCTGTTTGAAAAAACTATCCAAAGTTGACAAAAAATCGTCAAGGGATGGAAAGAGTAAAATGAAAAAGATTTCCCCGTGCTCAATGGGTTAGCTTCTACAATCTATACAAACGTTGATATTGTCAAGGTATTAGTGAGCGTAGCCAAGGTAAGAAAATGAAAAACTGAGTATGCATAACTCCAAATCCATAGCGCACAGTATATCAACCATCAATGTTGATGCTGTTGCTGTGGCTCCACGCTCATGTGAACATAAACCCAGTGGACTGTAGGCTGAAGTTGCTCCTCTCCTGCAGTCTGCATTCCTCATGTCGAAGAATAGGGAGAGGTAAGGCACGCCTGTATAACCGAGCAGCGATCACACTAGGGACACCGCGTGAAGGCATCCCTCTCCAGCACTATCAATACTAAAGTTCTATAACACGGTATACACTGACCTTAAAATTGCCAAGGCAGTAGTGAGCGTAGCCAAGGAAGTGACATGCCCTGGCCTCTCCTTCAGTGTCATGAAGCTCCTGTGACAGCATAAGGTACTGCTCGTAATAGGGCACCGCCTGTGCAAACTCCCCTCGTGAAGAATGACAGTTTCCCAGGTTCAGAAGGGCGCAAGCTTCCCCTGCAGTGTCCTTCAGTTCCCTGGCGATGTTGAGGTGTGAGTGGTAGTGAAGCAGGGCCATTTCGTGCATGCCTAACGCCTGGTATGCCACGGCTAGGTTCCCGTGCGTCGATGCCTCGCTCATGCGGTCGTTCACCTCTTTGCTTATAGTTAATTCTTGCTTGTGGTACTTGATGGCTTGTTCGTAGTAACCCATGGCAGAATACGCATTGCCTATGTTACCATACGCTCTACCCATCCCAGCCCGATCCTGTAGAAGCCTGGCAATGTTCAGATGCGCCTGGTGGAGCTTGAGTGCCGCGTCGTGGTGGCCCATTAGCTGGTACACGATTCCCAGGTTGGAACAAGCACGGCCTTCAGCAACCTTGTCTTTTGTGCTCAGCGCCATGTCTAGCTGCTTCTCGTGCCACCTCTGCGCCTGGCCATAATCGCTCATGCACCGTGCAGCATGGCCGAGCCCTGCATACGCCCGTGCCTCTATAGTACGGTCCCCAAGATCCTGTGCGATCCTGAGCACGTGATTGTGAAACGCAATGGCTTGGTCGAAGTTCCTCTTATAGTGATGACTTGAGCCCAAATTACTATAGGCCCTAGCTTCCTCCACTTTATTGTTTAGATGCTTGGCTATTCTTAGATGCTCCATATGACAATCCACAGCGCTGTCGAAGTCCCCCATGGCTAGATACACGGCTCCAACATTGCCTATTTCCCTGGCCTCTTGGAGCTTATCGCCCATCTGTTTGACCAGCTGGACGCATTGCTTGTGAGAGGCCAGGGCGTTGGGGTAGTCTCCAATGGCAGTGTAGACGTGGCCTGCAATCAGAGGAAAGCAAATTAGAGTTAAGAAGCAGGGTAAATTATAGTTCAAAAGCCACACACACACACACACACACACACATCTGCTGACACTTTACAACACAACACAACACCACATAATATACCACAACACAACACAACATGATACTATCCGCTACAAAACAGTGCTCCAGAAGTCAACAGTGTTCTGTAAGAAAGAATGCAAGTTTAAGAGTGTTCTGAGAGTAAGTCAAAGGAACCCGAGTGTTATGAGAGTAAGTCATAGGACCATGAGAGTATTCTAAGAGTAAATAATAGGAGACCGACAGTGTTCTGAGAGTAAGTCCTACGAGACCGACAGTGTTCTGAGGGTGTCATAGGAAACCGATAATCTTTTAGAAGTAAGTCATAGAAGCCCGATCTAAGATCCTTTATGAACAGCTTCGGTGCTGAAGAGGGACGCCTTCACGTGGCGGCGCCGATATAACCACGAGGCTCCACTGCCAGGTTCCAGAAATGCGCCTGAACTTCCTCTCTCTCCACAGGGTTCACGTTGTAGCCTGCAGTCTACTGAGTTCACAACAACAAAAACAAAAACATGAACAGCTGCTCCGGCGACCAGTAGCGAAAGAAGGGCCCGTTAAGACAAGTGTTCCAATTAAAGGCTGAGAGAGAGAGAATCTCATTAATATGGCCGAGGGTTGTGTGTGGTGCACGTGGCAATGCAAGGAGATTTAATGATGGTGGTGGTGGTGGTGGTGGTTTCAATGGTGATGGTAGGTAAGGTGGTGGTGATGGTGGTTGTGGTGGAGAAGATGGTAAATCTGATGGTGATGGTAGCGGTGGCGGTGGTGGTAGATTTGGTAGATTTAATGATGATGATGATGAGAGAGAGAGAGAGAGAGAGAGAGAGAGAGAGAGAGAGAGAGAGAGAGAGAGAGAGAGAATGTGGATAATATGGAAGCGCCTCTACCTTGGGAGAACAGTAGGAGACGAGGAAGTAAATGAGAGAGTGGAGAAGGGAGGGGAGGGGAGGGGAGGGGAGGGGAGAAAAAGGAGAGGAGAATCTCTCTCTCTCTCTCTCTCTCTCTCTCTCTCAGTAAAAGTGCTAAAATTACTTTCTTTTTTGTAAAACAATTCATTCATTTTATTCTTAGTGCGTCCAGCACCAAACAATCATGTAACTCACTTCTGAGGCTCATAAGTCCACTCATACTACTGTATAAATATAGCAGCAGCAGCAGCAGCCGTTGTTGTTGTTGTTGTAGCAGTAGTAGTAGTAGTAGTAGTAGTAGTAGTAGTAGTTGTAGTAGTAGAATAAATCTGTCCGTAGACAGCAAAGAATGATATATAAAATACACCATCGGATGGAACTGGTCAAAAATATACAAGTCATGCCTTAATGAGTGACTTGCGTTGACGGTCCACCCTTACCTTGTTATTATGACTCTCAGCCCTGACGTCTCTCTCTCTCTCTCTCTCTCTCTCTCTCTCTCTCTCTCTCTCTCTTCTTACGTTATGCTTTCTGTGGATTTTGTTTTCTTTCGCTTTCCTCTCTCTCTCTCTCTCTCTCTCTCTCTCTCTCTCTGCATTCTTCAACGCCCATTTGCCACATATTTTCCTTCTTGTCACTGTTTTTTATCTGGCCGTTCCTTAAATTACTTCTGTTGGCTCAGACTCTGCTCTCTCTCTCTCTCTCTCTCTCTCTCTCTCTCTCTCATTCACTTTAACTTGGTGGTGTTTTTCGTCCTCTTCCAGCCTATTTCCGTATCTCAATGGCAGCGCAGGGTGATACTACGGCCCTGCATCATTTCCATAGCACTTTTTCGTGACTGGCATCATATTCTACTGGTACCCTCTTCCTGTAGCTCAGTAGTCTAGATGAGGAAAGGGCAATTTTAGGCCAAGTTAGGGTGAAAGGGGTGTAGTTAGTGTGAACAGAGCACACTTCACTTCGATGGCGTATTTCGTCTTTCATTCTTGCTGTCTCCAGGCAATTCTGTTCAGCTCAAGAGATACTTCAAATGAGAGAGGCTAGATGCTGCAGGATGAGGTGGAGGAAAGCAGTGTTGAGCTATATGAGAGAGGGAGGTGTGTTAGAGGGAGGACATCAAATGGCAACGTGGAGGTGATTTGTTTGTGGCCACCTCTTAAGGGATTAAGGCATCTGGCAGACAGATAGATAGGCATATAGATAGATAAATATAGATAGACAGACGGACATAGATAGACATAGAGACAAAACTTGGCCCAGATATTCGTCCTTTTCCTACGTATCCTATGTGGCCCAGAAGCAGAAAATGACAATGCTACGGTTCTTTATCCTCCCCATAGCACTTCTTCGTGACTCTTCTCATAGTCTAGTGCTAATATATTGCTACAACTCAGCAATCAAGATGTAACGATGGCAGCAGACCAAGTTAGAGTAAAAATAGTATTGCATAGAGGCTAAGAACACTGCTTATTAAGTTCATGCCGAAAACAAAGCACAGTGTATGTGAATGACGTAATTATTCCGACCAAAAAAATTTCAAATTATTTTAGTCAAGATGTCACTAAGTAGCAAACTGAAGCTCATGAAACTCACGATACGAGTATATATATCTTGTTTATGTACTTATTTTTCTGTTCATTTGTTTTTTTAATTTCCAGACGAGTTTATGAAGCTTAGACGAGACATTTTGAACTGGAGGAGTTAGATATGGCCTTCGTTAACAGTTTTATTTTCAGAAATCAATCTTACGTCAAAATAAGAAAAAAGTCGTCAGATGGTGGTATTATATATATACCGGTGTATAAATATAAAAATACGTCCTGGTGCTAAAGGCGTTAATCCAATAAGTGTTATGCTGTCTTGTCCCTCCACTGTTACCAGATCCAAGAATGTCACTGTCACTGTTGCCAGCTAGAGGTGGCTTTATACTGGGCATTTTTGGTTAACATGTTGGCCGTTTTTACTATACCCATTAACAGCCAACAAACAACAGGATCTAGTCTGCTACGAAAAATGAACATCAGTCTGACAGGCGAGGTTTGCTGGTGCAATGAATAGTCAATTCAGCTTCCTATTAATTCTTGTAACTGCGAATAAAGTAGTCCATAAAAGCATGAAGTATTAAGATGATCTGAATATACAATCTTCATTTTTATTACTGAATAAAACATGAGTAAAAGTAGATTTGAAAAAACGGCTCGCCAAAACGAACAACATATGTTTTTGTCCTGCTTAACATGTCAGCCAAAAATGCTCAGTGTGACGCAACTTTCAGGGCTCCTGTAACCAAAATGGCGGTAGCGTCTGGACTGTATTACCTTAGGACATATTTTCCTTGACGTACCCTCTCCAGCTGCCCACACTAATGGCAACACCTGCCCTCTTAAAACATTCCCCACCGAGACAATCTTTTTTAAATTTCATTCTTAATACCTCAAGACGATTTCAGTCAGTTATGGAAATCACTCTATTAATAACGGCTTAATGAAGCCAATCGTCCCCTTAACACAGTCAATGCCAGGACAATTTTTATTTATCTCATTCTTAATAATCCCAGATGAATTCATTCAGGTATGGAAATCGGCCAATTAATCCATCTATTTATTGCCAGACGCCTCCATCCCGTAAGGGGTGGTCACAAAAAAATCGTCCCCACGTTGCCTTGTCCTCTGCCATTTGGTTGCCCTCCCACCAACTCACACCTTCGTCTCTTGGATATCTCTACACTCCATCCCTCCGCCTCATCCTTGGACCCCCTCTCCTCATTCGCTTCACGCACATACTCTTCTAGTCAGTCTCTCAATCTTCATCCTCTCCACACGGCCAACATCCAACTCCTCCAGTTCGAAAAGCCTCTCTCAAGCTGAATTACAGCCGAGAGAAGGAGAGAGAGAGAGAGAGAGAGGATGAATGTATTACGTCAGTCTAAGTGGTTTTGGAGAATCCGTAACACCACGTCTTTAGCCATTTGCTCTGCACATAAAGCACAGTCTTCTCATATACGATAATTACGCATGATCTGCTGATATTAGGTGATAAACAGTATATGAGAGAGTGGTTAGGCGCAACATGGAATAAATAAGAAAGAAATGTACGTAATCTCTGTACGATTCATAACCTCAACAGAAAAGGGAAGAAATTGGCTTGAGTTTGTGAGACGTCCTTAATGTAGGCGCCTTCGTGCGGAGTCATGGCGGAATGTTGGCGGATGGATTAACACTCTCAGGATACGACTTAGGAATTTTATATTTCCAGCATCCCAAGACGGTTTTATCTGGGTCTGCATAAACCGCAGCGACAATAATATTAAGTCATCATCATCATCATCATCATCATCATCCAGACCTCTTTTCCTACCCCAGGGTGAGGTGAGGTGGGGTTCAGAGAGCTAGAAGACACATAACGAGACAGTGGCTAAAGTATGCCCAGCTGAATGAGCCATACTGCCATTTACTCACCGTTCAAGCTCTCGGAATGCATAGGTTGTCACTCACGTGCTTTATACATGATTGGGTTTTGCTGAAGAGGAGCATGTGAAGTTAGGTGGGGAGACAGACATGTAAGTAAGGAAGTGGAGGGGCGTAGTGCTGCTAATGTGGTTGTACCAGAAAGCATTACAAGTACTCTGAGACGGTTTGGACATGCGGAGAGGATGGAGATTGTGTCTGACAAGGAAGGCGTACGTAAGATGGAGGGGGACAGGGAGGAGGAGACCGAGAACCAACGATGTCATGGAGGGATGGGGTGATAGGGAATATAAGTGAGGGTGGTGGTCAAGTTTACGTGAAGACGGCACAGCACCATACTCTATAGGATGGGGTGATAAGGGGGTGATGGGGTATACAGTATAAGTGAGGGTGGTGGTCCCATTCATGAGATGAGAGTATAGCAACATACTCTACAGTTAATCTCTTGTTCCAGCCCAACATTCAGAAATGTGGGACGGTAATTTAAGGCAAAGTTGAAGTGAAGAGAGCATAATTCTCTCTCTCTCTCTCTCTCTCCCTCTCTCTCTCTCTCTCTCTCATCCGTCATACGGGGCTTCGTCACCATACCTCGCTGACGGGCAGTTCTGTCGCGGCATTTTTCAATTATCCAGAACCATTCTGCCTACTTAAGCCTACCGGAATAGACTACGTAATGGAAGAACATTCCGCTTCTTGCCCCAGGATGTCCTGGCATTGTATTCATAGGGGCGTCTACAACAGTTTAAACAAAGCTAACCTAATGCAACCTAACCCAAATCAACCAACCTAGCCTAGCCTAACTGAACCTAACTAAACTTAATCCAGCTTAACCTAACCTAACCCAACCTAGCCTGGCCTAACCTAAGTTAAGCTACTTTAATTAACTTAACCTAACTTAATCTGGCCTTATCTAACCAACTCCCTCTCTCTCTCTCTCTCTCTCTCTCTCTCTCTCTCTCTCTCAGCCCCGCTGGCTATAGGTCTAGCCAAGCGCCCAGTCATCAACCATATTACCAGATAAAAGAAAAAACATTAGGGGTTACGCTTGGTTGGAGACCTGGCCTGCCTTGATGATGATGATGACGATGATGATGATGATGATGATGATGATGATGGTCGTGGTTGTGGTGGTGGTGGAAAAAGGAAGGAAGGAAGGGTAGAAGGAAGGAAGAAATGAATGAACGAATGAGTGAATGAAGGAATGAATGAGTGAATGAACGAAGGAAGAAAAGAGAACTAGAATAATGAGAGAAGGAGCATGGAGGTATGACAGACAAGAAGAGGAAGCAAAGGGGTGTACAAAGGAGAACAAAGGAATCTAAACAGCAACAAAGCTACCGATTCTTTTGAGGGTGCATATTTTAACTTTAAGGGTAAGTTACAGCTGAGGTAACTATGGTATGAGTCAAAAACAGAGTTAGTAAGGTAAGAAGGCTCCATAAGAGGAAAGAGGCAACAAAGAGAGAGGTAATGAAGTAAAGAGGATATAGAGGAAAGGGCAAGTACAGTACAATATGATGGGAGAAGTGAAAGTGCACAAGGACAATGTTTACGTGGATGCAGACTGCCACTGTTGTTTCTCATCAACCAGGTCCAGATTCTCATCCTTTAGTAGTTAATTTCACGAAGGTCAGTGACGAAAAAGAATACTGCAGCTCCACATTTCCACAGTGCTTTACCATTACAAGCATTATATTCTGGAGTTAATGTACTGTTACAACTCAGCATTTAAGAAAGAGAAATGGAAATTTTAGGCTAAATTATTGCAAGAAATGAGTATGAGAAAAAGGTATGCAGAACCAGAGTATAATAAGGCAACTGGAAAGTGTGGGAGGAGAATATTAATCTTATATGTACTAGGATGTAAAGTACCAACATAATAAGATGTAGGATTGAAAAAGTAAAGGAATTTTTAAAAAAGGAAAAAGTACTGAGATGAGGAGTACTGGGCTACGAAAAATACAAAAACAAACAGGGTTGGGATCGATCAGAAGAGACAGGCAGACAGACTGAACGACATGGACGAAGATAGAGGAAAAAATGATTGGGATAAGTACTGGGATAAAATGAACTGGAATTAAAAAAATAATGGGATACAAAAGAACCAGGATAACACGTATATAATGAGAACAAAGTGCCTGCATAAAAAGGACTGGAATAAATAAATAGTAGCAGAATAATTTTACCGTGATAAAAAAAAAAAATACTGTACTGGATTACAGAAGTAGTGAAAAAAGTGCTGGGATAAAAGTACCCGGTAAAAAGTACCTGGGACTAATAGGGTTGGGATCGATTAGAGGAGACGGGCAGAGAGACTGAAGGACATTGGAGGGTGACAAGGGTGCGTGGAATGTCATATCTGGATGAAGGATGGGACGGAGAAAGTAGCAGGCAGTGCTCGTTAGAAGGTGGCAGGGGACGCTTCGTGGTATTTCTCCCTTTTGCGATTTATTAAACGTATCACACACTGACATTCTCTTACATGGTCTTTTGTCGTTATTTAGCACAGGAGGCCTCACAGCACATCCTCCTCAGCGAGAGAAGTTAGGGTGAATGAACTATCGGGTGACAGAAGAGGGAACAAGAGACAAAAAAATATGGGGAAATGTTAGGAATGGATGAGGGACGAAGGTTGAAAAAAATACATGGAATGAATATTTGCACACAAGGCTCGTCTGGCGGGAAGAACACAGAGAAACGTAGCAGAAACAGATGGTATTATGACTCCTTTCAGTCCGATGACGAACTATGTGTGTTTCATCATGTTGGCTACGGTTTTCTAGCTCGTGTGTGTGTGTGTGTGTGTGTGTGTGTGTGTGTGTGTGTGTGTGTGTGTGTGTGTGTGTGTGTGTGTGTGTGTGTGTGTGTGTGTGTGTGTGTTACGGCATAAATATATATCTTCTAACACACAGCCCAGTGCTGGAGAGGAATGCCTTCACGTGGTGGCACCGATTTACCCGGATGGCGGAGCTACAAGGTTATGTGAACGACTCTCAACTCCCATTCCCTAAACGAGGGATGATGCAGGACTGAGGGAATTGGTAACTTTCAGTCTGCAGGCCATCGAGTTCATGTTCAGTTGAGTTTAAAGCAGCAGCAAGATCAACAACAACGACATGAGCCATATAAGAATGGATTAAAAATATTATGGAGAAAGAAAATATACGAGTATTAGAGCCGGTATATTTTCACATGACAGAACCGGACCACTCTCACACCTAGAATAATATGTCGAGGTTGCATGAAACTCGATGAGACAGTTGTGAGGTAAGAACGAGTCTCCTTGGTTATTAGTCAAATTTATATTTCAATCTGACTGCACCTGGTGGCACAGTACTGCCAGATCAAAACAAACTGACTATACTAGATGAATGGAGGATAAGAACGAGGGAGAGGGAGAGGGAGAAAGGGAGGGAGAGTGGAGGAACATTACTGGGAGAGCAGGGAGGAGTCGTCGAGTTAAGAGTGAGATAGGAGCGTGGTAGGGGGAGGTATCAATTCATGGTATGGAATGGTATGTAGTGGCGATCGTCAGACCGATGATGATGATGATGATGATGATCGAAGCCTGCAAAAAGAAAGTCCATCCGAGGAATATAATTTTATGAAAGAGCGCCAAACTTAAGATTAGCTCATTTCGAGATGACTGAATACACTGCGTTGAGAGAGAGAGAGAGAGAGAGAGAGAGAGAGCTAAGGTACTGTAAAAAGCACTGTGAAAAAAAGAGAGGTACTGCTGACCAGACATGAAAGCTATTATATGGTGATTTGCTACGGTGACGAATGGTGATATGTGAGGTGGGAGATGGTGAAGAATATGCTAGCGGTATGAGGGGTATGGATGGTGATGGTGATAGTGATGGACAGAAGTGGTGAGAGAGGAATGCTTAAAAAAGGTCAACATCCCCAGGGGAATGAAGGATGCTCTCCACTTTAATATAAAGACATAAATAACAGACTTTTAAGTCAGACCTCATCGTAAAAGTTGGTGAACTCGACGTATACTTGCTGCTCTGTTTCATGTTTATATATATATATATATATATATATATATATATATATATATATATATATATATATATATATATATATAGCATAATAATAATTCTGGAGAAAAAAAGGAATGGCACCCGTGTTGACAAGCGTTTGGGAGAAAGAAAGAGGAAAGAAAAAAGAAACAACAAATACAATATGGTCTCCACCACTCGGTGGAGGTCAAACACATGCTGACGTGGATATGGTGAAAGTAATGATAGTGGTGTGAAGAGCACGAATGTGATGGTGATATACGGGGGTGATGGTGGCGAGGAACATAACGGCAATGGTGATGACAAAGGTTAAAACATATGTAACAGAGATGACGGTAATAATGAGAGATAAATGAGTAAGGTAATATGATGGTAATGATGAATGGTACTGAAAGTGCCTACGGTGATCTAGGACCATGACAACAATACTGCTGCAGGTGAAAGAGTATGGTGAACGACGGTGCGTTGGAAAGTGAAGGATGGAGGGGCGAAGATGGCGTTATCAACAAAGGGTAGGTGACGGTGAAGGGTCGACGCTACCGGCCGATAATGAGGTGGCAATGACTCGTGATCTGACATACAGATACTCACAGCCTTCTCCACGCCCCTACACGGACCACCGTCGCCATTTTGGTTTCATATACACCTCGTGTCTTGACCCGGATGCTCAAATTCTAAGGACTCTTAAGGAATTCTTCATACTATTTTTTTTTAGCATCAATAACATTCACAGCTCATTCAACAACAATGGATGCAGAGGAATGCAACAAAACACATCCTAAGGGCGCGTCCACAATGCTTACTGGCGCAGAAAGGGGTTCTGCTTCAATGTAACTCATAGAAGTTCTCGCCCGCTCCCGCTCGCGTCCACTGCGGCCACTTGTATGGGTTACAGTGATGCAAAACTTCCGCCCGGACCAGCAGCCATCTGGTGTATAAGCTGCCAAATGGGGGTGTTTCCAAACGGTTTAATAATGTTCACAAAGATTCCTCAAGTCATGTATTTTGCATAACTACAACTTTACACCTGCACCGTCTGGAAGAGAGGTGCGGTATTGTATTTGTGTGTGTGTGTGTGTGTGTGTGTGTGTGTGTGTGTGTGTGTGTGTGTGTGTGTGTGTGTGTGTGTGTGTGTGTGTGTGTGTGTGTGTGTGTGTGAACAGTATACCTCAAGCAATATTGATCCAATTTTAACCAACCTTGGTGGAAGGGATTAGGGGTCGCTTAAGGGGATGTCCTATAGCTTTGGAGAACAATAGCCCAAATGACACATCGCAAGCTCAATTTAGAACGTGTTGATTCATTTTAACAAGATTTTGTGGAAAGGCTTAGGGTACTCCAAGGATGGTAAGATTCAATTATTATATCAGCCAGTCACAGTCAGTGTCACAGGGAAGGCCTAACGTTCGATCGAATAAGTCAGTTTTACCAGAAACCTTCCTGACTTACAGCTTTTGTGGTGAGAAGCAAAAAAAAGTACAAAAAGTTTCTGGATTGGCCGGTCCCGAAGAAGGAAGAGAAAAATATTTACTGGTATATTTTACACAACCACGAGCAAACGCAGGTATTCTCTCTCTCTCTCTCTCTCTCTCTCTCTCTCTCTCTCTCTCTCTCTCTCGTCATGTAGATAAGAGACGATAGTTGTTGATAAAGGAAGCTGGAACTACGACACAGGGCTTACAGGATGGCTATCTCGTTCTCTCCTTAACTGGATCAGACCCTGGAAATGCTGAGAGAGAGAGAGAGAGAGAGAGAGAGAGAATGTGTGTAATAGCGTATAATTTTCCACTCAGAATTACTAATAAAACGATACGCATTCCATTTCCGTCTTCTGCCCTTGAATGAGTCTTATTTGCATGTTTCTGTTATGCGTATGTACGTGTGTGCGCGTGCGGTTATGCGTATGTATGTGCGTGTGCGACTGTGTGGCTATGTGTATGTATGTATGTATGTATGTATGTGCGCCTCCTCGGTAGCATCGCATGATAAAGACAGTGAAGTTATTGGAGGGCTTCGGATCTTTGTGTGTGTGTGTGTGTGTGTGTGTGTGTGTGTGTGTGTGTGTGTGTGTGTGTGTGTGTGTGTGTGTGTGTGTGTGTGTGTGTGTGTGTGTGTGTGTGTTTCTTTTGTAGTATACGAATGGGACTGAAAAACGCCTTTACAAGGAATGCCTCGAAGCCGTTTCTATAGAAGGCATACACATGAAACCACTGTACCCTTTCTACACTAATGCGTTGAAACTGCCATCTCTCCATCTTGACTGCATAGCTGTAACAATATATTAACGCTAGAATATTGAACTAGCCATGGAAAAGTGCTATAAAAAGGAGGCAGGGTCATAGCACTGTCTTTTACAACCACTAAGGTATAAAATATTAGGTTTCAGAAGGATGAAAATCTAGGCCAAGGTGAAAAATATATATACACTGTGATGTGTTATATCGATTTCTTACATACCTCCCTCTTACAAGGGGCACCACAGTTAGTTTAAGTCACTGAGGCAACAATGGGGACATTTTGTATACGTGCCTCCCTCTCACATACAGACAAAGAAATAAGTATCATCCCCAAGTTTAACGAATTCATAGCCGAATAATCGCATTATGGGAAACACGCACAAACAGACGTAGGACTCTCACCGTACACTTCGCCAATTGTAAATATTCTTCACGTGGAACTGAGAAGAGAGTGGTTTCTTTGACTCTGTGTCCACTTATACCGTCCTTCCTACATTTCAAGATATTTCCTCAAGATATCAACAGTTTCAGCACAGCACCTCTCAGTCAAGAGCACTAAGGTATGAACACACTCCAAGCATCTCATTAAAAAAAATCCTTCTGTTATCTTATCGTACTTTTACCCTCACATAGAATGCACATACTTCACAATCAATTTAGAGTGAAGAAGTAGAAAAGGGCGTGAGAAAACAAAATGTCTTTTTAAATTCATGCATTGCTATGAAGGTTTATTCATTGTTAACATTTATTAGGATCACTTATGAAACACACACACACACACACACACACACACACACACACACACACACAAAGGAACACAACACACACACAGTGCAGTTCCTCCTGATACGTGTATATGTTTTCTTCTTGTAGTAAAATATGCATGTGCGAGTCCGGTTAGCGCGTGCTTGTGTGCGTTCCTTTATTTTGTTTGTTTGTTTGTGTTTGTTTGTTTGTTTGTGTGTGTGTGTGTGTGTCTTTGTACAGTATGTGTATGTGTATACCTGTGTATGTGCGTAATATGATACTGTGTGCATTGCATCTGTGTATGTGTTTATGTGTGCATGTGAGAGTCTACGTATGAGTTTATGTGCATTTGTGTGTGTGTGTGTGTGTGTGTGTGTGTGTGTGTGTGTGTGTGTGTGTGTGTGTGTGTGTGTGTGTGTGTGTGTGTGTGTGTGTGTGTGTGTGTGTGTGTGTGTGTGTGTGTGTGTGTGTGTGTGTGTGTGTGTGTGTGTGTGTGTGTGTGTGTGTGGATGTGGGTGTCGCGGTGTGGGTATTGTATGGATATTAGCGGTGGCATCACGTACAACTGCCCCTCCACTCCAGAATTTTGAGTAAGCCAGCGCCACTCGACTCGTGTGTCCATCCTCCCTTCGTGGGTTGGGAGGAGGAGGAGTGTGTGTGTGTGTGTGTGTGTGTGTGTGTGTGTGTGTGTGTGTGTGTGTGTGTGTGTGTGGCCATAGATTTAACAGTCAACAGTCCGTTCCCTGTAACCCAGCCGTCCTATATGCCACACAACTCCACATGTCACCACTTCGGCACCAACTACACACTCTCCGTACTGAATACATGCTGGGCTGTTTCATGCAGGACTGGTGCGCTGGTATTAACGGGGATATTTTTTATGACATGTCGGTGGTCTTGTGGAAGATCAGTAAAGACAATTTTAACGAAATTCAAATAATTAAACTATTCACTGCCCTAGCCATGGTCTCCCTCATAATTATTCCATAAAGGCATCAATACAGGTAGCTCTCAATTGGACCCATGTTGATTTAGCATTTCAAAACTCAAAATTAGACCTGGAATAGCCTCCTGTAGCTTCTAAAAAAATCTCACTGGAACACATAGTTTTAATAATTACATAAGTTTGCAGAGTATGATAAGTCGCAATGTGCAGACTAAATCGCTAAGGATGAGGTGCTACTGAACCTCCTATGCCAGTCTGTATAAGGGCCCAAGGCTCCTTCGATTTTGACCCAGAGAGTTCTAAGCTTATGCGAGTTTATGGATACGAACCCGGGTCACCACTACAAGGACACACGTCAAGTTGCAACCGACCCACCCCGCCTTGCAGAGATGACAAGCGTGAAGAGAGGGACGCTGTTCATACTGCTTAGGCGTTGTTCGTCCTGTTGCCTTGAATGACTCTCTCTCTCTCTCTCTCTCTCTCTCTCTTTGGCGCCAACGCTCATCGTCCATATTAAATACATGCAAGGGCTGTCTCATATAGGACTGGCGTACTGGTATCAGCAGAGGTGTTTTATGACATGTCTAATGGTAGAACAGTAAAGTATGTTTTAGTGAAATTCAAATCCTTAAACTGTTCTCTGTCTCAGCCGGGAATCTAATTCACGTCCATTAGGACAGCAGAAAACCTCTCTCTCTCTCGACCCTACTAGGGATAGGATAGATTCTTGAATGCCAGTGATGGGTGCCCTCTCCTGGCCAAGAGACCCCACTCCTTCTGCTTTTATGGGGTGACAGATTACAGGCCATTTGTATATCGCAGAATTATACAGCGGCTGGATCTGCGCGCCATGGGGGGAGGGGGGCTGGTGACTCCCAATATCTAGAGAACCCTAGAGTGAATATTAAAGCGACAAAGCGAAAACTAAGCGATCTGTATTAATGGCTAACTGTTGTGGACTCTTCTTTTTTCCTGCTAACTTGTGTTCTATCATAAATATGACCCTGTAAACTGGCTACGATCGTTTGTAAATAAGTTCTCCTGAGTTCGGGTTCACAGACTTACTATGAAATCCCTGTCCCATCTGAAGCGCCTGGTGGCCTAACAGATTAAGGCGCTCCTACCAGGTGAGGCCCTCATGGGTTTATATCTGAGAGATGATTGGGGCTTCGTGTTCACATAATGCCACACAGGTGCGCGTGACGCTAGGGTTGGGTTATATTTCCATTCCATAGCACCTCTTCGTGATTCTCATCATATTCTAGTGTTAATATCATGAAAAAGCTCGGATTTCAGGATGGAGAAATGTCACTTTTGTGCCTAATTAAGGTGGATGGAAGTTGCCCTCTTCCTGCAGTTCACCAACCTCCTTTAGGGGGATAAGTAGGAATATGAAGGACGTTTGTATAACCGGGAAAAGGAGTCGTTCATTTGCATCGGTGCCACCACGTGAAGCCAACCTTAAATACTTTTGTGAATCCCACTCCTGGTCTGTCCATTGTTCTCCCATCCCCTACCATAAACTATCCACTCACCTCTCTCCCTCTCTCCTCCCTCCTCTATTCTCTCCCCATGGCTCCCTCATATCTCCCTCCCCCCCTTTTCTCCCTCCCTCTCCTCCCTTCCTTATCTCTGTCCTATCCTTGCTTCATCTCTTTCTCCCTTCCTCATATTTCTCCCTCCCTTATCTTTCTCCCATCTTTTCCTTCACCTTTTCACTTCTTTTTGCAACTTTTCATTTTTCTCTCATGGAATGCTATTTTTCGCTCAATAATTACTTTTGGCATTCTCATTTCAGTTTCGAAGTTACTCATCAGCTATACAACAGTCAAATTAACCACGAAGGATCATCTGACATATCTAACTTAAATTTCTTAATCATCTGACCTATTCTTGACCAACCCCAGAATTCCTTGGCGTCATCCCAGGCCAAATTTCGCTCTGAACACACACGTCGGTTAGATTTAGAGTACAATCAGTTGCGTCCCCAAGAGACAATCACATTATAGGTCAACAGGCTTCCTGTCATCTGTCCTTTCTATGTACGCCTATGACCTACTTTATCTTTCCTGATTTAACGTAACCCGTAGGTAGTCGTTCCCACATGGGTTCAACTCTGAACCTGCCGTGTTTAACTTCGAACAAAATACTTGGTATGTCTTTTCTCTGTTGAATATCGGGGTTTCGTTAGCGGAAATAATACAAAAAAGCTTACACCAGCTATTAAAAGTGATTTGAAAAGAGCAAAGTACTGACTGACTGTATCTTCCAAGAATATTATGACCTGACCTGCAAAACATCACCAAACCCTCGACCTGGTTTACTTGTCGGAGGAGTGAGGGGAAGAGGCTACGGAGACGTAATGATCTGAGCATTTCAACATAAGGACATTGTCTGACCTGACCTTGCGGATCTTAAAATATGGCCTAAAAGCGTCCCGTGACCTGACCTGCAAACACCACCAGACCCTCTACCTGGCTTACGTGTTGGAGTCAAGGTGTCAAGGCTACATGGAAGTGGGGACTAGAGTGATTCCACGTAGGAGCTTTAGAACACTGCCTGACATGACCTCAAGGTATCTTAAAACCTGACCTCTAATCTCCCCATGACCTGACCCTGCACAGACCTGGCTTCCGTGCTGGAGGAGCCAAGGGGTCGACGGTAGATGGACGTGAGGAGGGACACCAAGTATACGCTCAAGGTTGGAGACATTCACTGCATTCCTGTTTATAACGCGCGCGCGCTCGCACATTTGCATGCACGCACGCGCACACACACACACACACACACACACACACACACACACACACACACACACACACACACACACACACACAGAGTTATATGGTTACCATGAAATGCAGTAAACTGTCCCTGAATTGCAGGAAACCATTTGGCTTGTCACGCGTTGTAGAGTCACATGAAGGTAACAATTTATCAAGTGAATGGATGGTGGACGCCCCACCTAAGGTAAAAAAAAAAAAAATATCTGTGATAACAGTTAACTGTTAAGGAAACTTTTTTTTTTGTATCTTGTGAACTGGTTACAGTTCTTTATAAATATAATCCTTAAATTCAGGGGTGGCTTGCTTCGGTTGGAGGCGCCGGTTAATGAGAGGATTGTGTGTGTGAGCAAGTAGACCAGGGAAAACCATTTAATATTTATTCTTTTCGCTTCACCACGAGACTTTTAAACAGGATCTCCTTTGCACAAATCTGTTCGTACCTAGAACTTAAATAAGGACCTTGATGTAAATCGACTCGGCGGGTCATATTCTGGGAAAGGAAAACAAACTTCTGTCACACACAAACGAACATACGACACCAACTACCTCACGTCCACCCCATCTTTTCCCCACACATCCCCTCCCAACTTGACCTAAGCCACTGTCGGAAGGTTTTCTGGCTGCAGCACTCCATAATGAAGATGTCCACTCCCGCAGTGGACTAAAAAGGACTGTACACTTTTTTCTCCCTTCTGCTTAAGCGTGGCCGAAACTGACATCTCTCACTCTTGAATGCTAAGCTGTAACAAGAAATTAACACCAAATTATAACCCTTTTAGATATACACTTTTTCCTTTAACTCGGCCTAAAATTGCCATCTCTCTGTCGTGAATCCTAAGCTGTAACAAGAGATTAACACTAGAGCAATGCAAGTCACGAAGCAGTGATAAGAAGAAGCTATGAAATCGCAGTGATATCTTTTTCAGTCACTGAACTACGGAAATAAACCACAAAAGAACGAAAATCTTGGACAAGTTAAGGTGAACGAACTGTAGCCTGCGTGGACATAGAAAAAGAAATGAAACAAAAAAGCGGCACGGAAAATCTGAGAAAAGAATAGAACAGAGCAAGGTAAAGGAAAAAAAAAAGTGAGTGGAAAAAACTCGAATAGGAGAAACAATAGAAGGTGGATGAGAGAGAGAGAGAGAGAGAGAGAGAGAGAGAGAGACTGACTCCCAAAATAACAATATGACATGATAACACCAAGGGAATCCATTATACCAAATAGGGAACTCTCTGGCGTTTATTCATATACCATTATATAACCCTTACCCCTTTATTGTTATTATTATTATTATTATTATTATTATTATTATTACTACTACTACTACTATAAATCTTCATACACCATCATCATAATGCTTAACCGTTTCGCCGATGGAAGTTCCCCCAAATGAAGAAAGATCGATCGATTCTTTACTATCTCCACCACACCAACACTCCTCAACATCACAATCACCACCAGCACCACCACGATCAGCACTACAATCCCTACCACCACCACCACCACTACCAGCACTAGAACGACAATCACCACCACAGCCACAACTATCACCAAACCTCACAAAAAAAAAAAAAAAACTCCTTACCACAACCATCACCACCACCTCACCACAGCAAGTCACACCACCACCACCACCACCTCAAACAAACAAATAAGCAAGGACACAGGGGCTCACTGGCCAGCACCACAACAACAACGACATTCACTTGTCATTAGGAGTATTGTTGACATTTTTACTCTCCTTACTTCTGGTACAGTCGGGCACAGAAGTTTGTCTTGTACTTGGCACCCGCTTCTTATTTTCCCTTGCTGACTCGTATTTCTAAGCTGAAAAACGTCTGCTATATTTCTCTGACCGTAGGTACAAATATGAGTCAAGTATTCCACCTCTTCTACTCACTTTCCTCTGCTGGCTAACATTCCTAAGCCCGTAGAGGCTTGGTATGTTCTGTAAAATATGTCACCTCATCTACCTCTCACTTTCCTCTGCTGACCATTATTTCCAAGCTGAGAAAGGTCTGGCATAGTTCTCAGCCAAGCATTTAACATCTACTTCTCACTTTCCTCTCCATGCAAATACCCTTAAGATAAGAAAGGTCTTACATGTTTTTTTTGCATACTTCACATGTTTCTCACTTTCCTCTTCTAGCCAATATTCCTAAGCTGAGAGGCTGGTATGTTTCTTTGCCTTATATTCCACATCTACTTCCCACTTTACTCTTTTAGCTCGTATTCCTAAGCTGAGAGAGGTTTAGTAGACTATGCGTCTCTGCTTCTCACTTTACTCTATTGGCTAGTATTCCAGAGTTAGCAGGAGGCTTGGTATGTTTTTCTGGATAATATTTCCCATCTGCTCCTCACTTTCCTTTTTTGACTTGTATTTTTAAGCTGAGAGAAGCCTCATATATTTCTCCGCCAATATTTCGCCTCCTCCACTCGCTTTCCGCTGTTGGTTAATACTTCCCAGCTGAGAGACGCTTCATAAGTTTCTCTACTTTAATATTTACCTCTTCTACTTCCTCCTTTCCTCTGTTGGATAATATTCCTAAATGAGAGGCTTGGCATGTTTCTTGGTCCTCAAATACAAATGTTCGTCTATTATTTGCCCCCTACTGTTTGTCACTTTCGTCTGCTGGCTAATATTCCCGAGCTGAGAAAGAGACTTTGTCTGTTTCTCTGCCTATAGTCGATTCTCAGAGATGTGCTGCAAAGGGAAGGAAAGTGACGGACATATCCTAAGTGTGAGGTAAACACAGAGGAACAGTACGAGAACTTTTGTCCTTGATTGCATAGTAGCCAAAATGCAAGGGGTTTTCCAACTAATGATTTGCCACCTACACCGGTGTGAACACACACACACACACACACACACACACACACACACACACACACACACACACACACACGGCTCCAGTGCGTCTCAACCCTCCATCTTCGAGCCTTCGTATTTGGCAACATCTGATGTTCGAGTGATACATCCACTGTGACTTTTTTTCTCTCTCTTTCTCTTTTTTTCTCGTCCACCGCTTTGGGTAAAATACGATGGTTACTATTTTTTCCACTGTCTCTCATGAATATGGTCCGTCAGGAATGGGATTTGAATTAGTTGTTATTCAATTTTCTCTCCTTGCAGATGCTGCGGGTCTCCTTACGTAATCTCCTTAAGTAATCTTTTTAGTGCTATGACGGACTGAATAACACAGGTTGGTCTATAAATCGAATCCCGCTCCACTAAAAAATCACCTGGCTCTGTCTGCTAGTGTGAGCATGGGTGTTGCAGTGGGACTAGGAAATGAATATATGAAGTAGATTTGACACTAAGTTGACTGAGTCGTCCCTGCAACACACGAGAAAGTGTCCGGTGGAATGAAAGAGGAGCGTTATATATGAATTACCCTGTATATCGTACTCTTGTTTGTTATACGATGTTTTAGAAAAAAAAAATGATATTATCTAGGCTACAGTGTTTATTATCATCACTATTATTATGATGATGATTATTATTATTATTATTATTCTCGCTGCTGTCTGACGCTTTTATTCAGAAAAACCTCTTGAAGTGATGTAACAGATGTGAAATTATTTGCGTTTGTCTGGCGACCTCTGCAAGCATCTGTTCGTCTTACCATAACCCAGTTTTCATGTGACAAACCGTAATATCTCTCCCTAAGCGATTTATTTTGCATGGTACACGTTAATAAACTTTTGTGTTACATATGTCGGTGTAACATCGACGTAGTTTGCTTTAATAACATACTAGAAGGAAGTGACGGGCTACGTGAAGAATAAATGGCTCAGGAAGAGGTGTTACGAAACTTTCAGAATTATCACTGCTACAGCAAGCTCCCTCACTCATCTACAAATGGGACCAGTATAAATAATATTGCTTTGTTAGGTCGGTTTTCTGAGTGGCTTATTAATTGCCTCGTTTACATCAACAGACCCATAAAATATTGCATTTATACCTGGTAGCAGAGAGGGCTTCGTAGCAACTTTTTCCTACCGATTTATTTTGTATATTGCATGTTAACATCCTCTTGTATGTTAGTTATACCGTTTTAATATGGACATAGTTTGCATGATAACTCACCAGTGGATAATGAGGTATAAAGTGCAAAATTAATCACTAGGGAAGCGTTGTTACGGAGTTTCTCAACCACTGGAATCATCTACAAATGGCTCCTACAATCATCTCAAAACGGAACCAGTATGAATAATCCTGTTTGCATTGCACGAGTATATGAGTAGTTTATTTATTTTATTACTTGCCTCTTTTACAGCAACACATATCGTGGCACCTATTCGTTTGCGATTTATTATTCTCTTTTACATCAACACGGGCATAAATTTGAACACTCCCAGTTAGCGAGTGAAGATGTCCATACGATTGCTCCGAAAATGCTGCATAATTGTAAAGTTCCTGGATTTATTTAACTCTAATCTTTGGCCTTCCAGTGAGTATTTTGGTGGTGGTGGTGATGGTGGAGAACTGTGGTAGTGGTGTTGGTGATGACGATGGAGTACTTTGATAGTGGTGTGGTGGTGTGGAGCACTGTGGTGATGGTGGTAGTCATGGAGTGTTTTGGTGGTGGTGATGATGGTGGTGTGGAGTGCTTTGATGGTGATGGTGGTGGTGTGGAGTACTTTGATGGTGATGGTATGGAGTACTTTGGTGATGGTGGTGATGGTGTGGAGTACTTTGGTGATGGTGGTGATGGTGTGGAGTACTTTGGTGATGGTGTGGAATACTCTATATTTACCTCCCTCACTACCATGATGAATTGTATACTGTACTGCTATATCCTGAGGAGTTTATTCAGCTTAGGACAGATTCTTCGAACTAGAGAGGTTAGATACAGCCTTACTTAACCCCTTTAGAGATCTTTCATAAGTTAAAGAAAATCGTCTGGAAGTAGTATGCATAAAAGTCGTATTTGCAGTTTTGTCACCCTCTCATATAGTCGGAACAACTTCATTATTCTGTCCCACTTAACGCCAGATGATTAGACATTGCTGGAGTATCATAGCAACCTGAGTATTACTTACAAATAAAAAAAATAAAACAGGCATCGTGGAGATGAGGATGTTTATGAGATGCAGGCCGTAGGGAATCACAATACATCCAGGGACAAGGGTAACCACTTAGACTCTCTCTCTCTCTCTCTCTCTCTCTCTCTCTCTCTCTCTCTCTCCTTCCTAATTTTTCCGTGTAACATGACGTTAGCCGTAGCAATATACAAACACTGTTCTTCTCAGACGGAGGGTCATTGTAATGTCACTCAACTACGGTGCCGCCTCGCTTCTCCCCATCACCGTCGCGACTTCACTGTATTTATGACAGTGAAAATAAGCGGCATACAATTTTTGCTTATCCTACGGCTCTCTCGGGATTTATCAGCAGTGGAGTTGCATTGTAAATAATTAATGCCAGGCTGGCCATTGTCTATTCTGCCTGAGACATCGCCGCATTGTGCACGGCGTGGAAGGCTGCGCGCACCTCGTCCTTAGCGATTTGTATATCACACCTTAATCATTAACGATATTTTCTGCGTCGACTTGTGGCACCTTCTCCTGAGCGATTTATTTTCCACATTACACCTTTATCCTTTTCGTTCATTTAATCCATATCAGTTTAATAATAAACATACTTTGCATCATTAACATGCTAGAGGATTCTGAGTGCAATGAGCAGAATAAATCGCTAAGAAGGATGTGTTACGAAATCTTCAAAGAAACCCAAATAAGCGTCCTACTGCCATAAAATTCACCATCCCGTTCATCATCTCGATAAACATCTCTGTAAACATCGTCAGGATAAACTTCATTTAAAATATAAACGTCGCCTATATAACAACCCAATCATCACCCCTACTGTCAAAAATCAAGACATTACCACTAACGTCATATACATCAACATCCCGTACATCACCTCTATAAACAAGTCCATAAACATCGCCAGTAAATACATCACTTCTGTAATATAGGCATCAACTCTAGAAACATCCAACCCGTCGCCTCTCCCGTCATAAACATCAACTTTCCATTTTTGTAACCTGAGTAATTTGTCTCAACTTCATCACTTTCATGGCCTGGCAAGTTCGAAAATGGACTGACTAAATGTGGCATAGGGATGATACGAAAAAATACGAACTTTAAATTGTGCTATATTGCTTTTACTCGGACTTGGCCTAAGATCCCTCTCTCCATTCTGACTGCTGAGTTGTAACGGGAGATTAAAATGTGATGCTAGTCACGAAGCAGGCCAATATAATAGATGTAAAGCCGTTGTATAGTCTTCATCACTGTCATAATAAAATCACAGCCTCGAAAGCAACAGCTTAATTTGAACTGGATCACTATTTATGTCCGCAACTGTACAGGGGAGTATTCTATGAGGTTATGGAGAATCCGTTAAAATCTTTTCAGTAGCGATTTAGTTCGCACAATATCCTCATGTCTGACGCTGATGCAAATGATGTTGATATGAACACGATACTATTAGCTTACAAGAGGTGTAATATACAAAATAAATCGCTTTAGCAGAGTTGTTACGAAGCCTCCTATGCCACTCTGAATACGGACGACTTTCTTTTTTTTCACAGCTGTGAAGTGGATCAGTATTTTTGTTGGCAGCTGTAAATAATTCATCCATCTAGCATAATTTTTGCAACACAAGAAGATTTACCAGAAAGGAAAAAAAAATCTTGCTATATATTATGTACTTACCGAGGCTGGTGAGGGCGGACGCTGCTGCCTGGGTGTCTTTGCACTTCATGGCGAGGACGAGCTGGTATCTGTGTGAAGTGAGCGCCTCTTTGTAGTTGCCCTTGCTGAAGTACGCACTGCCTAGGTTACCGTGGGCCCGGCACTCCCCTGCGATGTCGCCCAGGGATTTTGCCACGGCTAGGTCTTGTTGCATGTACGAGACCGCCTGTAGAAGACAGATAAGTAGATTTGATTTATAAACACACACAAAAAAACACAGGATATATAGACAGATAATGCTAACGTGTTTAAGCTAATTCTGACGAATGATAGGCGCCGCCTGCACTGGAAATGAGAAAAAGAAGGATATTGGCATAACCGTACTTATCAATATTCTCTTGTATGTTATATATGAATACTATATCGAACAACTCGCTGAGAAAAAGATGCTACGATCCTATGCGGCTTCGTATACAAGCATCTCTTCTAAATGAGAAGCTCATGTCTGGGTATACACAAAATCCTATTGTTACTGGAAAGACTAAAATTTCCCTTACGTTCTGCTTCTCCACATACATCTTTTGCATATCTGCCTCTAAAGCGAAGTAATCTGTACATACATCACTCCTTATGACCTCTGAGTTTGTCCCCTTTATACAGATAAGCCAATGAAATGTGTCCTCTAAGTAGATGCATGTTTTTTGATGGGGTTCTGTCTGTCTCTCTCTCTCGGTTTCTCTTCCACCCCATCTCTCTCTCTCTCTCTCTCTCTCTCTCTCTCTCTGTCTCTCTCACACACACACACACACTTCCTTTCCTATGTTGGATAAAACCGCTCAACTGCAGCAAAACTAAAAAAAAAAAATGGGAAATGCGTCATCGGACTTGAGATTACCACTAGATCATTCTGTAAGTATCTTTTCGGCTGTTTCGCATGTGACACTTAGGCGTCGTGGTCAAAATACACATGAATAAAATCGCCTAGAGGCAGTGGATTGATTTTAATGATTCTTTTTTTCTTTTTTTTTTGCCCAGTTACTGCTGAACGATCTTATCAAACTAAGGAAAAACCCTCTCAATTCACTGACCCTTCCATCTCGAAAAGGTACCCTTGAATAAAATCGTCTGGAGGTACGGCGAACACTATAAGAAGGAAGGCAATCTGTAACTCTTCAGGACGGAAAGTCTCTAGTGAGTAATAACCGTGTAGAAACAGCAAGGGATAAAATGACGGATAACCGCAACCCTCCATTACCAAAAGCCTCTCCCGAGAATAAAAGCGTCCGGATATAGCACGAGTAAAAAAATATATATACATCAGCATCGGTGTAGGAGTATTTTTCGCCGATGCTTAGCATGGGTGGGTAGGGTGTGGTAGTAACAATACACCTGAAGAAAATCGTCTGGTAACAACAAGTAGGAAAAAAAAAAAAGAGTAGGTCATCTGTTTTGACGGCTTAGCCCATTCACGACGGGATTTCCTTTTAAATTCTTACCATCTCTAGACGATTTTATTCAGCTTAGGGAAGACTTTTCTAGCTCAAGTGGGGTCAAAACACGGGGCTTTTCCTGAGGTGAATAAAATAGTCTGGTACGAGAAAGAATTTAAAAAAGAGAACGCTTAATTCTGTATCCTGTATGAGTATTTTTCGGCTGTGTTTCGCATGGGTGGGTCGGGCGTCGTGGTCACAATACACCTGTCCGCACAGCCAAGCCTCTCTCTACGTCGGGATTAGAGAGAGCTTGTGCCCAGTTTTTGTGGTGAGGGCAACCAAGCAGTGTGTGTGTGTGTGTGTGTGTGTGTGTGTGTGTGTGTGTGTGTGTGTGTGTGTGTGTGTGTGTGTGTGTGTGTGTGTGTGTGTGTGTGTGTGTGTGTGTGTGTGTGTGTGTGTGTGTGTGTGTGTGTGTGTGTGTGTGTGTGTGTGTGTGTGTGTGTGTGTGTGTGTGTGTGTGTGTGTGTGTGTGTGTGTGTGTGTGTGTGTGTGTGTGTGTGTGTGTGTGTGTGTGTGTGTGTGTGTGTGTGTGTGTGTGTGTGTGTGTGTGTGTGTGTGTGTGTGTGTGTGTGTGTGTGTGTGTGTGTGTGTGTGTGTGTGTGTGTGTGTGTGTGTGTGTGTGTGTGTGTGTGTGTGTGTGTGTGTGTGTGTGTGTGTGTGTGTGTGTGTGTGTGTGTGTGTGTGTGTGTGTGTGTGTGTGTGTGTGTGTGTGTGTGTGTGTGTGTGTGTGTGTGTGTGTGTGTGTGTGTGTGTGTGTGTGTGTGTGTGTGTGTGTGTGTGTGTGTGTGTGTGTGTGTGTGTGTGTGTGTGTGTGTGTGTGTGTGTGTGTGTGTGTGTGTGTGTGTGTGTGTGTGTGTGTGTGTGTGTGTGTGTGTGTGTGTGTGTGTGTGTGTGTGTGTGTGTGTGTGTGTGTGTGTGTGTGTGTGTGTGTGTGTGTGTGTGTGTGTGTGTGTGTGTGTGTGTGTGTGTGTGTGTGTGTGTGTGTGTGTGTGTGTGTGTGTGTGTGTGTGTGTGTGTGCGTGTGCGTGCGTGCGTGCGTGCGTGCGTGTAAATTTTTTTGGGGTGTAAGAAATAAAAGGAAGATGAATGGACACTGAGGAAGGGGACTGATGAATAACATGAATAGCGTACTAAGAGGAAGGGGAGTGATGGATAAGACGAATGGGGCACTGTAGGATGGAAATGATGAGTGAGATGAATAGGGCGCTGTGGGGTGGAAATGATGAGTAAGATGAATGGGGCACTGTAGGATGGAAATGATGAGTGAGATGAATAGGGCGCTGTGGGATGGAAATGATGAGTGAGATGAATGGGGCGCTGTGGGGTGGAAATGATGTGTAAGATGAATAGGGCGCTTAGAGGGGGAGTGATGAATATGATGAACGGAGTAGAGTAAGATAAAAAAGATGAATGAAGAGAATATAGAGGAGTTTTTATTTTTGTCGTTGTGGCCACAGGATCATCTCAAACGTAAACACAGTGGACTGCAGGTACATAGCCCTTCTCCTGCAGTCCACCATCAAACAGCCTGCGTAGCCGCCCCGTTATATCAGTGCCACCAGGTGAAAGCGTCCCTCTCCAGTACTAGACGATATTAAAATAAACTGTAATGAGGAGGAAGGTGAAACTGGGTAATAGGTGAGGTGAAAAGGCAAAAAGATGGGGACATTATAAAAACAAATGGGAAGAAAAAGAACTCTGAAAAAAAAGGAATGGAGAGAGAGGGGAAATGAGACAAAAAAATACAAATAAATAAAATATGGGCTATGAAAAGAGGAAAGAGGAAGACGCTTTTATGAGGGAGGATAATATGAGAGAAACAGACGGAAAACTGGGGGAATATAAGAACGCAGCCATGCAGACGATGATGCATGTGCACACTCGCAAAAACTTTCTTGCAGTGGCAGCTGGAAGAAGGACGAAGTAGGAAGAAAAATATAATGCAAGATGTTAAAATGGGTGGAAACACACACACACACACACACACACACACACACACACACACACACACACATTTTTTTAAACGGAGCAGAGGAAGGAAAAACAAATGAATTTAAAAATCATACACCAGATTTCAGGTGTCTTCCATTTATAGAAAATCTTTAACAGTTGGACTTGAACAACTGTAGGTTGAAGTCTGGGGAGAAACTCTCTGGGGAAACGAGTTCCAAAGAGTTGCAGCTTGGGGAACAAAAGAACTCTGACAGGCAGAAGTTCTGCAATATGGCAGTGTGACAGTCCAGTCATGAGCGCTACCAGATGCCTGTGTTGCAAGAGGGAAGACATGGAGAGGTGGCACAATGGATGTGACTTCGTCCGAGCATTTGCAATAATTCTAAAAGCTTTATTCTGAATATTGTATAGTTGTTTTAATGCAACCTCTCCACATCCATACCACAACGGTTAGCAATATTCCATCTGTGAGTGCACATGACATAAATTATAGCCAACATATATACAAACACACACACAAATGAAAGATGTTTAAAGTGGATAGAAGGAAAGTGATGCAGTCATCTTTAAATTGGAATTGTGACATACGATTCCAATGCGCCTAATTCACAACTGGAAAATAATGTGTTACGAGAGAAACACAAATCCTTTCTCAGCCAGTAGAGGGAAGTGAGAAAGAGAAGGAACATTACGGCGCAGAGGGAATGTTATCCAACACTGGAAAGTAAGAAGTGACTCGTATTGGTCGAAAACATACCACACCACACTCATCCAAGGAACATCAACCAGCAAAGGAAAGTAAGAAAGACGAAGTATAAAATACATACCAAGGCTCTTTCATGTTAGCAATATTAGGAAACGACAATAAAAAGAAGTGAAATATTTCTGACTATACCTTGTCGAGTGAACTGCGTGTCCAGTACGCGAAAGACAGTCCAACCTCTACTCTTACGGAATGTGTACCAATCTTCAGGGCAGATTCAAGGAATATTTAGTCAGGAACGAAAGAAAAGAAAAAGAAGGGGTGCAATATTAGAGAAACTCGTCCCTAACCGTACATTATTGAAAGACGTGTGAAGCGGAAAGTCAGAAAGAGAAGGCAAAATTTTGTTTCAACCATACCACGAAAGCGGAACTGGGTATCCAGAAGGAATCATGTCGGTACATCATCTAAAGACTCGAAAATATATTAAGCCCCTCTTATCTTAGGAATATTAGCCATGAGATGGGACTAAGAAAGGGAAGAGGAAAGTTATTACCTTATCGAGTGAATTGAGTGCCCAGTAGGCGGAAGACAGCGCTGAGAACACGGAACCTCTCAGCTTCAAGGAACATGTGCCGATCTTGAGGGCCGACTCGAGGACGACAACAGCAGCAGCGTAGTGACCCGCAGCCAGCAGCTCCTGCCCTATGACGGAGATGATGACGAAGGGGCTTTTGTCTAACCTCATCGTCTGCAGCTGTCGATAGGTGGGCTCCAGGGTGGCTGTAGAAAGAGGGGGAGGAAGGATGATTAATTGTGTTTGTAAATTAATCAGTCTTTATTATTGCTGTATTGGCATAATATTACACACACACACACACACACACACACACACACACACACACACACACACACACACACAATTAAAAAAAGGAATGTGAAGACAGGAAAGCAAATGGAGTAACTAAAAATGACGGAAAAAAAATAATAAGAAAGGCATAGAAATATCAAATAACAACGAACGATATTGCGAGTAAAATAAAAAAATTGAGGAATAAATGAAGAAAGGCGTGGGAATTAAAAATAAATAAAAATGAATGGTAAAGCGAGCAAAATATAAAATGAAGTCTGTAATCTAATAACAACTGGTTAAGCGGACAGCAACACAAGCACTCTAGTTCATAAATACTATACTCAGCTGTGTGTGTGTGTGTGTGTGTGTGTGTGTGTGTGTGTGTGTGTGTGTGTGTGTGTGTGTGTGTGTGTGTGTGTGTGTGTGTGTGTGTGTGTGTGTGTGTGTGTGTGTGTGTGTGTGTGTGTGTGTGTGTGTGTGTGTGTGTGTGTGTGTGTGTGTGTGTGTGTGTGTGTGTGTGTGTGTGTGTGTGTAAGGCTCTACAGTATTCACTCAACCACAAACAGGTACCAGATATAGCTTGCACGACAATCTAGCAGACAGATAAATAACAGAAATATACTCGTATGTGATAGGCACACACACACACACACACACACACACACACACACACACACACACACACACACACACACACACATTCTCTCTCTCTCTCTCTCTCTCTCTCTCTCACCACACATAGTAACAGCCATGGTAAAGACTACTCGTATAGGCAGAGTCAAAATTTCGCTTCAGTTTTTCGAACTTTTGCAGCTTTTTTCATGTGGCTAACGACAGCAAATGACAATACTATACTGCTCAGCATTTTTTCCACAGCACATCTTCGTGACTATCATCACATTCTAGTGTTACTCTGGAAAGAAACGGTGGATGTGGAACTTTGGAGAGGATAATTGCGAGTCCCTCAGGGATGTGATGGCGATGTGGTCGGAAGATATACGAGAGGGGAGGGTGTGAGCTGGAGGGAAGGCAGCCTGATGGCGGAGAAAAGGGTGACATGGAGGCGATTCGTTAGTGACCGTCCCTTACGGGATTACAGCGCTTGGCCTGAGACAGAGACTGATGGCGTCGTGGGAGTAATTAAGTTCTGCCACGTGAAAACAAACCGACTACAAGGGGTAAGTGAGAGTGGCTTGAGAAGTGATTACTGCCTGCTTCCTCACCTCTCCATGGTAGGAGTGGCACAGTTCCCTCAGTTGAAAACAAACCGATAGTATCCATGGAGACTTCCTCCCACCTCATAGCCATAGCTCATGGAATTTCATGCAACCACAATTTAACATTCAAGTTGTGGTGTGACCCAGTCCCGCCAGGTGAAAGCAAACCAGGGCATGGAAGGAGTGAGTCACCCACTTCCGTCAAATGAAAATTAACTGTCTACAGTGACCAAGGAGACTCATTTCCACCTCGTAACTAAGGCTGATCGAATTTTATGCAACCACGATTTAACACTGAAACTGTGGGAGTGACCCAGTTCCGTCATGTGAAAACAAACCAACTGCAGCAACCAAGGAGACTCATCCCCACCTCATGCATTCATTGATTAGTATTCAAATTGTAGAAGTGGCCCAGTTCCCTCAGGTGAAAGCAATCCAGGGCGTGCAAGGGAGTGGCTGGAAACTAGCCTGACCTCGCTATTGTCTGGCCTACATCACGTTATTAAGTCCAAGGATCGTACTTATTAACACTCTCAGCTGGAACATGTACTAGAGTTGTCCCGATCATGAAAAGGTTAAGGGAAGCAATATTAACACCCTCAGGCTCCTGGGGCTCACTCGCAGCTGAAGAAAGCCGTTTGGTGCTGACTAGAATCCAATATTAGGTTTCCCTACCTCGAGAGAGTTTTAGGTACAGCATCCACACTCTAAACCGAATATGATCGCGTGGCGCTGGCTGCAAGAGAATACTAGAGTTGTCCCGACCATGAGAGGCTTGAGGAGTAACAACATTAATATCTAGGTACCCATGACATGCTCTCTGCTAAATAAAATCGTCTGGCGTTAGTTGCAGTACAATACTACAGTTGCCCCGATCATGAAAGGATTAGGGATCCTAATCATTTTTTGCTACAAACAAGTTTCCATAATAATTAACTATCATTATGCATCAATAATTAACTATCATTATGGATCAACTGCTTCTGTATCCCCATAAAGGAGGTTGATGGACTTCAGAAGAGCGGCTCAGTCTGCAGTCCACGGGGTCCATGTTTCAGATAAAGCTGGGGCTACAACTGATAATACTGCAGATCACTTTTTTTTTTTTTCTAAGTTTGTAATTTTTATATAGACCCTAGTACTGCTGTGATGTTTTACCGCATCTATATGAGGGAAAACAAACGAGCAAATATTCCTTTCATCTTCTGTCTTTCTTTCCTTCAGCCTTTCCTCGTCTTTCTGTCTACGGGTGACTTTTCACTCTCTCTTGTGTCTTTCTTTCCATCATTCTTTCCTCTTCTACCTGTGGGTGACTCTGCACTGAGTGACATCCCAAATAGTTCCCTGAACACCAGGAAACCATTTACTACGATGGGTGGTAACCATATAACCAAATTTTGGCGCCTGGTGGTTTAGTGGGTAATTATTGTGCTCCAATCGGATTAAGCCGGTGAAGGTTTATATCTAAGGGGTGGTTGGAGTTTACTGCTCACGTAATGCCACTCAGGGGTTTGTCACTCTCATCTTAAATGTCAGGACCAACTGCCTAGCCCCGGACTCCTACGCTCCTCGTGGGGCAACGTAGGATTGGATGATGGATATATATAGTACGGTGCCAAGTTCTTTTTATGTTAACTTGGCCTAAAACTGCCACCTCTCCATCTCGAACGCCGAGGTGCAGCAATACTCCGACACTAGAACATGGGCTAGTCACGAAGGTGTGCTATGGAAAGCATGTAAATCTGCAGCATGGTCTTCTTCTGCCACTGAGCTACGTGAAACAAGCAACAAAAGGATGAAAACTTCCGCCAAGTTGAAGTAAGAAGAGTATGGCCTTCATATACATGGCTTAAGCTTAGAAGCCTTTATAAATACAAAGGCCAACTCATGGCACGCCTGAGCGGGTCCGGAAGCGTCGTTATATATATGTTACACGCTCAGCCAAACAATAAGATCCCGAGATATCGTATAAGATGAAGAGACGGAACGGGGCAACGAGGACTGCTGGCCATAACATACTGTCAGGGAACTGTTATTATTATGGTTCGGTCGTGTTTAAGAGTTCAGCGCTTTGAATCATTACGTTGGGGGACCCTTCAGAAACCGTTATAACTGTTGTCGGGCGATTATATCCGTTATTTTTGTTTTTTCAGCCTCCCTTACGTTATTTCCGTTATTCTTTTTAAAGAAGTTACATCTGTTATTCTGAGTTTGGTGCTGGAGAGGGACGCTTTCGCGTAGTGGCACTGTCATAGCCAGGTGGTTCTGCTGCCTGATAGTACAAACGTCCCTTAACTACTTCCCTATCCCCCGAAAGAAGGATAGTGGACCGCAGAAGGGCAACTTAAGCCTGAAGTTCACCGGGTTCAAGTCTAGATGAGCCTGGGGTTTCAGCTATTACAAATGCTTAATTTTCAAGCTCTCTTATAATCGTTATCTTTACCTTTCTTTCTCTTCTCTTCGGTGGCTTTATTTTTTAAGCTCTATAATATCAGTTCCCTCTATTTTTCAAACTCTATTATACCCGTTACTTGTTTTTTTTTTTCTTTTTTTAAGTTCTCGATAAACTAGTTATCTGAGAGAGGCATGTGGAGTTACACGGAGACAGACAGACAGACAAATATTGAAGTGAAGGGGAGCAATCGTGTTAATGTGAATACGCTGGAAAGCAACAGGAAAAATTCTCTGATATTGTTTGGTCTTGTTGAGATAATGTAAAACGAGAGACTGATCATGAGAGTGTATGTGAGTGAGGTGGAGGGGGGGACAGGGAAGGGGGGGTGGAACCGAGAATGAGATTGAGAGATGAGGTGGAGAGGTATATATATATATATATATATATATATATATATATATATATATATATATGAGACAGGTGTGTAGGGGTGAAATTATGGCAGCCTGATGGCAAAGGACAGAGTGACATGGAGGCGATTCGTTTGTCTAATACACAAAAGGTTTTTCATCTGGACATGGCCCAGATTTTTGTCCCTAGGCAAATCATTTCACGTTGTTCTGACAGAGAAAATCAGTATATATATAAATAAACAGATACCGTACAGTGTTATGACTCAACATCTTCACGTTGCTCTGATAAGGAAAATAAATATATAAATAAATAAATAGTGTTATGACTCAACATCCTTTCTGAGCACATTTCTGTGACTAGTATCATATTCTAGTATTTACCTTTGTTACTGGTTATACATCCTTTCCAGAGTACCTCTTCGTTACGACCACCACATTTTAGTCTTTTGTTATAGGCTCAGCAGCATTTCTATTACCATTCTACGTGACTAGTACCATATCTTTATGTTAATCTACTGTTACAACTCAGCATTTAAGATGAAGAGATGGCAATTTTAGGACAAGTTAAAGTGAAAAGCGTATACTTAAGCTTATGAGAGCTTATACATACAGCTCATGCGCAGAGGCCGCGTTTTTGTTCAGAGGCTGCGTTTGTTTTTCCTCTCGGCTAATTACTCTTTGCATTATCGTCCAATTTACTTAGCGGATTATATTATATTTATAGTTTTTGCAATGAACTGACACCGACAAGGAAATTGTATCGATACAGGAGATTATAAGGGGAAATTTTGGACCATTTTTTTCCCTCTTAATAATGACAAGCACGATCATAGCATTAAGTCCTAAAAGAAAAATGTAAACTTACGGACTGGATGATGATGATGATGATGAGGAGGAGGAGGAGCAGGATATGTGTGTGTGTGTGTGTGTGTGTGTGTGTGTGTGTGTGTGTGTGTGTGTTTTCCTTTTTCATGTTTCTGAATCCCACCCACACCATAAATACTGTATATAATTATAACTGAAATAAGTTGGCGGTGATGATGATGATGATGATGATGATGATAATAATCATAATAATAATAATAATAATAATAATAATAATAATAATAATGATGATGATGAGTATTCTGGAATGTGCGTCAAGTTCAACAATGTAACTGTTCGTCCCGGAATGAGTGTAGGCTAATTTGGCTCCAGCAACTGCGACTAAGTATGCATAGTTGGCGCACAGTATGAGAGCATTACTGTGCAGTGTGAGCATCTCTGCATGATCACGGTGCGCATGATAATAGTTTCCTCCCCCTGCTTTTACAGTAGGGGACAAAAGTTTGCATTAGTCGCATTCTAGGTAGCATGGAAGGCTTCGTGGCACCTCATCCATAGCAATTTGTTTCGGATATTAAGCCTCCATATTCTCTTGTTAGGTTACTGATGCAAACTCAGTCGATATTATAACTAAGTAAACATCATGCAAGAGAATGTTCAGGTGTAATGTGTAGCGTAAATCGCTAAGAAAGATGTGCTGCCAAGCCTCCTATGCCACTTAAAATACGGCTCAATGATCCACCTCTTCCACTTTTCATTCTAACTTCCTCAGCTGAGAGACGCTTGGTAACATTCCACCTTTTCTACTTCTGAAATTCCTCTGTTAGCTAATATTCCTCAGCTGAGATAGGTTTCGTATGTTTCTCTCCCCACATATACAAAAGTTCGCCTACTGTTTCCCTCCTGTTTTTCACTTTCGTCTGCTGGCTAATATTCCTAAGCTGAGAGAAACTTGGTAATGTTTCTCCTCTTCTACTTCTTTCTTTCCTCTTCTGGCTAACATTACCAAACTGAGATAAGCTCGGCAATATTTCACCTCTTTTTCTTATGCTCTTGTGTGTTGTTTATATCATTTTATTATTGACATCGTTTCTATTAAGAACACAGAGGAGGCTACTGAGGTGTACGGTATACACAAAGGAAGCTACTGAGGTGTATACACAGAGGAGGCTACTGAGTTGTATACAATGCAGAAGTTTCCATTAAGAATACAGAGAAGGTTACTGAGGAGTATACAATGCAGAATAAATCGCCAAGGAAAGTGTTTGGTGAAATCTCCAAAGCCACAGAGAATACGAGTCACTGGGCGAACTTCTGTCCCCCGCTGTATGCATGTAAATACAACGACCCCTAAGCTTGTAAGGGTTGGCCTTATTCATTAGTAAAGAACAAGTGGCTTATCTAACCCAGCTCAAGGCAGCCTGAAGTTGCCAAAGCATCCTATGTGAAGTTGCCCAGGCTTCTATGAAGGAATTTGACTTATACTACCTTATACTAAACTTGCCTTATATTGTCTGATACTACTCCTGCCTTATACTGACTTATACTAAACTTGCCTTATACTGACTTATACTACACTTGCCTTATATTGACTTATACTACCTTATACTAAACTTGCCCTATACTGTCTGATACTACTACACCTGCCTTATACTGACTTATACTAAACTTGCCTTATATTGACTTATACTACCTTATATACTAAACTTGCCTTATACTGACTTTACCTTATACTGAATTCGCCATATACTTAACTGGACTTACTGGATTTGCCTTTTACTACTTTAGCCTTATATTAAGTTTGCCTTACACATAATTTATTTCATCCTGAATCTGTCTTATGCTAAATTTGTCTTACTCTGAATTTGCCTTACACTGAATTCGTCTTAGACTATATTTGCCTTACACACACACACACACACACACACACACACACACACACACACACACACACACACACACACACACACACAGAAATTAAATATTTTCTCCTTACTAAATAAATAAGTTACCACCTGGAATGGTTACGGGTTGAAGCACCAGTGGCAAGCTGTTGGGTGTTGAACAGGTTGCCACGAGACCAAGCAAGTTACCAAGGGATCGAGTTTGCTTGAGGCGGAGCGGGGAGAAAATTGAGAGCTGAATGAGTACACTCTCTAGCACTTCTTCCTGACTGTTCACGTTTCACCTTAACTTGGCCTCAATTTATCATAGCTTCATCTTCAATACTCTCACTTCCACACCCACACTCGCAGACTGAGCTAACCTTGCAGTACAGTAGCCCCTTTGCACTTCTACCTTATCATTTTCGCTTCATTTAAACACTGGCCTAAAACTGCCATACATTCATCTTGAATACTCTCATATCCACGCCCACACCAGAACACTGAGCCGTCCTAGCAGCACATAATATACCCCCGGGTGAGTTTCTAGCGGAGTGCTATTTACGGACCACCTTGTAATTCCTATACTTCCTTTACCATAACCTGGCACAGATTTTCTTCCTTATGCAGCCTATTTCACGAGGCTCACTGGCAGAGAAGAGGTAAAGCTGTGGGTTTTATTGTACATCCTCGCCATCACAATTTTTCGTGACCAGCATCCTACTCAAGTGATCGCTTGCTTCAGCTTGGCATTCAAGACGGAGAGACGGTAATTCTGTGCCAAGCTGAAGTGAAGAGAGGATAGTCGGCTGCTGTTCACCTGCCGGCACAGGGTCACAAATACGATATCGTAGTTCCATGAAATTCGATGAGCCTCTGTTAAGAGGTTGAAACGATTCTCCTTGGTTACTAGTCAAATCAACCCTCCAGTCTGACTATTCTTGGCCATCAACTGAGCTGCAAGGGGTTCGGGAGGGTTGTCACATGAAAACAAACGGACTATATACTTTAAACTACCTTATCTTCATCTCGAATACTTAGTTATGACGACAGATTAACACTAGGGTAAGGTGCTAGTCAAGAAGAAATGCTATGGAAAGGATGCAGAGTCAGAGTATTATTCTGCCACTGAGCTATTGGAAATGCTACAAAATGACAAATATCTGAGAGAAAGAGAGAGAGAGAGAGAGAGGGGGGGGGGTTACGAGTTGGAGGAAGGTGGTGGTAAGTCGAGGGGAAGTAATCTCTACTTTAATTTGAATTACTGAAGAGCAACAGGAATTTCTTCATCCTATCCTACACCCCAACACAATTCTCTCTCCCTCTCTCTCTCCCCCCCCTCTCTCTCTCTCTCTCTCTTTCTCTCTCTCTCTCTCTCTCTCTCTCTGCAGAAACAGACTGTCAAACGTGGATAAATAGATATCTAGATAGACAGATAGATAGACAGAAGAGAAGAGATGGAAACAAATTAAATTCAAGTTGATCAAAAGGTTATTATGCACACGTCCCCCTATCTATACACTCTACTGTACGTACAACAAATTATATTCAAGATAATGTTCTTTATGTGTGACAGCAAAATATAATCAGCTTAAATATCTGCATACGGGCCCTTAATAACGACTATATTAAGTTCTTTATGGTAGGTGGGGGCGGCCGCCATCCACTCACTTGATATAGAGCTACTTTCAGGTAACCCTAGACTGAGTGACAAACCGAATGGCTTACTGTACACCAGGACAATATTTCCTTCGCTAGGGAGGCAACCATATTACCAAATGACATCTGATGGTCTAGTGGGTTAAGGTGTTCCAACCGGATGGAACCTGAGAGGGTTTGCATCTGGGGAGTGGTTGGGGTTTATTGCCCACATAATGCCACTCAGGTGCAAGTGAGTTTGGTTACCTTCGCCTGTGCTCATGCTAGGAGAGAAAAGGATCGGATGATGGATGAATGGATGCAAAGTCCAGTGAGAAGTGGACCTTGGCTGGATGCATGGGTGGATGACTGAAGTTCTTGAATCCCGTGACTTTTTTTTTTCTTGTACTTGATCCTTATTGCTACCAGATGATTTTATTCAGTTTTTGTGAGAAATGCAAATTGAAAGAGT